>NW_026099572.1:72478876-72487341 GCF_025091365.1 Daktulosphaira vitifoliae | reverse complement strand
AAAATGTTCCGGAAAAACATATGAATATAATTTTTTTTTTATAGATGCTTGATGTCTTTTCCTTAATTTTTAAAAAAAAAAATTTGACCTCTGGACTTGTCTTCATGGTGAAAACGGCTACCGAATGCTATTTTTGTGTGAAAATTTTCGATTTTATAATTTACATTTTTTACTTTAAAGTGCTATAACTTTTTAAAAAATGTATGGATCAATACAATTTTTTCATGAGAAGTAGTATTTATATACATCTTTCATTGGATATACTTTTTTTTTAAATCAGACTATTTCCCTATATATGGGGAGGATTCAAAACATAAAAATACATATAGAAAGTAGAACTTTTTCAACTTAACTTTTGAAAATGTTCCGGAAGGTCTGACACTTTTATATATATCTTAAATTAAAGCTAATGTAATATACTTTAATTTGAAAAAAAAAAATTTGACCTCTGGACTTGTCTTCACGGCGAAAATGGCTACCGAATGCTATTTTCGTGTGAAAATTCTCGATTTTATTATTTATATTATATTTAACTTTATAATGCTATAACTTATTGAAAAGTTTATGGATCCACACAATTTTTTTATGAGAAATAATATTTTTTAATAAACCCTTTTTCATTCGACATACTTTATCTTAATCGAGATATTAATAAGGAACCAGCAGATCAAGTAGCTTTTGGAATAAAACACCAATTTTTTTAAAATTAAACACTATCTAAAGATTTGCATCGAAGCGTTTATTTTTGATAGTGATTTTAATCACTGTCAGATATCATTATACTTGATCCAACTATGCCACGTCACCATTGTGCCGCGACCCCCCTGTGCTGGGTTTTTTTTTATTATCATTATAAATAAAAAATTTTAATTAGTAAACAAATGGAGGCATGACTAAAGGACGTTTAAAAATAACTTAATCATAGTTTAGGTCGACCATAAAGTATTATTTAAATTCCTTCATAACATTAAAAATAATTAATGTGTTAATTTAATTGTTTTTATGTTAATTAATTAATATATTTTATTAAAAGTTTTATTGATAAAAAAATTAAAATTTTAATAAATATAAAATGAATATACTATTTTCTTCATATAGCAATTAAATATGAGGAAGACGATGAAATAAGGGAATATGAAAATATTACGACGATAGAAGCAGCTGCCAATGGAGACTTGAATGGTTTAATATATGCTCATAAAAATGGATGTCCTTGGGATGAAAGCACAACAGAAGCAGCTGCTTCTAATGGTGAATTAGAATGTTTAATATATGCTCATAAAAATAAATGTCCGTGGGATGTATACACAACAATAGCAGCTGCTTCTAATGATAAAACAGAATGTTTAGAGTATGCTCATAAAAATAAATGTCCATGGGATAGAAGAACAACAGCATCTGCCGCTTTCTTTGGTAATTTAGAATGTTTAAAATATGCTCATGAATATGGATGTCCGTGGGATGAAAGCACAACAATAGCAGCTGCTGCTAATGGTAAATTAGAATGTTTAAAATATGCTCATTTAAAAAAATGTCCATGGAATGAAAGAACGACAGAAGCAGCTGCAAAATATAATAACTTACAATGTTTAATATATGCTCATAAAAATGGGTGTCAATGGGATAGAAAGGAAATTATATTAAGTGCTATTAAAAATGATAATCTAGAAATGTTAAAATATTCTTGCGATGATTTAAAAGAAATGAATGAAGTCCTTGCTACTCTTGCTGCTTCTAATGGTAGTATTGAAATTTTAAAATACGCTCATAAAAATGGATTCGAATGGGATGATGAAACAACAGAAGAAGCTGCTTCTAATGGTAAATTAGAATGTTTAAAATATGCTCATGAAAACGGGTGTCCGTGGGATAGAAGGACAACAATACAAGCTGCTGTTCATGGTGAATTACAATGTTTGAAATATGCTCATGAAAATGGATGTCCGTTGGATGAAATCGCAGCAATAGGAGCTGCTGTTCATGATAAATTGGATTGTTTAAAATATATACATGAAAATGAATGTCCATGGGGTGAAGAAACAACAAGAGCAGCTGCAATATATGATAATTTAGAATGCTTAAAATATGCTCATGAAAATGGCTGTGAATGGGATCCAATCGATATTGCAAGTATTGCTATTGATCATGATAATGTAGAAATTTTCAAATATTCTTGCGAAAATTTAGTGGAATTAAAAAAAGTATTCATTACTGCGGCTGCCTATAAAGGTAGTATAAACATTTTAAAATATGCCCATGAAAATGGATGGCCGTGGGATGAAAGAACAACAGAAGAAGCTGCTTCTAATGGTAAATTAGAATGTTTAAAATATGCTCATGAAAACGGGTGTCCGTGGGATGAAAGTACAACAGAAGCAGCTGCTTCTAATGGACATTTAGATTGTCTAATGTACGCCTATGAATATGGATGTCCGTGGGATGAAAGTACAACAATAGCAGCTGCCTCGAATGGTCATTTGGATTGTTTAACATATGCTCACGAAAAAGAATGTCCATGGGATGAAGAAACAACAGAAGCAGCTGCTTCTAGTGGTCAATTGAAATGTTTAACATATGCTCATAAAAATGGATGTCCGTGGAATGAAAGCACAACAATAGCAGCTGCGTTGAATAGTAATTTAGAATGTTTAAAATATGCTCATGAAAAAAAATGTCCGTGGAATGAATTGACGGCAAAAGCGGCTGCACAACGTGGTGATCTAAAATGTTTAAAATATGTCCATGAAAATGGTTGCAAATGGGATGAAGGCACAACTAGTGCTGCTGCAGCAAGTCGTAGTCTAGACTGTTTAAAGTACGCCCACGAAAAAGGATGTGTTTGGGATAAGAGTACAACCAAAGCAGCTGCAGAAAGTGGCTGTTTTGAATGTCTAGAGTACGCCCACAAAAATAAATGTGTTTGGGATGAAACCACAACTAGTGCTGCTGCATCGAGTGGCTGTATTGACTGTTTAAAATATGCCTATGAAAATGGAAGTGTTTGGGATGAAAGTACAACTAGAGCTGCTGCAGCAAGTGGCTGTTTAGATTGTTTGATATATGCTAATGAGAAGGGATGTATTTGGGATAAACATACAATAGTTGCTGCAGCTGAGAATGGTAAATTAAATTGTCTTAAATATGCCCGTGAATATGGTTGTGGTTGGGTTGAAGGTACTACGAAAGCCGCTGCAGCAAATGGACATTTAGATTGCTTAATGTATGCTCATGAAAATGGATGTGAGTGGGACGAAGGCACAATAAAAGAAGCTGCTTCTAATGGTAAATTAGAATGTTTAAAATATGCTCATGAAAATAAATGTAAATGGGATAAAGAAACAACAAGTGGAGCTGCTGCAAATGGTCATTTAGATTGCCTAAAATATGTTCATGAAAATGGGTGTGAGTGGGACGATAGCACAACAAGACTGGCTGCTGAAAAAGGTCGATATCAGTGCTTAAAATATGCCCATGAAAATGATTGTCCTTGGAGTAAAGGAACCATTTATGAAGCTATTCATGCTGATTGTCCTTATATAGTCGACTATGCTATGAAAAATGGGTGCTCCAGTTAATTTCCTGTGAAATATCATTAATTGTATTATATTCAACTACGTTGCCTATTATTATACTATTTTAAAATAAATTAACTTGAGCTTTAATTTATCTGTGTTTGTATTAATTTTATTATCAAACTTTTTGCCATATTACTTTTTTTCAGAAATACTATTTCTAAAATATAACCAAAATTTTGTGGATTAATCAGTCGCCATCTTAGCATTGATGATCAATTGCATTGTTTACTAGGTAGGTGACCATAGGGTAACTTAAAAGATACATTTACTTTGTACTTACTATCTCTCTCATCCATAATGAGGTTGTTTCAAGTCAACAGTCAGCGTATAAATCCTGGATCATCATAAGGTAGGACTGATCAATAATAGATAGGATAAAAGTTTGATATAATATAAATGTTGAGGTCGTATAGAATATTTACTATAACGTTGCCAATAATTAGTTCGTGGCAAACGAGGTTTACCACGAACTGATAGTGCTCCGACATTGTAAAAAAACCCGAATACATTTACTCTGACAACAATTACTACGACTATTTGGTTACAACAATTTGAATTTTTCTACGACTATAATTACTTGAAATAGGACAATTAATTGATTGCTCAAAATATCGATAATTCGTGAAATCAATCATAAAATTATCAAATTTCGAAGTAGATGAATATTGTAGCAATATATTATCCGATGGGAAAATATTACCCTTATCACTAATTAATATAATAAAATAACATTTTATTTGTTTACTGTCTGTTAACAAATAATTATGACACTAAATGCTGTTGAAGAGTATCCAACTTTCGATACGATAGGTATTTAAGGGAAAGGGGGGGNTCGATACGATAGGTATTTAAGGGGAAAGGGGGGGTTAAACTAAAACAACCCTTGTTATATAATAGATTTGAGCCCTTAAAAAATTTTATTTTTTTGGACAGGAAAGAAGAACGATTCCAATTTTAGGACTTTAAATCTTTTTTGCCTCTCTTTATTAGTGCCTTTTATTATAACATTTAATTAGTTCTACTTTTCTCATTTATTAATTGGTAAAAATAATATAGGAGTTACGTGACACTGATGATAGAATTCGTCATTAAACAGATGTTTTATAAAGGTATTCAGTATCCCTTACTCTATAACTGTCATTCTAATTAGTCTCATATGAAATCAAACAAAAATATATGATTTAATATTATTTCATTGTTTAAAGGTTGGCAATGAAATTAATTCAGTCCAGTTAAGATTCGATTTTATGATTGGTCACAATTTAAAAAAACTTGAGGGACTAATCTTTTAAAATTCTGTCATAGAATATACCGAAAATATTATACATTATAATATACCGAAATTGTATTTCTCGCTATATAGAAATATTTTTTAGTTTAAAAAATTATGTAATTAGAGTTCTCAAATATTTTGTTGCAATACTCCTATATTCTAGTCAATTTAAGTAAACATAAGGTAGTTATAAGTTTAAAGGATGTCGAATCACTGGCGTACGAAATGGGTGTTGAGAGGGGGTTGGGGTAGAAACCCCCCAAAAATTTATAAGCTAATCATCAATTTTGGACGATACAATAACAATAAGTAATAACAATAAAAACGATCATATCATACTATAAATATTTCCACATTATAAATATTAATTCTCATAAAAAAATTGTATTGATCCATTCATTCTTCAAAAAGTTATAGTATTATAAAGTTAAAAATATAAAATAGAATTTTTTTACAAAAATCGTATTTTTTTTATTAATTTTGATTATCTGTTTGCACAATGAAGACAAAATAGAGTCCGAAATTTTTTTTTTCCATAGTAAGTATTACATTAGCTATAATTAAGGATATATTTCAAAGTGTCAGACTTTCCGGAATACGTTCAAAAATTGGAAAAAGTTAATTTTTTGTGAAATAGTTGTCATTTTAAATCCCCCCTGTGGTCAGGTAAAGAGTCAGATTTATAAAAAAATATATAAATTAAAAGGTAAATACATCATGCATCTATAAAAAATATATATATATTGATTTGGTCATTTTAAAAAATGTTTTAGGTTTTAGCTTCGATGCAAAGCTGAGAAGGTATTTTTTTGTGACTATCATTTATTTCCTAGTTCCTGCTCTAACTTGACCTACTTTTTTCAACGATACATCAAATGACTAACATTCGTATCTAGTTTTATTCATTTTAATTTTTAATTTAATAATTCCTTTACTCTATTTGTGTGTACTATTATTAGACTATAATATTCCTAATTTTTTAGTAACATGTTACTATATAAATAATTTTTAAAATAATGTTTGTTAGTTTCTCCTGAATTAACAATGTATTTTTACAATTATAATGAAATTTTGTAATTCGCTCTATTGAGTAGATCTTTTCAACAACTTTTTTTTTTATTAGTTTTTTTAGTTAAAGTATATCACTAAAATTAATTCAGTTCATATTTCAATTTTAGAATCTCTTTAAACGCCAAAAGTTACTTAGAAATGATTCCTATTTAAGTGTTCTATTAAAATAAAAATGCAAAAAAATAATAAGTTTTTCTGATAAATATACTGTAAATAGTAATTATAAAATTTCCTGACTGTATATTATTCTTAACGATATAATTATTTTAATTCTCATAAAATTTCCTATTTACATAATAATAATAATAATAATAAATTGACATCATCAATATCAAACTTGCAAATTGAGCTATAAGAAGTTATAGATATATATATATATATTTTTTAATTATAAGCTTTCAAAAAAATCAACTTTAAAGAATTAAAAAAATAGGTTAAATATGTCATTTTTCTTATTTTTAACATATAAATAATCAAAGTCAGTATTAAATTAAAATATATATTTTTTTATATTTAAATACTTATTTTTTAATAATAAGTAATACTATTAAAACTTAGAAGTAATAGAAAAAGTTTAATTGCACATTTGAAAACATCGTGAAAAGTTGATTTAGAAAAGTATATTTTTGTTTCTGATGAAAGTTCCTTTTAGTCTAGTGTATTTATTTATAAGTAACAAAATTTTTTTATTAAAAAGTATTGCATCAATACATTTAAATTTTTATATGCATTAAAAGTATATGAATATACAACTCTTTTTTATTTTTATAATATCTCTGTAAAAATTACAATATTATATTATTGAATATAAATTTCATACTAAATTTAATTACTGTAATTATTATGTATTCATATATTATAATTATAAATCAAGATAAAATAAAGGGAATAAGTGTTATTGTTGTTTTTGAAATAATGTACCAATTTCTTAAAATGAAACACTATCTACAGATTTCTATTGAAGCGTTTCTTATGATAGTGATTTTAATCACTGTCAGATATCATCTATAGTTGTCCTAACTATGCCACGTCCATACTGTGCTACCGTTTTTTTCAATTTTTTTTTTTAATTCACTGGACTTCGAACAATTTATATTTATTTAGTTCAATGATCTATTGATTAATAAAGTCAAATATTTTATTTTTCAGAATTTAATCATTTACTAATGATCAATTTTTTACGAATTGTGCCATGTTAACAAATCATTTTAACACATTTGTCAGTGAAAATATTCAATCAGTGGCACTGTCTAAACAATTGCAATACAGGTTAGAAAAATAATTATTTCTAACTAGTTTAAAAGAAATTAGAGGAAGAAAGTTAGAAGAAAAATCCCCTAAATATTGATTAAAATATTAGTATTTAATTCTATTTAAAGGGATTATTATTTATGATAGTGTATTTAACCTTCCCAATATTTGATCAAAGTTGCTTGTGTAAATGAATCATCATATCCTCCTAATATATTAAAAGTAAAATATTATCATAATAGAAAATTAAAATTAGAATAAATTAAATCATAGTTCATAGTTCATATATTGTCTTTTTTACAAATTTATTATTAGTATTTTTAACTTAAACAACAATAAAATGTTAAATATATTTTTATAAGACTTCTTAAAGAATATGAAACATTTTTTGTTGTTTGGTTAACTCATTAGATTTTTTGCTTTTTTTTTTGTAAGTCACTTATAGTTTTGATTTTATCTTTAAGTAATAAACATGTTTTAATTTTACTATAATTATTATTTAATATATGAAATATTGGTAAAGAATTTTGTGTATTTAAGAGTTTAACAAAAAATTAGTACAGAATAAAAATATGAATTTGGTTAATGTATGCATCATAAGTGTGCCTAAAAGATTTTAATTTTTCTTATTTAACTTGAGTTGCATTTGTGCAAAAGTTGCCCAAAATAAAGCAAATTGTATTTTTTTTTAACAATTTCATATGGGATCTATAAAAAAAATACATTAGGAGTTTATTTCTAAAATTGTTTCATTTCAAATCACAGAAGAATTCTTAAATACATTTTTCTAATGAGTATTTTAATCTAAAGATATTTATTTATATTTTGTTAATCAATTATGCACTCAGTATTTTTATTATTACAATTTTTATTTTATTAATATATTACTAATAATAAAGTACTCTCTATAACTCTAAAATCTTTGTTTTTGATTCTATTGTTTTAAAAACATANCTCTCTATAACTCTAAAATCTTTGTTTTTGATTCTATTGTTTTAAAAACATATTTTTTATGATTGATTATCTTATAAAATGAATATACTTACTGTATACTTATCTCAGTATAATATTGTTAAACATTTTAAATTGAATTATGGTAAAAAAAACCCAGCACAGGGGGGTCGCGGCACAGTGGTAACGTGGCATAGTTGGATCAAGTAAATGATATCTGACAGTGATTAAAATCACTATCAAAAATAAACGCTTCGATGCAAATCTTTAGATAGTGTTTAATTTTAAAAAAATTGGTGTTTTATTCCAAAAGCTACTTGATCTGCTGGTTCCTTATTAATATC
>NW_026099572.1:72453948-72476461 GCF_025091365.1 Daktulosphaira vitifoliae | reverse complement strand
ATTTTATTATATTTTGTCATTTTACTTTAGTAAAATTTTCTCTTGAATTTATTTATTACAGACATTAAACTCAAACAATAAACTTATTACCAAGAAAGATGTTTAATAAGAAAAGACCAAATTCATCTAGTACGTCAGGTACTTATAACAAAAAGTTTAAAACTGAAAATGAAGATGATGATTTTCAAAGTTCAAGATTTGAAGAAGATCTTGCCCTTATGGATGAAATGGACAAAGAATTTGAAGCATCACCTGAAATGGTCGGTGAAGGACCAGATCAAGAAGGTTCTTATGCATTATGGTCAAGACCACCAATGAGAGAAATTGATTCAAAATTAGACAGCTNTGAGAGAAATTGATTCAAACTTAGACAGCTTAGCTTTTCAGCAACTTACTATTGATTATTATATTGGAGAACCTGTAAAAGGAATGAGTGGAGCTCAAATGGGTCAAGTTCCTATTACTCGTATGTTTGGTATAACAATGGAAGGGAATTCTGTTTGTTGCCATGTACATGGATATTCGCCATATTTTTATACTACTGCTCCTGATGGTTTTGGGCCACAACACTGTAAAGATTTCAAAAATCGCTTGAATGCTATAGTTTTAAATGACATGCGAGGAAATCAAAATCGAGTTCAAGAAACTGTACTTATGGTTGAAATTGTTAAAAAAAAAAATATGTATGGATATCATGGTGAAGATGATGAAACTTATTTAAAAATAACTATGGCATTACCAAAACTTATTGCTGCTGCTAAACGACTTTTAGAAAAAGAACAGGTTTTTCCTATATTTTCTGGACATAATTATAGAATGTTTGAATCTAATATTGACTATGATATGCGATTTATGGTTGATTTAAAAATTGTTGGCTGTAGTTGGATTGAATTACCAAAGGAATCATATACAATACGTAATAATTCTTCTAATTTAAAACCGCATTCTAGGTGTCAAATTGAAGTTGATGTTGGTTGGCAACAAATGATAACTCATATTCCTGAAGGTGAATGGAGCAAAGTAGCTCCCTTTCGCATTCTTAGTTTTGATATCGAATGTGCTGGTCGTAAAGGTATTTTTCCAGAGCCAGACAAAGATCCTGTTATTCAAATAGCTAACATGGTACAAGTTGAAAACAAAAGGTTAATAAGAAATGTATTTACTTTAGATACTTGTGCACCAATTGTTGGTAGTCATGTAATTAGCTGCGAAAAAGAAAACTTAATGCTTGAGAAATGGGCTGCATTTGTACGAGATTGTGATCCAGATATAATTACAGGTTATAATATTAATAACTTTGATTTACCATATTTAATTAATAGAGCTAAACATTTACATACTAAAAATTTCAATTTCTTGGGTCGTATTAAAAATATACAATCTGTTGTGAAAGAACATGTGATACAAAGTAAACAAATGGGTCGTAGAGAAAACAAAAATGTTAATATTGATGGAAGAGTTCCCTTTGATTTATACTTGGTATTAGTGCGAGACTACAAACTACGGTCTTACACCTTAAACTCTGTAAGTTATCACTTTTTACAAGAACAAAAAGAAGATGTTCATCATAGTATCATTACAGATTTACAAAATGGTACACCTCAAACAAGACGTCGTTTAGCAGTATATTGTTTAAAAGATGCTTTTCTTCCATTAAAATTATTGGATAAGTTAATGTGTTTAATTAACTATATGGAAATGGCTAGAGTTACGGGTGTTCCATTAGGTAGTTTACTAACTGGAGGTCAACAAGCTAAAGTGGTATCTCAGTTGCTCCGTCTCGCTAAGGATAAAGGATATATTATGCCAGCTATGTCCAGTGGAATGCAGGATGAACAGTTTGAAGGAGCAACAGTTATTGAGCCGATTAAAGGTTATTATGCAGATCCTATAGGTACATTAGATTTTACTTCTCTATATCCAAGTATCATGATGGCTCACAACCTATGCTATACTACTTTGTTAAATCAAAAAACCATACAAACTTTAAATTTATTTGAAAGTAATTATAAAAAAACTCCATCTGGAAGTTACTTTTTATCTAATTTGAAACGCAAAGGTCTTTTGCCTGAAATTTTAGAAAACTTGCTATCAGCTCGTAAAAAAGCCAAAGCAGATTTGAAATCAGAGACTGATCCTTTTAAACAAAAAGTGTTGGATGGAAGACAATTAGCATTAAAAATAAGTGCTAATTCTGTTTATGGTTTTACTGGTGCACAGGTAGGAAAGCTACCGTGTTTGGAAATTTCAACTAGTGTTACTTCTTATGGAAGAACTATGATTGAAAAAACAAAACAAGAGGTAGAACAAAAGTATTGTATTAAAAATGGATATGAACATGATGCTGTTGTTATTTATGGAGATACAGATTCTGTAATGGTCAAATTTGGAGTAAAGTCAATTGAAAAAGCAATGGAACTTGGTCGTGAAGCAGCTGAATATGTGACAACAAAATTCATAAAACCGATCAAATTAGACTTTGAAAAAGTTTATTTTCCCTATTTACTTATTAACAAAAAACGTTATGCTGGTCTTTATTTTACAAGACCAGATAAGTATGATAAGATGGATTGTAAAGGATTAGAAACAGTACGAAGAGACAATTCTCCTCTTGTTGCTAATATGATAAACACTTGTTTACAAAAATTACTAATTGATAGGGACCCTGATGGTGCAGTTGCATATGCTAAAGAAGTCATAGGTGATTTATTATGTAATCGTATTGATATTTCTCAGCTTGTTATTACCAAAGAGTTAACAAAATCTGATTATGCAGCTAAACAGGCTCATGTTGAATTGTCGTTGAAAATGAAGAAAAGAGATCCTGGTAATGCACCAAAATTAGGTGACCGAATACCTTACGTTTTAATTACTGGTACCAAAGGTACACCAGCATATCAACGTGCAGAAGATCCAATTTTTGTATTAGAAAATAACATACCCATTGATTTTAACTATTATTTAGAAAATCAACTATCTAAGCCTTTAGTTCGAATTTTTTCTCCAATATTGGGGGACAAGGCTGAATCAGTATTATTAAAAGGTGATCATACACGCAAAAAAGCAATGGTGACATCTAAAGTTAGTGCTTTATCTGCGTTTACAAAAAAGAAAGAAGTTTGTTTAGGATGTAAGAGTGTCTTACCTAATGGTGAAGAAAAAAACGCTTTATGTAAATATTGCTTACCTAAACAAGAAGAACTTTACTATAAAGAACGTATTAAAGTTAATGAACTTCAAGAAAAATTTTGTCGATTATGGACCGAATGTCAGAGGTGTCAAGGAAGCTTACACGAAGAAGTTATATGCACTAGTCGAGATTGCCCTATATTTTATTTACGAAAGAAAGTTCAAATTGATTTAACAGGTCAGGTAAAGACAATGGATCGTTTTGGAGACCCTAATAAATAACTTGTTGATAAAAAATGTATTTTATTATAATTTAAAAAATTGGTAGAATTTGTATATTTCAACACTTATTTATTGTAAATTACATATTTTAACTGCAAAAAAACCTATTTGTTACCTACTATGGCTCCTGTAGTTATAGTTGAGTAATATTTTAGAAATAATATTTATTTTATTAATCTTACACTACTATATGATACTTTATTTTCAAGAATAAATTTTTATTGTAGTATTTTTCAAAAACTAATAGTTTATGTTATTTTAATGTACAATTTTTCACTTGTTTGTAGTTTAAAGCTTATCTATAACGAACATACATATTTTTATAAAAACTTAAATCTAGTATGTCTCAGTTAAATTTTTCTATAGTTGATCTTGTATTATCGTTTTTGGTATTTTTAATTGATAATAATTATGGCTAAGTTAGGTGGAAAATGTATTATTCTGAGATTATTAGTCAGTGATAAAAATACTAACCAATTAGGTTATGTATTATGGAAATTGTGAAAATATGTTAGGATAGTTGTTTACTACATTATAATTGATCAGAAAATAAAAACATCATTATTTTTAAAATATTTTTCATTATGAATGTAAATTTAACCAAAATGTTGACAAGGTTTTTTAAAAAAAAGGAACATACGCGGTTTTTTTAGTTTTGTAATATTGTGCAAATATAATTTCTCATAAATTTTGTGGTGTATTAACCTCGGTTAATGGTTCTTATTAACGGGAAGACTATTTTCAGAAATGTTGCTGTTTATTTTTTTTTTCAGATTGTAATCGAAAATAAAAGGAATGTACTTAAAGATTATTAAGTACATTTTTACCTTTTTACAACTTTAATTTTATAATTTGTATAGTATTATTATTATAGATCAAACCACTGTGGAAATGGCTGGGGAATTGGAGTGTTTAACCCAAAATTTGTATTCTATTTCTACCTATGGCTTGAACCCTTTTTATTTAGACACAAAAATTAAAATGATAAAAAAAAAGTTAAATAATTAGATCAAGTGTACAAAACAATGGAGTGCAATTATTTTAGTATTATTATTATTATTTTAGTTTTTAAAAATACAATTTTTTACGAATCTAACTCTGTAAAAGAACGAAGTAAGATACAAAAAGTTATATTTATTGACTGAATTAACAATCTAATTTTAATGGTAAATTTTATTCTATTCAGAAACTACCTAGATAATTTTATTGACTATTTCTTGATTATAGACATGTATTATAATTAATTACTATATTAGTACATAAACAAGCATTTTATAAAAAACTCTTCTTCTTGTTCCTCGCCTAAATCCCAACTACTTAGAGTCGGCCACCCTTATCCTAAACTTCCACTTGACACGATATCCCACATCAGCTGTCCTTAAATCGCATTCAATAGCATCCCTCCATCTCTTTTTTGGTCTTCCTCTACCTCTTCTTCCTTCAACATTTATTTCTATAATTGTTCTTACAGCTACTGATACTTCTCTCCTCATAACATTTTATAAAAAACTAGGTATTCAAATAATTATAATTAGGTTAGAAGGATTTTAATAAATCCAAACTTTTAATATTGAAATAATTTTTAGGCGCAATGCTTCTAATGGAATATGGCTGATTTTTCTATTGCCTTGTGCCATAATAATTGGTTATTTTAAGTTCAAAACCAATTCAGAGTCATGTACTATTTCTTGCATTGTGAGTTTTGGCCTTCTTATTAGTGCTTCAACTAATGTAATAAATTGTCTTCGATGTCCTGCAAAACCCTTTTTATGCGTGTAGTTATTGCATTAAGTTATATTGTAACTACTTCCATCGTAGCTCAACTTTTGACATTGTACACTAGTTTAGGTAAAAGTATTTTTCTTATATCTTCAATGTTGTTTAATTAATCGAGTTTATATTTATATTTATATTAATCGAATTTATAGGTGTTGTGTATAATGTGAGTTGTGGAGCATTTTGTGCTCTAACTTATCATAAGCTACTTGAATGGATAGTATATTGTTGTCCAATGAGTTTTTCATACGGAGAAGCTTCTATAGTTGTTCAATGCATCATTCTATTTTTTGTTACTGCCATAACTAATATACTTGCTCCATTTCAGCTACGTTCATGCTTCGGTTTATTTACAATAACTCTTCAGGTATTCAACTGCACTTTTTTTAAGTATTTACTTGAATTTAAAATATCGACACCTATTATTAATACTATTGGAGGTCAATTTCACTATTCCTACTGTTACTACTTAAATATGTAATATTGAATTTAGAATTTGAAAATGTAATTTTTCAAAAAACTTGTTATAAGGCTAGCGTGTTCAGAAATCAGATCACTTAAACATAAACGAATATTTAACTTAAATTTAAACCTTATCAAACATAGGCATATCTATGAAGAAAAGCAAGTTGTCAAATTTTCTTTAATGTAATGTATTAATAAATTATTTTTTAAAAATTATAAGCCCAAGAAAAATTACAATACCATAAAACGTTTTTATATCGATTGTCGACCAATGTCCAAAAATTAATTACACAAGTCGCTCGATACACAAGTCGCTCGATACACAAGTCGCTCGATACACAAGTCGCTCGATACATAAGACCTTCCATTTATTAAATAATTAAAAATTAATTAATTAATTTTTAATTATAAAATTCAGAACTCTTTATTATTATTATTATTATTTTTTACTCATAACTTAATTATTTTCTACGCTTTATTTGTCTATTTTTATATAACTAATAAACACCTATGAATATTAATTGCAAACATCATCATTATAGTTTGGGATTGCTAATTTATCAATTCTAGCATTGTCCGTTTACAAGATCAAAAAATTACGTTCCGCGAGAGCTTTTTACTTGGCCCTCGGTACCACTGCTATTATGATCGTATTACCTTTACATTTGGTACTCAATGGAAGTCCCATTTTAAAAATTATTCAGTGGATCATCAGGGATTGGCATACGGTAATGTAAAGCGCAAATCCATCACTCATGATCTTTTATTATTTCACTTTTTGATTAGATATTGCTTCTATTGTATTGGGTGTGTTGTTCTGTTTTTGCTGTAGTATTTGTTTACATCCAAATTATGAGTAATTCAAAAGCGTCAACTTCCATCAGAAAAAATTTTCATCTACTCGCGTGCCTCGTTTACGTTCCTGGATTGGTACAAGACCCATGTTTGCTGTTTTTAGCAAGTGGTGTAGCATTTGCCGCCTTTGTCCTATTGGAGGTAATTATGATAATAGATAGTAATAATAATGGTTGTAATGATAAAAATGAATTTATTTTTCCATTTGCAAATTTACCCCATGAGCAGATAAATACTTTTAGCATTTCTCCATATAGTTATATATTATAACTTGTTATATATATACTCAGTTATATATTTAACCAAAATTTGGATTAAAATTCATAATTTCTAATGGTAATTATACAATTTTTTATAATCGTAGTTAAACATAGGTCGGTGTACCCGAGTTGGTAACGCGGCAGTGTCTGATGTGCACTGTGTGGGGTTCGAGTCTCGGTCTCCAGTTCTCCATTTGTTGAATGAAACATCAGTTTAGTGATAGAAGTTGCCATACCTTTCTCTGACCATGGATTAACCACCTATCCCAGAGTGTACATGATTAAGAAACTTCCTCTTAAGGAAGGTCTCAAACGCCGTAAATGAATTGTAAAAAGCGATTAAAAAAAATAAAATAAAAAACCATTATTAGCTACAATGCGAAGCTGTAAAGGTATTGGTTTTTTGATGGTATGCGTTATTTTTCGCCTGTCTATAATAGTGTTCACTGAACCAATTTTAAATTTCAATACGTCTAAAGACCAGAAACTTTCTTTATTATGCTTATTTTGAATGTTCAATGAAAAACTTCAGTAAAGGAAATGTTTGAAAGAGAGCAACCACGCATGTAAACAATTTTTGAACATTTCAGGAAGGTTTAAAAATTTACCTAAATTAAATTAAAACTTTTGAAATGCACTACAATATTTAAAAAAAAAAACAGACTATTGTTCTTTTATAAGAAATCAGCCATCAGAGTAAATAAATAAACTTTCTTTTCAATTATGCATTTAATATTTGTGTAGAGTTTTAAAATTAGGAGAAATTGAAAAGTGTACAAATTATTGTAAAATTTAACAGATTCGTATCGAAACGTTTTTTTGCTACTTAAAGTTTTAAAGGCGCCATCGGCATATATTTTTTCCATTATAAATCTTAGGCTTAAACTAACGATCATACAAATTTGTGCAATTTTTGCTCAAAGTTAACGTGACATATTACTCTATAGGTATTAGTTTTACAACGATAATATTTAAAAATTAATTAATTAATTCTAAAATATTTAGACCATGCGTATCGCTAAAATTCCGCCTCTAAATGCTGCTCTTCAAAACGGGTTTAGCGTTTATTCAGACGAAAAAGATGAAGGACCTATTGCTTTTACTCCAATTTATTTGTTGGTTGGATGTTCTTTACCGCTATGGATTCACCCCAAACCTGATATAAAGAGCTTGTTACCCTTAATGTCGGGTATCCTATCTATTGGAATAGGAGATACGGCTGCTAGTGTTGTAGGATCAAGATTCGGACGTCACAAATGGAAAGGTGTGTTAATAATAAATAATTAAATACTTATAAATATTTATGTAAACTATTCATTATTATTATTTTTATTTGCTATGTAGGTACTCAAAAAAGTATTGAGGGTTCAATTGCTTGTTTTTTTTCCCAAATGTTCTGTTTCCTAGGGCTGAAATATGTGGGTTCGTATATATTTTTATCTTTTATAATTAATAATTGACTATTAAATCTTTGTTAACTCAACTTATAAATCGTTATTTTAGGTTTGGTTTGCAATGCAAATCTTATAATGCCAATTATAGGTATTGGTGTTACAACTCTCGTTGAAGCAAAAACTGATCAAGTTGATAATTTAGTACTACCTTTAATATTGTATGTATTTCTGCTATTTTCGACTTAAAATATTATTTAAAATTGTTAATTGTATATGAGTTATGGGTATATAATTTATAATACACCAGTGAAATAAATATTTGTAAAAATGTCATTGTTTTTATTAAAGGCTAAAATGATTCCCAAAAAAAAACATACCTCTTATTATTATTTTCATTTACTAAAGTATTTATTGTTATTGAGCTATTAAATTAATTTAATAAAATAGTTTTATTTTATTTTAGTATATTAGTGTAATTTTTAACAGAAAAATAATTTATTTATAAATATGACTAAACTTATACATAATTTTGATTATTTCGTTTACCACAGTTGATTTGATTTTATCAGGACAATGACAACACTCATCGATGTCATCACTCGAAATACCTAGAAAATTATTTTATAATAAATTTACCATAAAATATGTTTTAGAATTAAATCACGAATAATATGCTTTGAAAAATACGTGTGACATTCTTACTTTGCGAACCAGTCGTTTCTGTTGCTGGCTAATCGTTTGATATCTTGAGCTTTGTCATTCAAATCGTATGATAATCTGCTAGTAAGAGACTTCTCACTTTTTAAACTTTTTACTTTCCTTATGATTTTAAAAATAACAGTTTTAACAGTTTTATTGTAATAAAATATTTCTTAGAAGCGTAATTACTCATCAGATTTTAATTGTGTTGATTTCCCTACAACATATCTCGCCACAGATAAATAATGTTCTTTAGCACTCAATTTTTTTTTATTTAACTTTACAGCTTCGACATCATTATTGTACCACATTTTTTCTTTGCTACTCACTATGGTTGGCTTATCTATTAAATGTGTCCACTGTTTATCATATCTGTAAAAATTAAACGCAAGCCTTTATTTATACATGTATTTAGTGAATAAAAATGATTAGAATGAACGAACTTCAACTCTTCATTATTAATATCATGAAACGTGGGCTTAGCTGTTTGAAGAAGGGAGTTATGTGATTTCATTAATGACGGTGGTTGTCTTTTTTGCCATTGATTGTTTTTAATGTATAGTAATTCATTATTATCATGTCCAAGATGTTGTTGTCCAACTTGAAAATATGGTTGTCTAAAATTCAATATATATTTATAATGGTTAAAACATTAATTAAATTTAAATTAATTTTATTTATACTGGTAGTATAAATTTTTTAATAAAAAAAATATCCATTTTATATGCTGATTTTCAACATAGTAGTTTACATGTAAATGTGTAAATTACTATTGTAACAAGGTTAATAAAAATTAATTGATTATTTGATTAAGTAAGAATTAAAATCCAGGAAATGATCATAAGTTTGTTACAACTATAGCAATTTCATTTTGAAGGCGTTTATTTCAAAATCAAAAGTAACTCATAAAATTTATTTTTATTAATGATTACCTTAATGCATTTTGAGCATTAGGTCTTTTTATTGGGTTCCAACTGAGTAATAGCTCTAACAAATTTATACCGTCACGGCTTGCATTAGGAACTACTGTATTTAACACTAATTTCTTAAATTGCGGAAATTTAAAATTCATAGCAGAAGCTAATTGGTAACCTTCAAACCATTCCTTCTGAAATAATAAATAATAGTTAAACATTATATATATATATATATATATATATATAGTTGTAGGTAATTTTATTAGTAATGTATCCCAATTTCTACATAATCTTGTTTCATCACGTGATATTTTCTGAAGTTGTCGTGTGCGTGTTTCATGACATAGTAACTGAAACGTTTTATTTATGAAGTAAAACTGTCTTAAAAATTAGGAATTAAAAATATGGTAATAAAGCGATGAGCTTAATGGCATACATTTCCAGTTTGTTTTTATTTATACCACGATTTAAACGAAACTTAAACTTAATTTTTCTATTTCAAAAATAGAATTTTTTTTTTTTAATTTTTGCGTGACTACTTTGGGATTATGTATTTATTTTATAACGATTTATTATATTATATGTATGCATGGTTTTTAAATAAAACTAACTTATTATAAACATCCATTAAACTCGGAACCTTACCTTGTCTGGTGTACCCATGACAGAACATATTTTGAATATTTGATCAATCTCACTAGTACCTGGAAATAGTGGTCTAAATGTGTATAGCTCGGCCATTATGCAACCAACAGCCCATAAGTCAATTGGTGTGTTATAATTAACTGAGTGCAGTAATACTTCTGGAGCTCGATACCATCGAGTTGATACATAATCAGTATACGGAGGACGAGATCTAGTCTCTCGAGCCAAGCCAAAATCGGCAATCTTAACTAATTCTGGACCACAACATAAGAGGTTTTCTGGTTTCATGTCACGATGGAAAAAACCATGCCGATGCATAAAAGCTAATCCTTGGAAAATCTATAATTAAAAAAAAAAACATTACTTTTATAATTCTAATTAATTAATAATTATTTTGTTATAGTATCGTTTCTTAAAAAGCATTTATCTTTGAATACTTTTCTTAGCTCTTTCATTTTTTTATGATTTTCCTATCAACGTTTTCCGATCAATTTATTACCTGATAAAGTATATTTCTTATTGATTGTTCAGGAAAAAATTTTGTTTGACTTCGCATAAGCTGATATAAATTTTCTTTCATGTGTTCAAAAACAAAGTAAAGGGTATCGTTTTCTCTTATAACTTCTCTCAGTTTAATCAAATTCGCATGATTCAATTTCTTTAGAGACTAAATCAAACACAATTATAAATGTATGGAAGTTTATTGATATCTTAAATTTGTTACAAATAAAAATATACCTTAACTTCTCTTAAACTCATAGCTTCTTCCCAAGAATAATATTTTCTTTTCATCCTTAAAAGTAAAAAATAATAATTGTACTTTACAATATTACAAAAAATATCTACTTTATGTTATGTTGGTTAATTTCTTAAATTACACAAGATTATTTACAGCTACGACCTTTAAAAAAATACATAATACACAATTTTTATGCAGATAGTATCAGAAGTGTATCTATGGGGGGTGGGTTTGAGTACCAAATTTCTCAATTCTGGTAGAATTTATTATTATTATGAATTAAAATAAGAACATAAAAATATATGTGAGCAGTTTATATACATGTATATATTTATAATTTAAAGAAAGCCATTAAGTAGCAGGAAACTATTTAAAAATAATACGTTTAGTAATTTTTTTAATGTTTTCAAGATGAATTTCAATTAATGTGTCAAAAAAAGTTTAATTTAAACTTTAACATTAATAAGAACAATGTTATTGTAATATAGTTTAATAAGTGAGCTTGTAAAACTACTTTATTAATTTGTGCATTTATCTTAATATTTAAATTTTTTATGTATATAACTTTGGCCATTTATAAAGAGGGTAAAAATTCACAGTAGAGTTGATAAATTATAATAACAGTTAAATAAAAAACTTTTTATTTGAATACATTAATAAATTACTAAAATTTAGCTGAATAATTTTCTATACCTTTTAATAGCCACTTTTTCTCCGGTATCTATGTTTTGTCCTAATACAACAGATCCATACGTGCCATCTCCTAATTGGTTTAAAATAATGTATCTGTTCATACTGGTTAATTACCATGTCTTTTCATACAAATGACGAGTACATCATTCACCATTAAACTGAGTAATATGACACTGTTTATTTTTCAACTGTTATGCAAGTTAAATATGCAAATAAGTAAAACAATTATATTAAAAGCAATATTGATCAACATAAAAATGATATAAAAGGAAAGTCAACCAGGCTATACACGATTAACCAACCACTTTTTCTTAAAAATGACTACTAATCGTTGCTAGGTTACACACGAAGTACAACCACAAGGACTTGTCCAAATATTCGTGAAGTTTATTTTAAAATGTTTACTTAAATTTCATACTCTATTATTCAATCGATAAAAAGTAATAGTAAAATTCATTTCAAACAAATATTTCATTCTTTTAAGTATTTTATTTAAATAACAAATTGCCGCCTTAATTTTTATAACTATATGTAAAGCATTAAAAAAACATTTATATTTATTCAAAATAGTTTTTTATTTATGAATGAACTACAGTTTTCAATCATAGTATAAATGCAAACTTCCCAGACTTGTCTGGTCTTGAATTTTTTTAGAATTAAGTTTTAGAAGTTTACCTAGTTTAAAGAATGGTGAGATTAGTGATCAAAAATTATTTTTGGTATATTCTAAAATTATCTAATATATGATAGATAATTGCGAAAGAGACGGCGAAAATTACTAGGTTTTCAAGTTTTAAACAAAGTTTACATGATTCGGGCACAGTGAAACGATTGAAATTATATATCAAATTTATTACATTTCATTAATGGTTCAATAGATAAATAAAACATAATTGTTAAATTTCAAAAGCCATGACTATTATCAAAGATAAAATTGTTGTCTTCTCTACAGTAAACTCTAGTTCATCATAGTCTGTTAGTATAACACATTTAGAATTTTAATAAACATAAATTACTTCAGCTAAAAATTTAATTAATTATTTTCATACTTTTTAAATTTGTAAACAATTAATATTAAAGTACCCAAACCCTTTTCACGTTTGTTAAATTTATACGTGTAAATAATAACCCAGACTTCTTCTGAAAAAAATTATTCAAGTATTTATTTTATTGGGTATTTCAATGACTTCTATAATCACATATTTGGTATAAAAATAACATGTAAATGAAAAATAAATAAAATTACTTATTATGCTAATACATGTATAGATTGCAAATATTTAAACAAAACGTAAAGAAAAAGTATAAATCAATGAACAATATTAGACTTACAATTGGCTATACCCGATTCTTTAATGAAATTGTTAAAGTATTTATTTTACAGGAGTTAATAATAAAACAATTTATTCTGTTACGAATCCATAAAATAACCTTGGTAATTTTTTATTACTAACATAAGACACCTATTTTCTTGTTATAGTATTTGTTGTCTACGCGGTCCTGAAAGGGTTATTGATGGCGGGACTTATCGTGTTCGTAAATTCATTCCTGACCTCTGGTATACCCCAAAAACGAGCTAAAGAAAAGTTCGCCCTCGTTTAGATACCAAAAATTTCCCAATGATTTTAACCCAAAATGCACAATATGTGTCACCGAATCGTGTGTGGTATAACTATTTTAAACTATAAATGTATTAAAAAGTATGAATAAATTATCCACCTGGCAATTTTTTTTTAAACGAATAATGTAAAAAATATAGTAAGTAAACTATTTTCATTGAAATAATACCTCTAAACACTTGTTGAAATTAAGGTAATAACCGATTAATATTTTAACAGTAGTTTATTTAAAAGATTTTAGACAATTTTTGAACAACTACTCAATTAGAGAAATTAAATTTTTGATTATTAATCTATTTTTTAAAGCATTTATCACATTTTTGTTCTTATATTAATTGAAAATTATTCTTTGGTATACATTTTATCACAAAATTCCTAAAATAATGTCGAGTTTTACCTCTCGTTGGGAGACTATTGATATTAACAATACAATTTCCTTAATAATCTCTTTACGCTACAATTCTCATATATTTGTAATATGGCTATAGCAGTTAAATCACTTCCGATTTTACTTGTGTGGACTAATCAATTTGACTCGCCTATTTAACAAAGTTATTTTATTTTCTAGGATATCTATAACTATTAAATAATTAAATTATTTTTTTTAACATTTCATATTTTTATAAAATCAACACATTATTACTTAGTATCAATATAGCGTTTCTTTTTATTAAAGTTTAAAAATTGTAAAAAACTAAAAAAATTTTTCGCTTCGCTCAGACTGTAAATTAATATGAAACAGCCGATAGACTTTCTCTCAGATTCCTTACAGCTTGCAAGTAAAATAAGGATGCAAAAAAGTCGAAGATAAAAAAATTTAAGGTAGCCATTTACTAGTGCTCCAATTTAGATGTTTTGTTAGTTAAGACGAGATTTTTTGTAATACTTATTTTACTAACCATTTGACATTCATTAAAAATTAAATGTTCGGTAGAATATTAAATTTTCGACCGATCCTTTAATGCTTTTTGAATAGTAATTTTTATCACTTTAAAATTTTTTATATAATAATTACATAAAATGGACTAGTCTAAAATAATTAAAATGTAAAATCTTTGTTTTTTCTATTAATGAGTTCTAAGAGACTTCTATAGAGGAAAAAATAAATGTAAAAATTCAAGTATAGTTTCATACTTTTGTATTACAAAAATATACAACAAGATTGTAACATATAAAAACCAAATATCTTAAAAGTGAGTATATACTGGAATGTAATGACAAAACATTTAATCAACTTCTTCAATAGTTGGTCCAGCACCGGCACCACCTCCTGGAGTAGCACCAGCACCTGGCATACCTCCAGGCATACCGCCCGGAAAACCACCAGGCATTCCTCCAGGCATACCACCAGCTCCTCCAGCACCAGCATACAATTTAGTAATGATAGGGTTGCATATACCTTCTAATTCTTTCTGTTTGTGTTCATATTCTTCTTTATCAGCTAATTGGTTAGCTTCTAACCATTTAATAGTTTCATTCACCTTATCCAATATTGTACTTTTGTCAGATTCTGGAATTTTATCTTTAATTTTATCGTCTTCCATTGTACTCTTCATGTTAAAGCAATAAGATTCTAAACTATTTTTGGCTGCAATAACATTCTTTTGGGCTTCATCTTCTTCTTTGTATTTTTCAGCATCATTTACCATACGTTCAATATCTTCTTTGCTGAGACGACCTTTGTCATTAGTAATAGTAATCTTGTTTTCTTTGTTGGTAGACTTTTCAATAGCACTCACATTCAAAATACCATTAGCATCAATATCAAAAGTAACTTCAATTTGAGGAACACCACGAGGTGCTGGGGGAATAGCTGTAAGTTCAAATTTACCAAGTAAATTGTTATCTTTGGTCATAGCACGTTCTCCTTCATAAACTTGGATAAGCACTCCGGGTTGGTTGTCAGAGTAGGTAGTGAAGGTCTGAGTTTGCTTGGTAGGGATAGTTGTATTACGCTTAATAAGAGCTGTCATCACGCCTCCAGCTGTTTCAATACCAAGTGACAAAGGAGTAACATCAAGCAAGAGTAAATCTTGAACTTCTTCTGATTTATCTCCGTGCAAAATTGCAGCTTGTACAGCAGCTCCATAAGCAACAGCTTCATCTGGGTTGATAGACTTGTTCAATTCTTTACCGTTAAAGAAATCTTGCAATAATTTTTGTACTTTTGGAATACGAGTAGAACCCCCAACAAGAACAATGTCATTGATTGCTGATTTATCGATCTTAGCATCTCTTAAAGATTTCTCAACTGGTTCCATAGTACTTCTGAAGAGGTCAGCATTCAACTCTTCAAAACGGGCACGAGTGATGGATGTGTAAAAATCAATACCCTCAAACAATGAGTCAATTTCAATGCTGGCTTGAGTGGATGATGACAGAGTTCTTTTTGCTCTTTCACAAGCTGTTCTTAAACGTCTCAAAGCTCTCTTGTTAGTAGTGACATCCTTCTTGTATTTGCGTTTGAATTCTTGAACAAAGTGATTTACCATCCTGTTATCAAAATCTTCACCACCCAAATGAGTATCACCAGCAGTAGATTTTACTTCAAAAATACCATCTTCAATGGTCAAGATGGATACATCAAAAGTACCACCACCTAAATCAAAGATGAGTACATTGCGTTCTCCAGATGTCTTTTTGTCTAAACCATATGCAATGGCAGCCGCTGTAGGTTCATTAATAATACGCATAACGTTTAAGCCAGCAATAGTACCAGAATCTTTAGTGGCTTGACGCTGAGAGTCATTGAAGTAAGCTGGAACAGTGACAACTGCATTTGTAACAGTTTTTCCTAAATAAGCTTCAGCTGTTTCCTTCATTTTTGTTAAAACCATTGAAGATACCTAGTAAAATTTAATTAAATAAATTATCACTTGTCTAATTTTAATAAGTAAATACAAAAATACATACCTCTTCAGGTGAGAATGTTTTGCTTTCTCCTTTGTATGTAATTCTTATCTTAGGTTTTCCACCATCAGAAACTACTTCAAAAGGCCAATGTTTCATATCAGCTTGCACAGTAGTATCATCAAAACGTCTACCAATCAATCTCTTTGCATCTATTACCAAATACATCATCATTAATAGAATAATTTTTTATCAAAATAAATATTACATACCAAAAATAGTATTGTTAGGATTCATGGCAACTTGGTTTTTGGCCGCATCACCAATAAGACGTTCTGTGTCTGTGAAACCAACATAACTAGGAGTAGTTCGGTTTCCCTGGTCATTGGCAATAATTTCTACTTTCCCATGTTGAAACACACCAACACAAGAATAGGTGGTACCCAAATCAATACCAATAGCTGGAGTTTTGGCCATTTTTAATATAATTAATTTAAATTACAAAAATATATAATAAGATATTGGATTACAGTCTTGGTAACAATGTCCTAAAACAAAAAAGTTCAATTATTTTTAATGTTAATCATATGTTAAAATTTACTGTATAACAAACTGGCTACAATTATAACACAACCAAATAAGTTTAAGTTAGCTTTAACAAACATATCACAGAATATAGTTTAAGTAAATTCTGATAAAACTCCAGGGTTTAAAATATATAAATATGCAGTTGAATTCTATGTTTAGTATATAAATTTAATATACCAGTATCAATAATATCTATATATCATTTATGCATAAGATGTTTTCAAATGAATGCATAAAATGTATTAACTATATAATATCTGTATCATGGTATTACTAGAAATATACAAGGTGAACTGGTCTGGAAACTTTGTACACTCGTAATTATTTCCAAACTGAAGAGTTAGGTTCTATCAGCCTATTAAAAGAAGTAATGAATTTAAAATAAATAAGTTTTTTTATTATTATTAAGTATTACAGTATCTTTATAACAATTACTACCTAAAACCTAACACGTGACGATATAAATCAAATTTGAATGTGATGGATTGCATAAATATTAAGTATAAAGTATAAAAGTTTGATAATTAAACATGACAAAAATAAATAATAATATATTGAAATACGATTGCTTTCCAATAATATTAATTTTTTTTGATATTTAAATAACTAACCTATAAGAAACACGTTAAATATAAAAAATATTTTAAATAGTGAATACAATGTATATAATAATTCAGAAAATGATTTAAAAATTGAAAGAAAATCACTATAAAAAGTACCTGCCTAATTTTCTATAGAATTAATTAATTTTTCAATTGAATAAAATTTTCTACTTACAAGAGTGTTGCTCTGTACAGTGATCTTGAACAAAATGGACGATTTTATGTATTAAACGGTAACTTATAGTAAAACATTGAACAAAGACGTACAGTGTTCCGATTACTGAATTTTCTAGTGGGAATATATCATAGTGGAATATTCTAGATATAATTGGAAGAAAAAAACATTTTTTTCCAGTTCTTAAAAACGTTTATAAAAAAAAAATAGTAAAATGTGAAAATTAAACTAATAATGCTCATATAAATTATTAAAAAATAGTAATATTAAAAAAATTAATTATTTTAAAATTGAACAAATTTCATGGAGTATATAAATTTTATATATTTTTTGTAATGAAATTGTTATCAATTGTTTCTTATCAATATTGTTGTTTTTAAATACGTCTAATTTGCATACGCATTGCTACAAATTAAATATTAAACAATACTTTGAATATATAACATAAAAATAAAACATTTTTATTGAAAAATCTCCTTTAGCGTCTTATAATCCGTAGTTTCTTATATTCTAGTCAAAATAATGTTTTTTAAATTAAAACCTATTTATCGGAAACATTTTATGTTAAATACTATGTCTACTGTATATTCCTAGTAAATTAAAATTTAGATATTATTGTATTTTTAGTATGATGACCAACGACGATTTATGTAATCTTGAATCATGGGGTTTGCCACCTCAAATTTTAAATGTATATAATATAACTATAAATATTAATATGTGTATGTTTATATTGATTTTATTTTAATACCTAGAATTATAAAAAACGTGGAATTTTATCAATGTTTCCTTGGCAAGTGGAATGCTTAACCAGTGAAAGTGTTTTAGACGGCCGTAATTTAGTTTATTCTGCACCAACATCAGCTGGTTAGATATTTAATTTTTCTTTCTTTAACAATGTTTATGTTCCTCTATTTATTGTTGAAATATTTACCACCAAAATGTTGTTTTAATTTGTTTTAAATTTCTTTTTTACTCGATCTTGTAGTAAATTCATTATTTTCAATTTAGTATATGTATTATTAACAAGTTATTTAAATTAAATTATAATATATAGGTAAAACAATGGTTGCTGAAATTTTAGCTATGCAGACAGTTCTAGAGCGGGATAAGAAAGTTTTAATTGTTCTTCCATTTGTTTCAGTTGTACGAGAAAAAATGCTTTATTTTCAAGTACTACTTTATCTTAATAATATATTTAATTAATTTTTTAATCAATTAAACTATAATATATTTTTAAAGGAATTATTTGAAGGGACAAATAAAAGAGTTGCTGGATTTATGGGGAGTTATACACCTCCTGGAGGTTTACGATCGGTTAATGTTGCAATTGCTACTATTGAAAAAGCTAATGGATTAATAAATCGGTATAACCAAAAAAAATTTATACCATAAAAATATTATTTTTAATAAAATTTAGATTTACTAAAATTTTATGTAATATTGTGAATAATTTCTAGATTGATGGAAGAAGATGGGTTACAAGACATAGGTTGTGTAATTGTCGATGAATTACACATGCTTGGTGATTCTAATAGAGGATATTTATTAGAGTTATTATTAACAAAAATTAAATATATGTCTAAAATGTAAGTGCATAGGTTATCTTAAATGTTTTTTTATAGTTTAATTATATAGAATGTTCAATAAGTTAGAAACGGGTTTCTATTGTTCTTATTGTTTGCAATAATTGAGCTGTTACCTTACTTTTGAAACACTGTATAATGTATGTAAATTATTTTTTTACCCTAGCCGAAGTAATATATCAGTTCAGATAATTGGTATGTCTGCTACTTTACCAAATTTAGAGATGCTTGCAAAGTGGTTAGATGCCACTTTGTATCAAACAACTTTTCGTCCAATTCCATTAAAAGAATATTTAAAAGTTGGTAAAAATATATATAATGCAAAAGATTGTTCTCTTAGTCATACTATAGAACCAGATTATGGAATAAAGGTTAGTAAATTATAAAGGTATTTAAAAATATACATTTTTTTAAAATTATATATTTGAGTTGCACTCCAAAAAAAAAATAAGTTTTTAAAAAGTCACATTTAACAATTGTTAAGATAATCCTGTTTATGTATTTATGTATTCATAGTGAGTTGGAAATTCAATAAAGAATTGCTGTAAATTAATCTGGTTTTTGTGAAATGATTTTGATAATACAGCATTAGGAAAAAAGAATATAGAAGTAGAGAAAATTGATGAAAGTAAATTGAGATGAGAAAATAGAGAGGACATACTGTAGAGCAGTCATTCTCAAAGTGGGCGATAACGCCCCCTAGTGGGCGTTGGTAGTATTTAGGGGGGTGGTAGAATGCCCAAAGAAATTTTGGGGGCGTTGAGTTGGACTTAGGGGGCGATAGCTGATTAAGCCTAATATATATCTAGAATCTAGATATATATAAAAAATAAAAATTAAAAAAAAAATAAAATTATATTAAAGCCAAATACTACTCACTCACTGATCGCGAATTAACTTATAATATGATGCTAATGATTTACCACCAATACGTATTGTGCGACGTGGCGGGCCACAGGTTTTTAGCTATTATCGTGTAGATATAAATAGTTCCTAGAAGTTTTTCGTCGTCTCCCGTAAATAATAATCATTAGCGTTATCGAAACGGCGACAATAGCTGATAATTTAGTATTTATTATTACACTACGTCCAATACACAATGTATACTCAGGCTTCGGTTATTTGAACATTTTAGTTTACGATTTGGTGTCGCTTCGTGCTGGCCGTATTGTGTTTTGATTGCTCGTATAAAATACCTAGGAAGTAAAAAATATGTCGGAAGCAAAAAAGAAAAAAAGACAATACAGTGCGGAATACATTAAATACGGATTTATTCAAAGTCGGACAAATCCATCATCGCCAATGTGCCTTATTTGTCAAAAAACATTTTCAAACGAAGCAATGAAGCCTTCTAGACTAAACGATCATTTAAATAAAATGCATCCAGACATGAAAGGCAAAGATGTCACCTATTTTCAAAATATGGAAAAAAAATACCTAGCTCAACCTACTGTATCGACACTTTTTTCTGCTGCTTCCAAACAAGAAAATGATGGACTTCGTGCATCGTACAATATATCATTGTTAATTGCTAAAACAGGCAAACTTCATACCATTGGGGAAGACTTAATTCTACCGGCAGTAAAAGAAGTAATAACAACTGTGCTCCATAAACCAGCGGCAGATATTATCCGAAAAATTCCTTTGAGCAATAGTTCTGTACAACGAAGAATTGATGAAATGGCGGAAAATATTGAAGAATCATTGTGTAATCACCTTTACCACTTTACCTACTAATGAAGCATTATTGTTATCATACGTGAGGTTTATAAAAAATGAGAAAATATGTCAAGAACTATTATTTGCGAGAAATTTAGAGACAGATACAAAAGGAGAAACAATATTTAATACACTGGAAAAGTTTTGTGATGAAAAGCAAATTCCCCTGAAGAATATTATGTCAATTGCTACTGATGGTGCTCCAGCTATGACAGGGCGTCACAAGGGCTTCATAGCTTATTTAAAAAATAAAGTTCCTGACGTGCTTGCCATACATTGCGTCATTCATCGCCAGCATTTAGTTGCGAGAAATCTGAGTGAACGCCTTCATACATCACTGCATTATGTTATTAAAGCCGTTAATAAAATCAGAAGCAACTCATTAAATGACAGATTATTTAGTCAACTTTGTGTTGCTAATGATGAAGATTTCAACCGGTTGCTGCTTCATACAGAAGTACGCTGGCTCTCAAAAGGTACTTGTCTGACTCGGTTTTATAATTTGTTTGACTCTGTGATAGAGTTCCTGAAAAACAAAGAAACAGGACTTCACGATAACCTCATCACTTCAAAGAATGATATTGCGTACTTGACAGATCTCTATAAGTTATTTAATGATGTAAATCTCCAACTTCAAGGTGACGACTTGAACTTAATTAAAACAAAAACTGTCATTGCTATATTTGTTGCTAAACTGCTATTCTACAAGAGAAATATTGGTAGACGTGAATTTAATAACTTTCCTAATTTATCAGCAGATCCTTTTATCAATGACGACTTGGTTGTTTACTGCCAACACTTGGAGAACTTACACAGTGATTTCAAAGAACGATTCCAGGACATTTTAAACATGGATATACCCAACTGGGTATTAGATCCATTTTCAAATGTCAACACAGCAGAATCATCCCAGATAGAAGAACAACTTTTAGAATTGACCACGAATGAAGAAATCAAATTTAAATTCAAGAATGGCTATCAAGAATTTTGGCTGCAAAAGCCAATCATGCAACTCTACCCTAGTTTATGGTCAATTGTTCAACGATTTCTGATACCATTCCCTTCATCATATTTGTCTGAACGTGGATTCAGTGCCGTAACAACACTAGTAACAAAAAAAAAAAATCGGTTGCTTGTTACCGAACGTGGTGATTTACGGCTGTTTTTGAGTAAATTCGAACCAGATATTAACAAACTCGTCAATGCGCATCAAGTGCATCCATCACATTAAGTAAATTCATCAAGTAAATTTTAAATTTTGAATTGTTATTAAATACTTGTTTTTATACCTATATATATATATATATATATACGAGGTGTGTTCAAAAAGTAAGGTGACTTTTCAAATTTCGCGGGCTACGTCCGTTCGATCTTAGATTTTTTTTTATGTCATGTTGGTACACTCGTACCGAACATCTGTACACAGTTTCAAGTATATAGCATATTTAGTTTGTTTTTGACAGATACAAAGATTAGACGTATTTTGGTGTGCTCGGCGATTTTCTGCTATCAAAAAAAAA
>NW_026099572.1:72444850-72453242 GCF_025091365.1 Daktulosphaira vitifoliae | reverse complement strand
AAGTACGCTGGCTCTCAAAAGGTACTTGTCTGACTCGGTTTTATAATTTGTTTGACTCTGTGATAGAGTTCCTGAAAAACAAAGAAACAGGACTTCACGATAACCTCATCACTTCAAAGAATGATATTGCGTACTTGACAGATCTCTATAAGTTATTTAATGATGTAAATCTCCAACTTCAAGGTGACGACTTGAACTTAATTAAAACAAAAACTGTCATTGCTACATTTGTTGCTAAACTGCTATTCTACAAGAGAAATATTGGTAGACGTGAATTTAATAACTTTCCTAATTTATCAGCAGCTCCTTTTATCAATGACGACTTGGTTGTTTACTGCCAACACTTGGAGAACTTACACAGTGATTTCAAAGAACGATTCCAGGACATTTTAAACATGGATATACCCAACTGGGTATTAGATCCATTTTCAAATGTCAACACAGCAGAATCATCCCAGATAGAAGAACAACTTTTAGAATTGACCACGAATGAAGAAATCAAATTTAAATTCAAGAATGGCTATCAAGAATTTTGGCTGCAAAAGCCAATCATGCAACTCTACCCTAGTTTATGGTCAATTGTTCAACGATTTCTGATACCATTCCCTTCATCATATTTGTCTGAACGTGGATTCAGTGCCGTAACAACACTAGTAACAAAAAAAAGAAATCGGTTGCTTGTTATATATATATATATATAATAAGTTAATTATATATGATAAGTTAAATTTTTTTTTTTTTTGAGGGGGGCCTAAAAAATTTTTGATGCTCAAAGTGGGCAGTAGATGAAATAAGTTTGAGAACCTATGCTGTAGAGGGTAGTGGATATTTGACGGAGTGGAAAGAAAAATCAAATAAATACTTTTTGGTCCCAGTAGGTACTCACAATAAGAATACCTTATTAGAAATAATAAATCATGGACACACACCTGGCATAACTATTAAATTAGTTCGTTGGGTAATAAGATTTCAATAATACTTAGTTTTTATTATGATAAAATATTTTTGGCATATGATTATTTAGAAAATGAAGTTATGCCTACTTTAAAGTTAAACGTTGTGGTCAACACAATAAATTTAATTTGATTTAATTAATCAGATATCTGTATTATTATTTTTAATATATTATTTTAGTGATATACACAGTATTTATCACGGACCAAAAAATAAATTTTTTTAATCTGATGTGAAGCACAATTTTTGCTTGTCAAAAAACACTAATTTCCCCTAAAATGCATTAAACATTAAGGAGTTGCATGCTATTAAATTATTTATTAAAATATAGATTTTAAAATAATATTATTAAACGTTCAGTAAAAATTGAAAATATTTTTAGAATGATCCAGACAATGTAACACACTTAAGTATTGATACTATTCTTCAAGGATACTCTATACTGATATTTTGTTTTACTAAAAAATGGTGTGAATCATTAGCAATTGAAATTGCTTCAGAAATCAAACGGCTTGGTTAGCATAAGATTTTCATATTATGGTAGCTAGAAAATATATATGTGTATTTTATAACCATTTCAGGTGGGGATACCAAATCTAAAACTGGTATGGCTTTAAGAAATCAATTAAATGGTGAGAGCTTAGGAGATGTTTTGGAACAACTACGGAGATGCCCTGTTGGTCTTGAACCAGAATTAAATAAAACTATATCCTTTGGTGTTGCATTTCATCATGCAGGTTAGGTTAATCATTTGAACTGTGTTCTATTTTTTTTTTATACTTTTAATGATGACTTAGATCAAACTTGTTACATAAGAAAACTTATGGATTTTAAATCAATTGAATAGTGTTATAAAAAAAATGATTTCTTGAAAGATAAAAAAAACAAGATATTATTAAAAACAAATGAAAAAGGTCAAATTATGTATTTTGCAAATGACAATAAAGATCATATTTGATTGTGTATCACTTTAAAATTATCTTTCAAAAATGAACTTATTAATTGTATTAATGGAAGTATCATTTATTTCTAAATAAAATATGTTATGAATATGGAAAAGTTTATTTTTGTATAACTCCAGATTATATACTTGATCACCATTTACAATAAGCTAAAATTTAAATCACTATTAGACTTTGTTAAATAAAAAATTCTTTGGTTAATCCTAAAATAAAAATATTTTCTGTATAACATTAACATGCATTTTACAAAAATAAAACTTAAAAAAAGTGTACATGAGGTCATAATTACATAATATATAAAAATACTCTGAATAATAAAATTTATTATTTAATTAAATTAAGGTCTTACAATGGATGAAAGAGATATAATTGAAGGTGCATTCAAACAAAATGTTGTGCGAGTTTTAGTAGCTACATCAACATTGTCTTCCGGAGTAAATTTACCTGCACGTAGAGTAATTGTAAGATCACCAGCTTGTCATGGATTTCCTATTGATATTTTACAGTATAGACAGATGATTGGACGCGCTGGGCGAATGGGTGTTGATACTGCTGGTAATAGGATTTTTCTTCTGTTTTTTCAAATCGAAATCTTATTAAAATATTTATATTTTTCTATCTTTTCAACTATTTTTTTTACCATTATTTCCACCTTCTGTAATACTCGATCCCCTGAATTTTCTTTACGTACAATAGTTACTCTTATATCACTTCTTAAAAAATAATAAAATTTAATAGTTACTTGATTTTTTAAATTACTTTGTAATATGTTTTTTTTTAAATTATTATTTCTCTTGTACAATTTTATTGAATATAAACAAAATAATATGTATTTTCTTAAAGGAGAGAGTTATTTGATCTGCAATGAAAATGAAAAGAGAATAGGTGAACAATTAGCTTGTCAAGATCTTCCACCTATTAAAAGTTGTTTAGGAGTTGGAGATTTTTCTAATTGTTTAAAACGAGCACTTTTAGAAGTTGTTGCCAGTTGTGTTGTGAACTCTAAAGAGGAAGCATTAAAATATATGCAATGTACATTGTTATATGCTTCTACTGGAAATAATTGTAAGTTCTAATAAATGTGTAAAAGTAAATTTATTTATTTGTTAATGTTTTTGTTTAGTCAATGAAAATCCAATACACCAGTGTTTAAAACTGTTGATAGAGCACCAATTTGTCCAAGAATCACAAAATAAATTAGCACCAACTTGTTTGGGGCAAGCATGTTTGGCTGCTTCAGTTACACCAGACATTGGTTTAAAGTTAATCAAAGAGTTAGATCGAGCTAGACAAAATTTTGTTCTTGATTCTGAATTGCATTTACTGTATTTGGTAGGTATTTTAATTAATAGTTTTAACTGTTTTATTTATTATTAAGTTATTATATTTAACATAAAAAGTTTTGTTTTAGATAACTCCTTACTCTGTTAGTGACCAAATTGGAAATTTAGATTGGTTTCGAGTGTTGAATATATGGGAAAAATTACCTCAGGCATTGCGTAAAGTTGGTGAAATGGTTGGAGTAGAAGAGAGATTTATTGTTAAAGCCATGACTGGTACCACATTTAATTCACTTTCAGATGCAAGTTACTTTATTAAATTAACATTAATTTTAAAATCATATGTTCTTTAATAATTTTAATTTAATTCAATATTTAGAAACATAAGTTAGCAATTCATAGGCGATTTTACACATCTCTATTGCTTCATGATTTAATTAATGAAGTACCTATAAATACTATAGTTTCAAAATATTGCACTTCTAAAGGTCTTTTACAAAGTCTTCAACAGTCGTCTTCTACATTTGCAGGTTAATAATATAAATTATTTTTATATTAATTTTGATTAAATATTTTATTAAGATTTATTTTATTTAATCAATTATTTTTTAAAAATTAGGAATGGTAACACAATTTTGCAAGAGGCTTGGCTGGTCATCTCTTGAGTTATTAATATCTCAGTTTGAAGAAAGGCTACAGTTTGGTGTTCAAAGGCAGCTAGTGGATTTACTACGTTTAGATTGTTTAAATTCAATCACAGCTCGAGCAATATATAATGCTGAAATACATAATGTTCCAGAACTTGCATTAGCTGATATTCGACATGTTCAGCGTGCTCTGGCTAAAGCTATTCCATATCAAAAGTAAACCAATTTAAGAAACTTGTTTAATTTTTGAAACCATTATATTTATAGACATTTTTCTTTTTTAGTAATACTAACAATAATATGGATGATGAAGAAAAACGTAAAAACATTTGGTTAGCTGGTCGCTTTGCTCTTAATGAAAAAGATGCAGCTACATTTATAATAAATGAAGCTCGTCATCTTTTAAAAGTAATATTTTTGCTTATTTTTTTTTAATAGTTGTACATTTTATTAAATTTATGTTATTATCAGAGAGAACTTGGGTTAAAATCTGCATGTTGGATAGAAGATTGTAATGCCAATAAAACGTTAGATGAAAGTTTAAATTCTATTAAAATTCGTCCATCTACTTCAAAAAATGTAATTGTTATTGAAAATAGTCAAGAATCAGAAAAGTTTAATGATCAAAATTCTTTTCACAGTCCACCTTCATTATCAAAAAGCAGTGTTGAATTATTTCCAGAAACAAATAGCATAGTTAACATTCAACATGAAGAAATTAAATCCAAAGATTATAAACGGGAAAGTTTAGATCTCTTTGATGGATCATTTGAACACACTAAATTCAGTCTAACAGTACATGCTAGCCAAAAAGATAATCAAATAAATTGTGAAAAATCAATTGGTAATTATTATCATACAGAACTAGTTTACATTAAAACACCAAAAGAACATGAAGAAATTTGGGATTGCAATATTGGAGGTGAAAGTATTTTAGAATTATCTCAGAAAGATATAGGGTCTCGTAAACGAAAACGAGAGGAGCATGATATAGTTAGTAATGAAGTTGATAAAAATTTGATTGAACAACCGTCAAAGTATAAAAAAGTTGAAGAAATCTCTCCAAAAAGTTGTAATATGTTTGAAAGTACTATGTTTCCTGATTCTTTGATTATTGATACTCAATTAGATATGTTAATAAATTATGATGACAAAAAAAATAACAATATACCAGTAGTTTCTAACTCAATTGATACCCAAGCAAACAGTTTAAATAATAAAAGCAAAAATATGTTTATTAAAAATGAAGAAATGAGTGAAAGTTTATTAAATGCAGCATTTCAAAGTTCTTTTAATATAACTACTAATGTTGTAACAAATACTGATAAGACTAAACAAATAAATGTCAATAAAGAAGAAGCTTTGAGTGAAAGTATCATGAAAGAAGCTTTTCAAAATTCATTTAGTTCAATGGCAAATACTATAATCTGTCCTGATAAAACAAAAATAATTAATGGAACTTGTAATGATCTTGTTATTTCTGACTCTGAAGATATGATCGCTGGATCTCAAGATACTGTATCGAGTGGGCCATCTCCTCGCAAGTATGATTTACATTTTTTAAATTTATTTTTTATTATATTAACAAAAAAAATTTTAGGGAATCTCCTATGAAACCAGATGCTAATGCTAATTCTATCAAATTAGAAACTTGGGCATATAAAACAAAAGTTATAGAAAATATTGATGCATTTGCTTCAGAATATTTTCCAGAGATTAAATATAGAAAAGAAATCACACTTGCATTAAATATATGTAAAGAAGTTAATATTGAAAATAAAATTGGGTCAAAGTTTTTAAGGCTCAATGTAGAACATTGCATTCACAACTCTTTTAAGTATGATAACCAAGTTTTAAAAGGATTTGCACTTACATGGTACAAACAAACAGTAGTGCATTATGCAGATCTCAACAAAATTGGTGTGTTGTTGTTTTTTTATTTTTTATTATTACTAATTAACGTGAATTTCTGTGAGTTATAAACTATTATTTGCTTATTGTTTGAAGGACCATCAGGAATAAGTTTACTTCGAAAATTGTTAACCAATAAAAATTTGACTGTTAATGTATATGATGCTAAATCAAGCTACAAAATGATTTCTCAGTGTTGCGGCATTATTTCTGTTTGCAAATTTAGAGATCCTTCTGTAGCTGATTGGCTTATAAGTGGTCAACCAAAAAATTCTTTGGAAAGTTTGGTAATTATATGATATAATTTTTAACTATCTATTTTGTCAATAAATAAATTATATTTTTTTCTTCATGTTAAAAATTAATTCATATCAAAAAAATTTGTTTTCTTACTAAATTATTGAAAATAATTAAAAAACAAAAACTAATTTGTTTTGATAATCCAGTGACCTTTTAATGGTCATGTGACATATGCTTTTATATTCTTCATTTTCATAGAAAAATTTTTTAACAGAATTATTTTATTATTAATAGATCAAGTGGCATTTAAATTTTAATGGCTGCATTCCATCAAATGATTCTGTGTTTAATGCATTTATTGTTCAAAAATTAATGTCATCTTTAAAACGACAGCTTAAGCAAATATTTATCTATAAAACATTTAAAGGTAATTAATTTAAATACATTTTATCTCATAAGATATAATTGTCTTTAAATTTTGATTTGGTTCTATTTTAGATATTGAAATGCCTATCCAAATAATATTAGCAAAAATGGAACTGCACGGATTTAGTGTTAATAAAGAAGAAGTAACAAAACTACATAATACTGTAAATACTCTCATGGATAATATTTCTAAAGAAGCTTGCTCACTGTCAGGAATCCAATTTAACATGCAATCTAAAATAGAATGGGCTAAAGTAATACAACTTTTTAATAAAATTTTAATAACACAATAAAATTTTTAATATTCAACAATTTTTATTCAATTTATATTAACAGGTTAAACGAAATTTAAATTTGACTGATACATCTTCACATCCTCTGGTGGAATTAATAAAAAATTGGAGAAAACTAAGTAGCCTTAGAAACAATGTATATGCATAAAATATTAATAAATAATGCATTAAGTTTTCATGATTATTATTTATTAATTTTTTTTAATTGCAGCATTTAAACTTTCTTTTAACCACGACAAAAGATACTGTTTATTGTGATAGCAACACTTATTCCAGTACAGGGCGTATTAGTATGCATGAACCTAACTTACAAAATTTACCAAAAGACTATATAATTGAAAATGAAATAATAAGTATTCGCTCATCATTTATACCAAAATCAGGTTTGTTATAATGTTTGATAAAATTTAGAAAATTTTCTAAAATTTAAGTAAAAAATAAAAATAATATAATTCTCTTCAAATTTTTTATGTGAACGTATTTTTTATAATAAAAATACATAAATATTGTTTAATAAAAAAAAATTTATGTCAGAAGTATATTTAAGATTTTGCTGTTTTAGATATGATATATTTATATTTTTATGTTTCTAAAAATTTTGATTTGTCAAATTTTAATTTATAGAAATTCCTTTCATTTTTTTCTAAAAAAATTATTCTTTAAGATATGCCTAAGTATATCTATAAATAATGATTACTACAACTGTTTATTACTGAAACTAATATTTTTTTAGATCGGACACTAGTATCGGTTGACTTTTGTCAGATAGAACTTCGTGTACTTGCTCACTTATCTAAGGATAGTAAATTAATATCATCATTAAAATCATCAGGAGATGTTTTTGTACATATGTCATCAAAATGGCATAAAATACCTGAATCTGAAGTAAATTTCTTAATATTATACTGTGTTTTAATAAAAATTATCTGAATATATTTTTAAAAGGTATGTGATGAACTGAGACAAAAAACTAAACAAGTTTGTTATGGAATACTGTATGGTATGGGTGCAATTACATTGAGTGAAACTTTAGATATTTCTGAGGATGAAGCCCACAAATTAATATCAGAATTTAAAAGTACTTTTTCAGATATCAATAAATTTTTTACTGACTGCATTATACAATGTCGAACATTGGGATTAGTAAAGACTCTGAGTGGTCGAATTCGATATTTACCAGATATTAAGAGTGAAAACCCAAAACTTAGAGGTATGGAGTCATATAAAAGTTTTAGATGTAAAATATTTGTTAAGTTTTTTAAAAAATTAGGATTAATTTGTAATATTTATTACATTAAAAATTAGTATGTAAAAATTCAATAAAAGTTTAAAACTATAATTATTTTTTCTTAGAGTGATTTCAGTAAATCTTTGATAAATTTATGCGGAAACTTAATTTGTTATTTATTCAATATTGAACAGTACCAGTTGATAGTTTGGACAGAATTTTTTCAAATTAATACTATTTATTATTATTTTTAATGATCACATCTATTTTTTTTTTTATTTATTATATTTTAAAAGTACATGAGAAAGAAATTTTTAGATGAGATATCTTATTTAAACTTGATTTAGTTTATTTTTCTTTTATTTGAATTACTTTTAGCTTCGATGCGAAGCTGAGAAGGTATTAATTTTACCATGATGTGTTTTTTTTTTTTTTTTTTTTTTTTTTTTTT
>NW_026099572.1:72338886-72442037 GCF_025091365.1 Daktulosphaira vitifoliae | reverse complement strand
GGAAATAGGAGTTGATGTTGGGTTGGGTTGGTTACATTTTTAACTTTATAATGCTACAACTCATTGAAAAGTGTATGAATCAACACAATTTTTTTATGAGAAATAATATTTTTTAATAATCCCTTTTTCATTCGACATACTTTATCTTAATCAGGGTATTAATAAGGAACTAGCAGATCATGCAGCTTTTGTAATTATCCACCAATTTCTTAGAATTAAACACTATCTACTGATTTGCATCGAAGCGTTTCTTATGATAGTGATTTTAATCACTGTCAGATTAAATCTATACTGGACCCAACTATGCAACGTCCCCACTATGCCGCGACTCCACTGTGCTGGGTTTTTTTTGTTTATTTTATTTGGAAGTAATCAGACCGGTCTTATTAATTTGATAACGAAAATTTTTATACACAATTTTATAATCTATAGTTTTAAAAAAATAAATTTGTGTCCTTAATTGATAATGTATAAACAAAAATTTTTCTGCAGATTTAATGATTCATCTTGTTATTCATAACTATATTTTGATACAATAAATTTAAAAACTTTTTGAATATAAGTCTTTAATTATACTTTTTAATATAGTAGTTATTATTTTTTAGATAAATATAACTTTATTTTGAGTATATAGCATGTTATTTTATCAAGTTTATAAATATAAATATTTTTTAATCGTTTTAAAATTTTTAGCTCAAGCAGAGCGACAAGCAATAAACACAATTATACAAGGAAGTGCCGCTGATGTAACAAAAATAGCTATGATTAAAGTAGACAAAACTATTAATCAACTATATGCAAAACCTCAAATACATTTATTGATGCATTTGCACGATGAACTCATATTTGAGGTAGTACACATTTTCTTTATATATTCAGTATGATTTTTTTATCATAAACCACTCAATTACTAACAAAAAAATAATTTTCAAGTAATTATTTTGGTTACCTTTTATTGCATATTATTCTTGAATTATTAGTTATGTAATACTATTTATGGTCATCCCTTATACCTTATAAGGGTGTTAATTTTGTTTTTTAATGGAAATACATATTTTGAGTTTAATAAAATGTTTGAGGTTTTATTTTAATTGTAAATGGTATTTTCCCCAGAGGATACACAGTTATTGTGTTACGGTTCAGCCCCCAAGCACTTCCTCCCCAACTTATGGAGAGTTGATCATAAGGCTAACAACCCTACATCATAAAAAAAAATTATTTTTGTTAAGAAACTATCTTAAAAGCCTTGGACTATAAAAACAGGAAACAGAAGAGCAAGGAGATTAAAATCTTGACTTGGAACACCTTAAGCTTATATTATGCAGGTATATGTCAGATTACTACAAAAATATTGAGTCAATATGTAGTGTTGATTGCAGATTTACAAGAAATTACATGGGCAGGTGAAGGGAAAATAAAGATAAACGACTATATTATTTACTATAAAAGAATGGATAATAGATATCGTTTTGAGATGGGTTTTGTATTCCATAAGGATTATGAATCTTGTGTTCTTGAATTTAAACCAATATTCTAATGAATTTGAAAGAACAAAAAAAAAAAAATATCACTGAGATTACTGGTAAACTAAATGAGAGTAAAGTAAACTAGAATATTATAAAAGAGGTAATACTCAAAGTGGCATAAAGCACACTATGTGAACCAAAAAAAAACGAGAGAATAAATGCTTTAATAGTGATTTTAGAAAAAGGAAGTGAAGCTGGCCAAAAGTACCTCTAGCTTAAGACCCCCTTAAGTGTTAAGCAAAGAAAATTATGAAGCAGATGTAAATGGATCATGCAAAGAGAAAAAAGAAACTTTCATGAAAGAACTATTGCATGACACAGAACAAGAGTATACATAAAAATACAGAATTCCTCTGTAAAAATAAAAAATACAAACAATTTAATCTTTGAAAGATGTTAAAGATATAGGTGTCAAAATACTTAATATCTCTATAAAAAAAAAATTGTATTGATTCATACATTTTTAAAAAAGTGATGGCAGTTTTAAGTAAAAAAAAATTTTAAAATGTCAATAAAAAAACTTATTTTGTTGGAAAACAAAATACTAAGAATCATCTGTGGCCCGGTATACGACAACAAACAGGGATGCTGGTGCAGAAGAAGGAACTAAGAGATCCGAAAATTGACAAGAGTTTCTAGGATAACCAATTAGATGAAAGGACAGATAATCAAATGGTTTGATGAGAAGGTCAGACTCGGAGCATCTTAAAACGGCGGTCGAGTGAAAACCCACAGAGATGAGATCTAGAGGGTGTTCAAAAAAGCCATGATAAATGAAATAAAGTAGAACTTTAAGAAACTAGGTATTAAACTGGGAAGAAAAAGTGCATAATCGAAAAGAAAGGAGGAAGGTGTTATAAAAAAATAATTAGCTTTCTGTATTTGTAATCCTTCATGTATTGTAAAGTAATTGAGTGGTTTATGAAATATATGTTTTTTTTTACAATTAGAAAGTTAACTTGTCATTGGCCAATTTGCATTAAAAATTTGCAGTGGAGTATATGTTTTATACTGTAAAAATCTCAACTAGTTACCTCTCTAAGAACCTAACTATATTGCAATAGTGGCTTAATAACAAAGAAGCTTATTACTAACTAGTGTACCACTACATCAAATTAGGCCCCCAAACATTTATTTAATTATATAATTTGTTTTATTGGTTTCCAATTATAAACATAACTTTTTAATTTTTATCATATGTTTTAAGGTTCATAATTCAGTTCTTGATGAAGCATGTTCATTGATTACCAGCACTATGGCGTCTGCTGTTAATTTATGTGTACCTTTACCCGTTAAAATTAAGAAAGGTTCCAATTGGGGTGAATTAAAATAATTGGTTTCACAAAAAATATAAAAATATGCATGAATTTAAATTACCTTTGTGATATATTTTAGAAAAATAAAATTCTTATCGTTATTTCATGTGAACAATTTTCATCGCCAATTTATTTGTTTTGTTTTGTTAAATATTTTACCCTTTTGTATTTTTACTCTATTATTTCCTATTATTGTAAGAATTGTAGTTTCTTTGGTTTTAAAACTTTACGGTATTCCGTAGAGTTTTCAAACCTTAGTAACTGCAGTCATTATGACTGTAGAATACACTACTAATCATAATTATTTTAATTTGTAAATGAGTGTTGAGCGCTCATTTGGTTTTCATACAATCAAACCTGCATGTTATAAGATCTTATTGATCTTTTTAAATTAGACTACTTCATATGTATTGTTTTAATACAAATTAACCTACCAATTATTGTTTAACTTGGCATTATTATTGTATTTTTTTTAAATAAAATTAATTGTGTAGTAAATTTTATAATGAATGATATTTTATTAATAAACAGATATAAAAAATTGGCTTTTTTTATTATTTGTATTATTATTTACCATTTAAAAAAAAAAAAAAAATTTGTGGTTTGTAAAATTATTTTTTGACTTTTTGTTTATCATTCCTTCCTAAGAGAGCTACACACATTTTGTTTGGAGCGAGATGGTCCACCAGAATTATTGTGCCCTCATTACGCCCTTGTGTATACCTCTCATTTTTATGTTTTTTATTAAAAGAAGAGATAATGAACGAATTGAAAATATCTTCTCGGCAACACGTGAATTAACGACTTTATCATACAACAGCGTGGGCAGAAACTTACAATTATGACGCCGTGTGTTAGTATCAGTTTTAGACATGACTTTTGTAATAAAAAATAAACATTGCATAAGCTTAGGGTCGTATTTAGAAGTTGTGCCATTTTTCTACTCATCCCTTATCAAATTTTAGGGGAAAATTTGAATCGGTAACCTTTGGTCCAAAAGTACAAAGGTTCAAACTCCTCCAAAGCCTTTATGGGGATTAACTCAGGAAACTCCTCTCCCCAAAAATTGCTTTATTTTGATACTCATGATTAAAAAATGATAACACACTTATGAAGGGAAAATGTTTAGTTTAGAAATCGTATTATCATATTTGATAATTATTTGTTCGATCTAAAAGAACATTTTGATATAAAATATTATTTTTATTGTTATACAAAAACACAATTTCTAAACATAATTGATAAACATAAAAAAAAAGTATTTAATTTTGTAATCCATGTGGCAATTTGAAATAATGAAAACTACCTTCTGTTAAACTATTAGTTAACTTAAAATGGCGAAGATTATAAATTTATAAAGGATTTTTTGTAATTTTAGATAAAAATATAAGATTTTAGTGCAAACTCAAAAGTTGTTGAAACTAGTTAAATACGATCAAAATTCTAATTATGAGAGATCAAGTAAAAAATAAAAAAAAAAACGTAAATTGCGTTTTAAAATTATTGTTTGTCGCTTTGTTCAACAATAATAGGTTATTTTAATAAACCAATAATAAGTGGTAGGTTTTATAAGAAGCTTGTATTTTTAGACAATGTATTATTATCACTAGTCAATCAAGACTATTTTACCTAATAAATAGCCAGTTATAGTTTAATACTTGTATTTTTTAGGACTGTAATATTTTCGAGGAGGACTCTAGTACCACCCTCAAAAAATGTNCATAATATTTTTGAAAATATTCGCCATAGTTTAGCAACCACCATTATAAAGATGGTATTATATTATGATCTATACATCATATGATACTGAGGCAGTGGTGTAGTCCTAAAAATGTTTATGGGTATACGCCTATATTATGAATTGATAATAACGTGGGGGGCTCCGCCCCCCACACCCCCCATTGCACTTTATATTTTCTACATACAATATTTCACAATTATTTTGTTGAACTTTTAACTTTATACATTATCAACAGTGATGTAGTCGTAATTTGATCAATAGATAAGTTAAAAACCTAAATGAGGAAACGTGGGGAATTTCACCCCTACACTACTTTTCAAAGGCCTTAACTATAACATAGTTTTGGGGCACGGAATACAAATATTGTGATGTTTTAACTGTGTTAAAAATATGTATTTTTTAATTATTACATAATGCAACTAAAACTCCTAACCCTCCCAGATATGGCCTTGCTCCTTCCAATTTCCAAACTATTACTCTAATATTTTTACTGACACTTCTAAGTTCTTACATAAATTAAATTTCATAGTCATATAATCGATAAGTGTATTATTAGATACTGTTATATTTTTTGTAAATAAACAATAAACTTTATGCAGTAATAAAATAATCTTACAATCATTGTTTTCAAATCGTTAAAACATAAATGAAATAAACGTGAATGGGTACATGTTAGCACTATCTTAATTAATTATAGGTAATATATTAAATGCTAGATTGGTTGGTAAACGGTTTATTACGGAAAAATACAAATTACCAATTTCAACAGCTATAGGTTAACCCAATAACTTTCAGTTTCAACTTAGTATGTGCTATATCGTTAATTTCTGGTCGATGTTTTAAATTTTGTCAAATGTCAATAAAATTGTCGTGAAATGATAAACATTATCCTATTTATTTTATTGATATTTATTTATACACTTTGACAGTGTTTTGTTTTACATTTATATTCTATTTTTAAAATATTTGTGTGTTTATAACTTCAGATATATGTATATATGTGGTTTGGCTAGGGATTAAACAAACTTATGAGAGTTATTCAAAATTTGTGTTTTATGACAAACATACCTGTATTTGATACCCACGTATTACTTTTTATTTTATTCTTTAGTCTATACTCTTTAACTATTTTATAAATACGTATATGCACTAATAAGAAAACTAACAGTGGGTATACCCTGTGCCTTATACCCGCGTTACGCTCCATGACACCTCTGGGGCGTGATAATAAAAAATTTAAAATAAATGCTGACATAACCATATCTTCATTTTATTGTCTTAAAGATGATATTATTATTCATAAAAATTAAGAATAACAAGCAAGAGGTACCTGATGATTTTTTAGATGAGATACACAATTGGTCTCTTGAATGTAAGTTTTAAACGCATATATTGAAATAAGTAATCATTAAGTAATTGTAATATAGCAATAGCAAGGGTGGCACTAGATCAAAAGCTAGGTTGCCTTGATGATGACTACAAAATTAACTCGGACACTCAAAATCTCATAAATGCTATTAATACATTTTTAGAAAATGTACTAGTACTTGAACCGAAAATCCCTTTTTGGAAACTGTTTAATACTCCTACTTGGAAAAAATATATTGACGCACTGGATGTGATCAAAGAGTAAGAATAACTTTATAATTTATCATTTACAAAAATTTATGAATATAATCAATGCAAAAAAAAACCTAGCACAGCCACAGTGGTGACGTTGCATAGTTGGATCAAGTATAATAATATCTGACAGTGATTAAAATCACTATAAAAAAAAAACGCTTCGATGCAAATCTTTAGATAGTGTTTAATTTTAAAAAATTGGTGGATTATTCCAAAAGCTACATGATCTGCTATTTCCTTATTAATATCCTGATTAAGATAAAGTATGTCGAATGAAAGATGTATATAAAAACTACTTCTCATGAAAAAATTGTATTAATCCATACATTTTTTAAAAAGTTATAGCATAATAAAGTTAAAAATGTAAAATACAAAATCGAGAGTTTTCACAAAAAATAGCATTTGGTAGCCATTTTCACCGTGAAGATAAAATAAAGTCCGATTTTTTTTTTCCATAATAAAGTATATTACATTAGCTTTAATTTAAGATATATATAAAAGTGTCAGACCTTCCGGAACATTTTCAAAAGTTAAGTTCAAAAAGTTAATTTTTTGTGAAAAAGTTGTCATTTTTTATTCTCTCCCTGTGAACAGGTAAAGGGTCAAATTTATAAAAAAAAATACATCATATGGTTGGTAAAGACATTATGCATCTATATATAAAACAATTATATTGATTTGTTCATTTTTTAAAAAGTTATGGCAGTTTTAAGTAAAAAAATTTTTGAAAATTTAGCGATTTTTAAATTTGTAATTTTTTTGAGATTTCCCCCATTTACGGGGAACGAGAAAATTTTTTTCCATTTTTGAGGGTAATGTCTTCGACTAGATACAATTTGTGATCTTTTGACGTATCGTTGAAAGAAATCGGTTCNAAAAAAAAAAAAAACACATCATAGTAAAACCAATACCTTCTCAGCTTCGCATCGAAGCTAAAAATTAAATACTAGATAACAGTTTTGAAATAAGTTTATATTAAATATAACAGCTGAATAATTATGACAAACCATTGGTATGTCATTTATTTTTAGAAAAATGTTTTCCTAAATCCCTCAATTTTGGTCTACATGAAGATGTGCAATACAAATAAGATGTTTTAATAGTTCCAAATTAATGCATTAATGAAAATTATTTATTATTTTACTGTGGTTATTTGATTTAAAATTACTATTCAATGTTTACCAATACAGTTTTCTCTATTTTATTTATCCCCATTTTGTTTATGAAATGTGTATATTGTCAAAGGAATTTAATTTGTGGTTAAAATGAAAATATTCAGAATAAACAGAATTTAGAACAAACATTTTATCGCGTTAACCATAGCATTATAATATTATTTTATGTTAACTTAGATATACATAATGTTTTACAAATTATGCTGGGAAATTACGTTTTATTTAGTGTTTCACGTTTTATTTTTACCTGAATAGGTTTTAAGCATTTTTATCAATTCAAAATTAATTACTTCACAAAAATTATTTTAAGTAATGGTCTTTTGGTGAAGCTTTAGTAGGGGTTGGAGGATTACTTATAAATACCCATTGTTTAAATAATCTACGATACAAAGCTTTAAAATACGTTTTTGAAAATTACACGAACTTTAGGTTCATCAAATCATCTAATACAAGAAGTCACGCACATGTATCAAAGAAACTTTAACGTTACTCAATATCTCACGAGCAAACCATAGTTCAGTCATTAATTATGATCGTTTTGCTTTTATGAATCTAAATAGAATACAAGAATATATGTATACCAGAATGATTGAAAGCAATGTAATACAGTATGAAAACTGTCTTAGTGTGTATGTTTGTTGAGTCGATTTTAAAATATGCCATTATATTTTTATGTAAACAGAATAAAAACTTTTTAATGGCTTAAAAAAAATTCAAATTTACTTAAATTATACGAAATGAAATAGAATAAGCGTCACACAGTTTCCTTGAATATATTTCCATATTTATAATATCTCTTCCAAAATAAATGATTATATTACACAATATTTTCAAAGTACACTTCGGACTTTTCTTAAAGCCGCAGATACTTTAGATGTTTGACAGATACTCGCTAAGTTTCATTAAATATTTATATGGAACAACCGTTCTTTTTTTAGTAAAAAATGTGTGTAGAGGTCACGTATAAAAACAAAGACACGTGCTAACTCAATGTAACTCTAGTAACACAACATAACATATAGCATAATATTTTTCTTGTAAAAATATTTCCGATTTTTTTATAAAATATATACCGAAAATTTCTCCTTGATATCTATACAATATAAACAATATTATATATTATTTAATATATTTTAAATAGCTCTATTTTAAATTATTATTTTACTCATCAAAATCATCGTGATTTATGAAACATTAAACTAAAATTTTATGAACTTTTAAAATAGTGACGAACAAAAATAATTATAAAATTTGTTAAGTTTATAATAGTGAAGGTAAATTATTGAGATAAATGTTTATCAGATCTCTTACAAAAAATATTCAAATTCTTTGCATTAAAATTATATAGTTTTGAACACCTTTTTTAATCGTTATTTGATAAACTGAAAAATAAAAATAATATTAACAGTTGTTTTATTATTTTCTTTTTTTACATACTTTTCTCAATTTATCAATCATAAAGTAAAGTCAACATACAATATAGCTAACTTCTTAGATAACAATATATTTAAAATATGATTGGTTGATAACAACTTTTGAATTAGTATTTCGAAAGTTATTAACATTTTCAAATATAGATTTGAAGAGGTCGTGGAAGAGCGCAGAAGAATAATACGTAATAATTAAAATAACATAACCCATACCTCACCTTCACTCTATATCTTAAAATAGTTACAATATCCAAAATAATGGGTCAATTGTTGTTATCCATCAGTAATTTTCTTAATTAGACTATTTATTATTATATAAATTAAAAATATATGTTTTCATTTAAACAAATAAAGTTAAAATGTTTATAAGGTATAAGGGATGACATAAAGAGAGAATTAATGACTTATATATCAGTCATTATTATCTTTTCATGTTTTTCTTGATATATAAATCAAGAAAATCATGAAACCTAAAAACAGCTTTCTTAATATAATTATTATTTTAAGAGAAATTGAGTGACTAGTTTTATGTGAATCAACCTGTATGTTATTTAAATTGAAATTAAATTTACCAGCTAGCCTTTCAAGTAGTTCTCGTTTTTTTTCTTCTTCTTCGGAAGCCTTTGTTGCTGATTTAACACCATCACTGGTTTTTTGTGATTTTTCAACAATTCCACATGCCCGTAGCACAAAAGATGGTACAGTCTCTTGTTTTTCTTGTTTAGGTATTTCCACTAAAGTCCAATACTGAGTCTCTAATCGTATAACTTCCTAAACATTACAAAGTGTATCGTAAATGTCATAGAAAGAATGATATTATATAGGAGAAATGGCTTACACATTACAAAATAGGTAGTTTGTGTTTAAAGCTTTTTACTAGTTTTATTACTAATTCAGCTGCACATAAAGGTAACGTGTTTGCTTGTGCTCTTACCTTTTTCCGGTTATTTTATGCCGTGAATGTTTCATACGATCGTTAGAAGCTTATTAAATGCCAAGGCACACATAGAGTTATACCCACTAAAAGTGTGTTGATAAATGCCAAGTGAAATTAAAATCTAATTCCATTTGTTTTAAAACATTTTAAATCTATAGTATTTGTGATTTAACTGATAGCATCTTTCTGCTTCGAATCGCTTCATAAAAAGGATTAAAATTTACAATGAAAATTTTTAAAATGACTTTTGTCATAATACGAATAATTTTTACGATAAATTACAAAAGTGAGTATAATTAAGATTCAATATTTCTGTCGAATGTCATTATACAATTTATTTATTGAAAGAAAGACTTTCAAACCATTATTTTAAAATATTAAAAATATTTATTAACTTATATTAGTTAAATAATAAACTTGTATTTTATCAGATTATAAAAATGATACAGTTATTTAAATTTTATGTGACAACTAAAATAAGATATAATTGATTACTAGTAAAAGAAAAAATGGCGTAAGGTAAATAAAATAAGGTTTCTCTTAATAAGAATATATAAAAAAATCATCTACCTTTATCATTGCTTTCAGTAAATTGTATCTTTGGAAAACATTTCTAGTTGACTTGCTTTCAGTATATTTTGTCATTAACGTAATGAGCGACTTTTTTGCCGTATCGTAAGATTCTTCTAATCTTATTCTAACAGCTCTCAATCTTTCATTTGTTTCTATGACTTCTTCTTTTGTTTGACCACCTAGAGAAAATAACGCTAGTTATTATAATTTTTATTCACTATGAGTACATCAAATATTCATATTCCATATCTGCTATACAATTCAAAATTAAATATTGTTTAAGAAGACACATACCTAGTGACTTTTTTTCTTGGGCAGATAAGAAATAATTAGTTAAAATGAGATAAATGAGATGGTGAACGTTTTTAGTTTTATTTTTTTTTTAACAATGGTTTTTAAATTTCTCGAGGGAAAGAATTAAAGTGCTAAATACGTGGCTGTACTTAAGAAAACAAATTACTAAAAACCATATTTATAATTAAATAAAAAGCTGAATATTGATTTATATTTCTTTCAAATTTACTGTTAAATTATTACGTATTAAATAATTACGTAGTTCAAAACAATATTATTTTTTAAGAAAAATGTTAATTGAAATTTATTTAGAACGTATAATTCTGATTAATAAATAGCTTTGAATAAAAATGAAAAAAAATTCAATATTTTATTCGAGTAAGGCTTGACAAATCATCATTTTTTTTAGATCATGTTAATATACGTTGAAAAGTTATGTATCTCGAATAATCAAATTAGATAAACTGAAGAATTTTATAAAATTGAATTAAAAACGAGAATGTATTCATTTTTTAAATTATTTGAATGAAATTATATGAATTGAAAAAATGTTTTTCAAATATTTTTTCGGATTATGTATAGTTAATTGTTAAAAATTAGCTCAACTTGTTTTCCAGTGCATTGTTGGCATTTAATAATTTATTATGAAATAAAAATGATTATTTAATGGTGTTGTTGTTATCGAAGTGGACATAATGCCCTTGTACTCAGGCCTGTTGGTCCATTGTGCGCATTTAATGATGTTAATAAAAAGTATTATTTATAATATTATGTACGAAAATTTTAATATAATTTATTATGTGAAACTTTGAGAAAACATTAAATTAGCGTACAAATAGTCAAAGAAATTCACAACGTCATATAAAATTTATTAATTTCAATTGTTTAATCATTCTTTGAATTTGCTTTTAATAACATACGTACATATATTTTATTCTAAATTGGCCTATATTATTATTTATTTAATATCTTACATTGGACTTAAAACTTCTTAAATATTTTTTTTCAAATTTTCAGTGTAGATGGTTCAATTAGATATAAGACAGGTGTTTTTGATTTGTAAACCAAATGATTCGATCAGTGAGAATTAAGAATTTTTCATGAAAGACACACACACACACACAAAAAATAAAACATCATTTGTTTTAACAATACCTTCTTAGCTTTGCAGCCAAGCTAAAATTTATTTAACAATATAATTGTTGTGATGGACAATTGATCATTAATCAGACAATCTAAAATTTTTAAGCCATATCTATGAACAACAAAAAAACTGTTACTATTAATACTAAAGTAATCATTATTTGAATAATTTATAGCAGTAATTTTTTCAAATTGTTGACAGTAACAGACACACGAAAAAAAAAAAAAAAAAAAAAAACACATCATAGTAAAATTAATACCTTCTCAGCTTCGCATCGAAGCTAAAATAAATAAATAAAATAAAAAAAAACATATTACAGTAAAATTAATACCTTCTCAGCTTCGCATAGATGCTAAAAAGTTGAATTTGTTACCAAATCTTTTAGCTCAACTTCAAGTTTGAAATTTACATTATTAAATAAAATATTTTACGATAATAAAAAAAATAGTATTGTTAAGATTAAAATGCAGTTAGGAAATGGGTTTAGAAATGTACATTTTGGTCTTGAATGAAAATTCCTTGTAGACCAGTAAATTTATTTATAAATAACAAACAATTTTTTTTAAGTATTGCATCAAGACCTTCAACTTTTATGTACGTTTGCCATAAAAGTAATGACTACTTTATAATTCTTTATAATTTCTCCGTAAAAATTGTAATACTAAATTATTAAACATCAATTTCATACTATATTTAATTGATATAATAAATATTTATTCATATATTACACTTATAAAACATAAAACTTATAATAAGAATTAAATAAAGAAATTGGATATTTATGTTGCTATAGAATAATTCACCAATTTTTTAAAATTAAATACTATCTACAAATTTGCATCGAATCGTTTTTTATGATAGTGATTTTAATCACTATCAGATTAAATCTATATTGAACCAAACTATTCCACGTCTTCACTGTGCTGGATTTTTTTTTTAGTTAATCTCTTATACCATATAAGGAAGTCAACTTTTTTTAAATGGCAATATACGTATTATACTATCTTATAAAATAAAAAAAAATTTAAATAAATATCCTTTATACTTTTATTATTATACCGCGCAAAAGCATTTTATTTATATGTATGATGCATAATAAATATCAATTATAAAAAAAAAATTGTTTGTACGATAAGAAGTTAGATATGTGTACTTTTAATATGAAATATTTATTAAGGAATAATTCCTAACAAAAAAAAATACACCAACAAAATGATTGACTTTATATGTATTCAATTTTTGCAATACAAGAAATATGTTTTTATTAATAAGTTCATCTTTATATAGTTGACCAGCGTTCAAATAAAACCGTTATTAATTAATATAAAAATAATTTTAAAAATTTATAAAACAAATTTATCGAATTTTTTATTCTTTTGGCGCTTTTTTCTTTATCTAGTATTTTATCAAACTTGGCCAAACTTTAAAATAAAATTTAAACGTATTTTGGCTCGTTATAAAAATGTTTACCATTTTCGAAAAAAAAACTCCAATAAATCTTAGCTTATGCTGTTTATCAAAATGATAAGCTTAAAAAAATAAAAATTATTATAGGTGAGTCAAATGATAAATGCTTCCATTGTGGCTTTTTTTTTGTTATGTGTACACAAATAAATTTTGTCTAACTTCCTGTAGTGAAGTACATTTAGGTAAAATCTTTAGAAATTATGGTTCTTAATGGAATATTTAAGTAAAGATAAAAATATTTCTATAATGAGGTGTTCTCTTTTATTTCTTGACAAATTTATGAAGATATTTTAGAGTAGTAGTTATGACTCATTCACTAAGTCTATGTAGGAAATATGGCAAAGAGGAAAATTAGCAACTGAATGAATCAATATGCCTTCATTATATCATTTTGTAATTTAAATCGAAACATTCTTATAGCTTTAAAATAGACAATAACATAGTTATTGAGTTGTAAGAATAACTTTTTAGCTCGAACTTTTTTTGCTTACTCTAGTTCATTTTAAGTTTAGTAAAAATTCATTTTTTAATTACTCGATATACTTAATAAAATCATTTATTATTTGAAAAGCTTGAGGATTTATCCATGTTTGCAGTTGATTACTGACGTTTCGGACTCATTGCAGAGTCCATCTTCGGAGCGATAGTTACTGCTCGGTGGCTGAAACTATGCTGGCCACATATACTTAACTAGCTCAAACTATACTTTTAGGGTACAATTTAAATTTGTTTTATTTGCTTTTAAAAGTTTAATTTCTCTTAATTAAAACAAAATTCTTAATGAAAATAAAAAATATTTTTTTAGATATTTATATTATTAAGTATATATTTAAAATAAAATATTACTCTAAAAATAATGATGACTACCATAAATGCAAAATAGTTGTTTTTATTTAAAACATAAAACTTCCAGTTATCTTTTAATAGTAATAATAATAATAAGGATAATTTTTCAACAATGTTTGAAACTAAGGAAATATACAACAAACGTTATGATATTGTTTAAATTTCTTTCTATTATCTAAGCATAGAAATGTAACTGTTGTATAAGTGAAAATAAAATACCGACAAGAAAAGGAAAAGGTTGTACATTATGAACTTTCGTCTTCTCAAATAATTTTTTTTATTTAATTTTCTATTTTTTCAATTTGGCTCATGTCAAAATTTTAGATAGAATTAATTAGAAATTAATTTTTTGATGAAGCTATACAAGTTTGTTAGACAAACTGTAATACTGAAGAATCGATTTCTTTAGAAAACCCAACTCTATGCGTTGTATAGTGACTTTTAAAGTAATTGAATACTACGATAATGTTTTTGTAATCATTGCTTACAAAAAGTAATCTTTATTTTTGTTGACGGATACGTATTAAAAGTTGTAGCGAAACCTCATAAACTGAATTAAGTTAAATTAGTTTATGTTACACCATAGAAAATGAGTGACTCCAATATTCAAAACAGTAAAAAAATAATAGAAATTTAGTCCAAAATCATTTAACTTTAACAAGCTGTAACAGACGAACAGTTGATGGGAAAAAAATATTATAAGAGCAAAGTTGTTTATATTTTTATTTTAAATTATAATAACAAATTCAAAATAGGGGTTCCCATTTAAGAAAAATCAAGTTAATGTTTTTTAACCTTGAAGGAATGAAAAAAATTATGTTTTTACTACATATTATTGTAGATTTTTTTGAATCAAACAATAGTTTTCTTACCAAAAATTTGAAATTATCAATAGTTACCGAGAAAATGAGTGACTTATCCTTAATGAATCACTCTGTATATATCATTAGCTTATAAAATAAAAGTCAACTAATTAAGAAAATGATTGGTTGATAACAATTTTTGCCCTTTATTTTGGAAGTTAGAACTATTTTCATATACACTTTTATAAAATGGAAGTGATGTGTGAGTTATGTTACTCATATCATTACGAATTGCCCCATACTTTCTAGACTTTATTTAATAAAAATTTTAATAACTTCGGAAGTACTACTTCAAAAATTGTTATTGACCAGTTATTGTCTAAATTAGATAATTTTTTGTTTTATAAGCTAGTTTATTATAAATGTTGCAATTAAAAAAAATATAGTTGATACCTTATAATGTACCTTATAAGGATTAAATTTAATAAATACCAAAAAGAATTCTCTTAATATTGTCGTAATATACTCGTCACTACCATAACATGGGATATTTATACATTATATTCTTAGAAGGACATAATCTTTTTCAAACAAAAATAATTACAACAAACATTTAACAAACATACACACTGTTTAATTATATTATAATACGCACAATTCTATCATAAATTGATTAATAGTCACTTTTAAAAATCGTTCCTTCCAAAAAGAATTCTTTAAATTATATTTTTTATTCTAATTTTAATAATTAAATGCATTGTATTAATCCCAATCTTATTTGTAAAAAAACTATGTTAATATATAATATATATTTTATATTATAAAATGCCAAAATGATTTATATACTTCATTCATCTGTAATCATTGCTGTCTTTTATGCTTATTTATCAATAAATAGTTATACTGTAAGAATTAGACAATGAAGACTTTCTGCGGTAAAAAGTATTATAAAAAGCCAGAGTAAACCCTTATTCTTCCTGTTCATTTCGTGCTCTAGATATCGTTACACGGATATTGCGATCACCATTGTTAAAGTTCTTACTTGTTAAAGTTATGAACTAAATTCATTTGAGTTATTTTATTTTTAATTGTTGATTGAAATTGTTATTGAAGATGTTATAAGAACCAGGAAAATTATCAGGTAAGATTTTAAAAATGAATAAGAGTCTAAAGTTATGTTATTTCATAACCCTCGAATCACACCCCAAATCAAAAGTAACTCGAACTCACTTTAATTCACTCCAACTCAACAATCTAACACTTTTCTATTTCTTTTTATTAATTTTTGAGTTACGATAATATAATCATTATTTTAAGAGAATTCGAGTGGCTTATATAAACAATTTATTCTGTATATAATCTTCTATTGAAAAGCACTTAGTTCTATTGACTTCTAGTATATATTGTATACATAAAATAGTAAAAACTTATAACATTTTTGTTATAGAAATGTACAAAACTGCAGTGAAATCAAATTGTATGTTCTATAACTTTTATAACTTTACTTCATTTCAGTATTCTTCAATTTCGTAATACAACTAAGAGACAATGTCTTAGTATTATTTTTTATTTTAATAAAGAAATATAAATCATCCAACGTCATGTGATGATAAAATAATGTAAAAAGAAATAAAGTAAAATAAATACAAAAGTCGAAAGAAAATGATTTATATGTAATACATTCGATGGTGCTTTATGTCGTATTATAATAGTCACTATCATAATATAAAATAATAGGGGGCTGGTCTGTTTGTGTCCACAATAATGGTCTTTCATTTAAGAAAATTAACACTTTTATTTATAAATTATATTCATATAATTAGAATAACATGATTCTTATCAAACAAATAATTTAAATAAACATCTTAAAGAAAACTTTAACAAACGCATATTGTTGTTTAATTTATTGTACACACGATTCAGTCATGAGTCAATTATTAGTCCCCTTGAAAAATTATTATTTTCCCAGAAGAAATTTATAAAAATATCCGTGTCAGCTTTTTTTACTCTTATCTTAACAATAAAACACACTGTGTTAACCTTAATCTAAAATGTAAAAAAAAACTATATTAAAATGTATAAATTTATATATATTATGCTATTTTATATGTTAATTAAAATTTTATGATTACTTATCAATAAACAATAACATTGGAAGAGTGAGATAGTGGTGATTTTCGGGGTAAAAAAATAATATAAAAGGCAGAGCAATCCCTCACAGTTTCACCTGTTCTAATCGCACTCTCAACTCCATCATGTAAAATTTATGATAATTGTTGAAATTCTTACGTGTTAATTTGTTAAGTAAAAGTTAAACTTGTCTTACTTTGCATATAAATTATTAATAGTGTTACTGAACTTATTTTAAGAATAGAAAATAATTATTAAGTAAGATTTAAGATCAATAAGAGTTAATATTTATATTATTTTATGACATTCGAATCACACCCCAAACTAAAGTAACTCTCATCTTTTACCCAATTCTTCGTCCCTTTATATTATTTTGAGTTATGATAGGTATATACAGGACTAAATTTATTTATTAATCAAATAACATTTCTTTGCCCTTATTTTTTAATTTCCACACAGTATTAACCTTGGTATTAAGATATATATTTAATAAAATGGTGTAAATTATAATATGTATGAGTTTACATTTCAATTATTTAAAATGTATCGGTATTTTCACTAGAAATTTATAAAATAAATGTATGCGATCATATATCTAGGTTTCTAACGTTTTATAAGTGGACATAAACATTAAAAATTATAATATTTATGTATAATTTATAATCCTAACATTAATCTTGTTCGTCAATGACTCTCATGAATTTCTGGTACTAAAATCTGGAACTCATGATTATACTTAATAAGTTGATTTCTTATTTTATAAGCTAGTTAAATATTTATACAAACAAAAATAGTATGTTTTGCTACTATATCAGTCATTTGAACATAGAAGATAAAGTGTCGGGACATTTTTTTTAATTTATAGTACACAACAAAAGCTTTAATTTGACATAAGGGCACAGTATATCCGGAATGTTTAGAAAAGTTAAATTGAAAATATTAACTTTTAATGCAAAAGCTGTCATTTTGAATCTTTCTATGTTGTCAGGTAAACAGAGAAATATCCAAAAAAAAAAAAACCAAAAAGGTAAAAAAAATATGTTTTGACTCATACATTTTTAAAACAATAGTTATAAGTTATAACATACTACATAAAAGTAGCATTTTTTAAAAATACATCAGACTTTTGAACATAAATGATTAGTTATCGAGATAATTTTTTTTAATTTTAAGTATGTAACATTAGTTTTAATTTAACGTATACTTGGTGCTCAGAGTATTTCCGGAACATTTTTAAAAGCTGAAAAATCTAACTTCTTAGTAGAAGTCGCCATTTGAATCCATTACTTTCAGCAGATAAAGTGGCACAGTAAGGACGTAGCATAGTTAGGACAACTATAGATGATATTTGACAGTGATTAAAATCACTATCATAAGAAACGCTTCGATGCAAATCTGTAGATAGTGTTTCATTTTAAGAAATTGGTAGATTATTTCAAAAATAATTAAGAACAAAAAAAAAATTGTTTTAAATTAATACTGATTTTGATTATTAATATGTTAAAAATAAGGAAAATGACATATTTAACCTATTTTTATAATCGTTTAAAGTTGATTTTTGTAAATGTTTATAGTAAAAAAAAATTTATTTATTTTACCATAACAGTAGTATATGTATAGCGGGTACGGGCCTTCAAAGGTGCCGACAATGACGTCATCAATTGTTCTTGGGGAACAATGGGTGCACAGGTGTGATGCAGTCCGTCATGGTGACGTTACACATGATCTACCGTAACTCCCTTTGCCTCGACGCCTGTTGGGGACTGCATTCAGAAGCATCCAAGTGCAGCTCATGACGTAACACTTGAACCCTGACCTAAGGTAAGCTCTATGGTGGGCCCTTTGTTGACGTCACACCCAAACTTTGATAAAAGGTATGCCCTATGACGTCACACCTAAACGTTGTTATAAGGTAAGCTCTATGACGTCATACCTGAACCTACTACAGTTTGCTAATAACATTACAGCCTTATGACATCAAGCATTTACTCTATGCTATGATAAGGTGAGCCCTATGACTTGCCCTATCACGTCGTGATTGTGCCGTCGGCAATTACGCTGTAATGTACGACCCTATATAGTACTGCAACGCGCCTTAACTCCATCGTCGGATCCCACAGCTGACAAATCGATCAAAAAAAAAAAGTTCATTTTCTAGAATACTTACACGCAAACGGTTAAACGTGTATATAGTATGCGTCGAGTTCGCGCGTTTGATATGTCACAACCCTATATACCGGCGTGCCAATTCACCCCGATGCTGTCGTTTAAGTTTAAGTCGATATTTCGTAAATGATGAATACCCCTTCTATGTGGTTTCACTACACTTTCCAAACATTACGATACTCGTTGTGTTAGATAAAAAACCACCGAACACGTGATAACGTGTAGGCGCAATATCTCACAGCATTACTACAAAGTCGTTTGTTGTTTACAGCATTTATCCTGAGTTGTGTGTGTACTACTATATACTCTTTTTTTGGAAACTTTGAAATACAATATACGTTTTTTATTGATGCGTACTATTTGTACATTACAAATAGCTGTCGTTTGTTGATTTTGAAATTAATGTGTTAGGTATAGTAAAATAAATCTGATTTTTGAATACATATCTATAACAAAGGTGACAATTGTGACTGCAATATTATTGTAGTATCCTTCCGCGGTGGACGTCAATCGTACGAAATATTTACGAGTGACCTGAAGATATCAAAAGTGACCGTACACCAAACAAAATGGACAGTGTCAGCGGTAGCACAACCATCGAAATGTTGTGGGAGCATATTAAACAGATGGACACTTCGCGGATTATATTTTTGTATAACGGCTCCAACAACCTTTTTGATTTTGCTGCATTTCACACAAACTGTTGACAGCAGCAGATATCAAATTGTAAACAGTAGCGATAGCGATAGTGGATACGAAGATGCGGATGACATCGACAATTTAAAAAATAACTTGTTTGTAATAACTAATCGTTTGACGCTCTCGGTCGAGATTACATAACAATCAAAGATCGTGTTTTTATATTGGAAAAACGTATCGAAACAGTAGAACGAACGTGCATTTGAATATCAAATATAAATGGCTTGCTAGTATTTTATATTAGTAAACTAATATATATACTATGTCTTCCCTAGCTCGGAGAATCGGGTGCGTTCTCAGGTTGCAGATAGAGGAACGGCCTTCAGATATGCAGGTTAGCCGTGAAATAAGCCTATATGGACGAATAAACAGTAGCGTTTGGGTGAGAACGGAGAATTATGGCAACGCAACCAATGAAGTTAGCCGTTCACTGGCCGGAGGGACTGACTATGAGGGCAACCCCCTCACAAAAAGATCATTTACGAAATGACAATGGCACAGAACAGAGTAAAGGTTACTGCATCAGGGGATTCGGATGCCCCAGTTCCGGCAGTTTGTGGGGGGGGGGGCGTACCCACCAGGTGTCATTATCGAACGAATACACGCCAAATGCAGGAATGTTGAGGTAGTCTCCTGCAGCCAACCACGGGGTTGGTACTGCGACTGCAGGGATTGATGGTAACTAAGCCACTCCTACTAGTGAAATAGCCGGGAGGCCATTGGCAACGGACTACTTGGATTCTGAAACGGACTTAACGACGGCCTTCCCCCTATATACGTCAGCAAAACCCTCTATATTGGAGAGATTGCAAAGCGCATCTAGGAGTGGTCAGGCAAGGGTGGGTTTTTCGGGTTCGACTACGGAGAAGGTTGGTGTGGTGAATGGTTGTGGGGAGGACAATTCCCTCCGTCATAAGAGGATACTCCGCCTAACACGGCCGTGCCCATGTCGACGACGCCTGCGCCTGCGACGGGACACCAAAAAAATTGATTGGTCGGTCCGACGAGGTATTGTCAGCAGGGCTAGACCTCGACAGGGATCAGGCGAGGAAGCTCTCTGACGTGCTAGATATCTATTGCCCTCACAGGCTAGTGGTGAAGATGGCCATGGCCCTTATAGAAACCGTAAGGGCCTTGGCTAATCTTCACCAAAATAGTTTGCCTGGGGTGAGATCGCCTTCACCTACGTCGGAAAGCCTGGTGTGCCTCCAGGATTGTGCGTCCCAGACGGAATACTGGTGGGACACTTACAGCCCACCATCTAAGGCCGTCGGGGACGTAACATCCTCCCTCCAAGGCGGATATGTGGCAACGGGTGCGCTACCGCTTGCTCCCGCCGCTAAAAAGTGGAGAAAGAGGAAGATGAAGAAGGAGAGAGTGGCAAAGGACGCTAAATGTTCGATTGCCTTATCCAGTGCGAGGCGTGGGCCCAGGAGCGAGACTCTTTGGAGTCCCAATTTGAGTCCATGACCTATGACTTTTGGTCACTAACCTATGACCGACCATTCACCTTTTGACCTTTGAACTTTAACCTATGACCTTTAACCTTTTGACATATGACCTTTGACCTTTTGACTTTTGACCTTTGACCTTTAGACCTTTAACCCATGACCTTTGACATTTTGACTTTTGACTTTTGACCTTTTGACTTTTGACCTATGACCTTTAGACCTTTAACCTATGACCTTTAACCTTTGACCTTTAACCTATGACCTTTGACTTATGACCTTTGACCTTTTGACTTTTGACCTTTGACCTTTAGACCTTTAACCTATGACCTTTAACCTATGACCTTTAACCTATGACCTTTACCTTTGACCTTTAACCTTTGACCTTTAACCTATGACCTTTGACTTATGACCTTTGACTTTTGGTCACTAACCTATGACCGACCATTCACCTTTTGACCTTTAACCTATGAACTTTGACCTTTAACCTATGACCTTTAACCTTTTGACATATGACTTTTAGACCTTTAACCTATGACCTTTGACCTTTGACCTTTGACCTTTATACCTTTGACATTTTGACCTTTGACCTTTTGACTTTTGACCTTTAGACCTTTGACATTTTGACCTTTGACCTTTTGACTTTTGACCTTTGACCTTTAGACCTTTAACCTATGACCTTTAACCTATGACCTTTAACCTTTGACCTTTAACCTATGACCTTTGACTTATGACCTTTGACCTTTTGACTTTTGACCTATGACCTTTGACCTTTAACCTTTGACCTATGACCTTTTGACTTTTGACCTATGACCTTTAACCTTTGGACCTATGACCTTTGACCTTTAACCTTTGACCTATGACCTTTAACCTATGACTTTGACATTTAACCTATGACCTTTGACCTTTAACTTTATGGCTTTTGACCTATGACCTTTAAACTGACCTTTAACCTTTGACCCATAGGTATGACCTTTTATCTTTTGACCTATGATTATTAGCCTATGGGCTTTTATCTTAAACCTTTGGCCATTGATCTTTGAAGGTAGCCGGTTATAGCCGCCATCTTCCAAACAGCATGCTGGCAAAATAATAGATAACATTCCGACGAAACACGTAGTAAAACCTTTTACGGACGAGTAGCTACCCTCCGACACGGAGGGTCTTCGCCACTGTGCCGATGGTCCCGCGGTATGTACCAGGAGAGGGTGCTACCTCCACTCCACAGCGCCCGGCTACCACTACTGCGGTGGTGCAGCGACCGGCTGGCCGACAGCGTCGGACCGATGATCGTCCCGTTCCTGCACCCTTTTTTATTTATTTTTTTTTTTCACAATCCGGCATGATGTGGACCGCCCTGGAACTACCGCGAGGTATTGCTTCAGGGCGGCCCACGCCGTCTAAAATTCACACCACCACGTTGTGAATCAGCCCGAAATTAATCAAGAGCTGATTCACAACGTGGTGTGGCCTCCCCCATTAGCCGGATCCCAAAAGGTGGGATCCGTTGCCCGGGCTGCACCACGTGGAGGTGGGGGCAGGACTTCGCGAGGGTTGACTTACGTAATAATAATTCACAAAACAGAAACGGAGTGAGGAGGACAGGAGATGCTTATGAAGGCTTCTCCGGCCCCCCCACCTTCTTGGGGCAGTCCCTCGACCGGTGGCCTTCCCCTCTGCACGTGAAGCACGCGCCGGTCCGGTCCGGATCGCTACAGGTCGTTTGCACGTGGCCCCTTTCGAGGCACCTGTAGCAGCGCGGTCCCTTGTCCTTTAGGACCCGGATCCGGCACGTGCCCCATCCTACCCTGAGCTGTGTCAGCCCGACCAACGGTTGCGAAGCCCTGATGGGCACCTCGCACCACGCGAAGCGTCCCTTGCCGCTCCCGTGCAGTCGGACTGACACTAAACTGGCGGGCGCCGTCGCTCCCTCTTTCGAGAGGATAGTGGTCAACGACCCCACGACGTCCTCTTCCACTATCCACTCGTCAACATCGAGAAGCATGAACGCCACGGACACCGCTGGGCGGTGTACGCGGACGTCCATGCCGTCCAGCGCTTCTTTAACCTTGGCGGCTAACAGGTCGGCCTGGGCACCGGTACCCCGGACCTCGAGGAGCACCGCTCCCGTCTTGGTCCTGCGAGTACCGGATACCACAATGCCTAGCGCCTGGAGGTCGACTTTCTCCATCACCGTCTTGATGATCGTCGCATACTTTTGGTCCTCTTTGAGGGGACCAATAATAACGGCCTCAGTCCGCGGGGCTTTCGCCCTTATAACGGGTCTCCGCGCCGCAGGGGGGAGCCCAGGGTTAGGGCGAGGGTCCACCACTGGTTTCGGTATCTTGCGTCTTACAACCTCCGACCAGGTAACCGGCGCTACCGCGGTTTGAAGCGGCGGTTCCGGTGCGCACGGAGCCATAGCAGTCAGCAGTTTGGAGGCAGTTTCCGCCCCTGTGTTACCTCTTCGCTTCTTCCTCCGATTATTACGGACTCGTCTGTTAACCTTCGCAGTGGACGGATGGTCAACAGGTGCCGCAATCTTGCCTGGATTCGTCAGCACGGCGGACTCGGTGTCTCACCGTTCCTGCACCCTACGCCAATGACAGAACGTCTGACGTGGCGAGCACATCTTCCGGGGCGGGCTCGGGCCTCCTGAAAACCCTCGCCCCGAGTAATCGGGCGAGGCGTTTCCCTCCTTTATCTCATCGGTCTTTACGTAATCTGTAGGTTTATACCGAATAGTCCACTCTCCCTTTCCAAAAAGACTGACTATTTCAGTATTATACAGTAAGTGTCCGAGGCAATATCAATGATCATCCATAAACAAGGCACATGGCGTTAAGTTACAATTGTTTATAACTACTATGTATGATGCGACAATTTGCTTACAAAAACCGCCCGGGTCAGAAATAGACTGACGGCTTGGCGGGGGGAGTTGACACAGCACCGCCTTAGGCTCTAGTATGTTGCTCATTTGTGTCTCTCACGATATCAACCGATCAGCTACAACTAATAGGACAATCGGTTGTCATCGGGTATCTCCCCGCTTTTGACACCGTGCAAGGCCGCCGCCGAATATGAAGTACTGATATTGTGTTCTGTTGTTTTCCGACGTTAACCTTGACTGGTTAATTCGATATCTTGTCTTCTTTTACGCATAAGTTTTTGTGCGTTTTCTCCACTTAAGTTTTACGTCTTCGCTCCTAAAATTATTTTTGGCGTGGATTGTGTGATATCGATATATGTATATACATATATAGATATAGTCGTTAGTATAAGTAAACGGCAGCTCAATTAAATAAGGGTGTCTAATATAACGTTTGTTTACGATAGCGCTAATACTTTTCACATCACCACAATTAGTTCGGTTTATTGTAAATTTGTGATATTTCAATATATATCAACTTGTGCGCCTGGACTATTGGATTACGTATTATAATTAATACCTTCTCAGCTTCGCATCGAAGCTAATAATCGGTAATATTCAACATTTGTTCAATCTTTTTTAATTAAATCTGCCATTACTTTTTGAAAAATTGACGTATAGAAACAATTTTTTTTATAAATACATTAGGTATTTACAAATAATTTAATATATTTTTTATGAAAATATGAACATTACCTGCCCACAAAAAGTGTTATAAATGGCCACTTTTTTACAAAAAATTAACTTTTTAAACTTTACTTTTGAAAGTCTTCCGAAAATATATTATTAATAAAATATTATTAAAATATTTCAATATCTTCAATTAAAGCTTATGTAATTAAATTTAATGAGAAAAAAAGAAATTTTGAATTTTATTTTGTCTTCATTGTGAAAATGGCTACCGTATGCTATTTTTGTGTTAAAATTCTTGATTTTATATTTTATATTTTTAACTTTATAATGCTATAAGTTTTTGAATAATGTATGGAACAATATAATTTTTTTGTATAAATACTTTTTAAATACACCTTTCATTCGATATACGAGGCACGTCAAGAAAGTAAGTGTACTCAATTTATGTAGGGTTCAAAAAATAATTTATTAAAACAAAACTCACTTGGTTACACTCGTATATATGTAAGTTATTTTTCGACATAGTCACCATCTCTCTCGATGCAAGTGGTGAGCCGCGGGATCAATTTTTTGATGCTTGCCTTGAAGAAATCTCCCGCCAGCTCTTTCGCACATTTCTTCACCTTCCCCTACACCACCTCTTCGGTTAAAAACTTGTTCCCACCCATGTGCACCTTAAGGGAAGTGAAGAGATTGAAATCTGAAGGGGCCAGGTCAGGAGAATACGAGGGGTGGTTCAAAACGTTCCATCCAAAAAAATCCAGGAGTTGCTTCGTTGCGTTGGCCATGTGAAGTTTGGCATTATCATGCAGAAGGTAGACTCCCTTCGTCAGCATGCCCCTCCTTTTATTCTGAATCGGCCTTTTCAATTTTTTTAGCGTCTCACAGTATCTTGCCGCGTTGATGGTCTCCCCTTGAGGAAAATATTCAATCAAAATTATGCCTTTATGGTCCCAAAACACGGAGGCCATAATTTTTTTGGCTGAAATTGTGATTTTGAAATTCTTAGCGGAGAGTAAAAAGGTGTGACGTTATTGTTGAGACTACCTCATAGTTTCAGGCATGTAGTGAGCAACCTAAGTTTCGTCTCTAGTGTGATGTTTTATGTTGGTAACTACTAATTTAATGATACGTTGTAAACTTGTAATTGTTGATAAGAAAAGTATTGTATGTTCGGTTATGATTAACGTGTGTAACATGCCTTAATAATTAAATTAAATATTGTGTTATTTTGTATTTATTAATTATAAATAATAAAATAATAAAGAACACAAAATTGGCGACGAAGATGGGATCCGCAAGTCAATAAAAAACGCACAGGTAATTGGATCAATAGAGATAAAAAAAATAAAAGTAAACCACAACATGGCTAAAATAGGTAATATCGAAGAATACAAAATTCAAGATGATTTTGTAAGTTGGGTCGAACGACTAGAGTTATTTATGCAAGTAAACAAAATAAAAGAAAATAAAGAAAGTATTTTGCTTACTTTAATCGGTAGCGAGGGGTACAAGATATTGAAATCCTTGTGCACCCCTACCTTGCCTAAAGATGTAAATTATGACAAATTAGTAAGTAATATGATAAATTACTTACAACCAAAAGTTTCGGTAGTTGCCGAAAGGTCAAAATTTAGAAATAGCTTACAATCGAGCAATGAGTCAATAACTGAATTTGTGACTAAATTGCAAAAGTTATCTATGTTGTGCGATTTTGGAAATAATTTGGAAAAATCTTTAAGAGACCAAATTGTACACGGAGTAAAAGACAGAACTCTGAAGAAAAAACTGTGCGAAGAAGCGGACCTAACATATGAGAACATATAAAGAACACAAAATCTAGTAACAATAGAATAGAGAAAATCATCGCCTTTGAGTTCGTAGCGTTCCAAAAACTCTTTGGAGCTCTGCACTCGATTCAACTTGTGCTGTTCTGTCAGCTGTTTTGAGATCCACTTTGCAGACAATTTCCGATATCCGAGAATTTCTGTGATTGTTTCATGTATCAGGGATCTGGAGATTTGCGGAAACATCGCAGAAAGTTCATCTAACGTCAATCTGCGATCATCACGTACCGCAATCTCGATTTTTTCCACAAGTACGTCAGTCACAATTGAAGGTCTTCTGCTACTCTTATCGTCATGCACGAAAGTATAGCCATTTTTAAACTCGCCACACTACTTGCACACACTAGTACGATTCATAGCTCTATTACCGTAAACAGTTTTTACCTCATTATAAATTTCAACCGGAGCTTTTCCCTTCGCAATGAGGTAGCAAATGACAGCACGAATTCTGCACTTGGCGCGAGATACGATCGACATTTTTCGTTAGAAATGCTACAGCGTCAAGATTTTTCAACACGTTAATCTCAGATTGGTCGACTACAGTGATGGGATCCTTGATCTTTATTGAAGTTATTGAATCTAAATGAGATAAAAATCAAAGCAGTTGAACATTTATTCTAACTTAAAAAGAATTAAGAAAAAATGCAAAAGTTCGTTGCTAGACGCGGGTTGGAACCTTGTACCCCATGCATGTAAAACACAAGTTTTACCAACTCGGCAACCATAAGTTGTTACAGTCTGCAGTAAAAATTGGCTATTTAAGCTAGTTCAAATTTCAAACTTAATTTTCTCGACTTCAAAAAGCAAAAAAATTTAAATAAATTTAACTTTCTATGCTATATTAATTTTTTATCTATATAACATTTATGAAAATCTGTACTCCCATTGTCAGGTATTTTAAAATAAAATAAAATACAAAACCCAGAATTTTAATACAAAAATAGCATATTTTTGAATACGGTAGTCATTTTTACCATGAAGACAAATCCAGTGGTCAAATTTTTTTTTTTCAAATTAAAGATACTACATAAGCTTTAATTTAAGATATATATAAAAGTGTCAGTATTTCCGGAATACTTTCAAAAATTAAATTGAAAATATTCTAGTTTCAATACGCATGTTTAAAGTTTTGACCCCCTTTGTATAAAGGGGTATGATCCGATTTCCAAATAAAGCGTGTCAGATGAAAGGGGTATATAAAAATTTATTATAAAAAAATAATAATATTGATCCATACATTTTTCCAAAAGTTATAGCAATATAAATTTAATAATATAAAATTGAAAATTTTTGCACGGAAATCGTACGTTTTTTTTTTAATTTGATGTCCCTTTTCACTACGAAATCAAGTCTAGAGGTAAAATTTTTTTTTTCAAATTAAAGTATATTACATTAGGTTTAATTTAAGGTATATATAAAAGTGCCAGTATTTGCGGAACATTTTCAAAAGTTAAGCTGAAAAAGTTACCATTTTAAAACCCTTCCTGTGGACTTAAAAGGGTCAAATGTTCACAAATATTAATAAAATGAGAGGTGAATACCTAAGGTATCTATAAAATAAATAATATATCGATTTGGTCATTTTTAAAAAAGTTATGGCAGTTTTAAGTCAAAAAACGGTAACACAGTGGGGTCGAGGCACAGTGTAGCCAAGGCTTAGATGGGACAAGTATAGATGATATTTGACAGTGATTAAAATCACTATCATTAGAAACGCTTCGATGCAAATCTGTAGATTTGTTTCATTTAGTGTTTCATTTAGAGAAATTGATGGATTATTCCAAAAGCAACATCAACTCTTATTTCTTTGATTATATCCTAATTAGTAGTTCTTTGATTTTAAAATATAATATATGAATAAATACTAATTATAATTATTAAATTTAGTATGAAATTGATATTCAATAATTTAATATTGTAATTTAAACGGAGAAATTATAAAAATAATAAAGAAGATGTATTTTGCTTTATTTTTACGTGTATAAAAATTTAAAGGGCTTGATACAATAAATTTCAATAAAAACTGTTTGTTACTATAAATAAATGTACTGAACTACAAGAAACTTTCATCAGTAACAAAAATATACCATTCTAAATCAACTTTTCGCGATGTTTTCAAATCTGCAATTAGAATTTTTCTATCAAACTAGATTTTTCAACTTAATTTTTGAAAATGTTCTGAATACTGAATAATGAAATACTGCGTTCTTTAAACATATATCAAATTAAAGCCTATTTTATGTACTATAAAATGAAAAAAAAGTATGTCAAATGAAAGATATACTTATAATGTATTTCAAAAAAAAAATTTGTGCTGATATATACATTTTTCAAAAAGTTATAGCATTTTTAAGTTGAAAATTTAAAATCGAAAATTTTATCACAAAAATAGCGTTTTTTTAACTACGGCAGCCGTTTACATGCAGAAGATAAAGTGTAGGGACAAATTTTTTTTTTTCATTTTATAGCACATAAAATAAGCTTTAATTTGATATATGTTTGAAGGACGCAGTATTTCCGTAACATTTTCAAAAATTAAGTTGAAAAAGTTAATTTTTGTAAAAAAGTTTCTATTTTAAATCCTCCCCAATGAGCAAGTTAAGTGATAGATTTTCAAAAAAATTATATCAAATGAAAGGTAAATATCTAAGATTTTAGTATAAAAAAAAATTATGTTGATTTGTTTATTTTTCAAAAAGTTATGGAAGTTTTAAGAAAAAAAAGTGAAAAAAATGACAAAATTTACCGATTTAAATTTGTAATTTTTTTGGATATTTCCCCTATTTTCGGGGAATGAGGGAATTTTTTTCAATTTTTAAGGGTAATGTCTCCAACTAAATACGATTTGTGATCTTTTGACGTACTTTTGAAAGAAATCGGTCCAGTGAGAGCTGAGAAAAAGTGGCAACAGACTTAAAAAAAAAAAAAACACATCATAGTAAAATTAATACTGTCTCAGCTTCGCATCGAAGCTATAAAATAATCATTATTTAACGAAAATGCTTTTTAGTTTATAGTTATTTATCTTTTCAATTCTATTTTATTATTATTAACATAATGAGCAATAGCCCATAAAATACAGTATGTATTTGACAGCAAATTAATCGACTTAAAAATACCATATAAACTTAAAAATATGAACATAATTAAACAAAAATAAACTTAGGACAAATCAAATGAATAATGATAAACGCAAACATATTATAATTAAGACATGTACAAAATATAAACACGATCAAAATTTAAATCTTAAATAGAATTGTTTAAAATAGCAATTTATACTATTTAAGATTTTTAAAATTAATTTGTATAAAATGTTTGACATCAAAATAAACGTAATATTTATCGTCAATATATATACATACAAGGATTAGATCTAACTGACAACTCACATAACTTATGATATAAAATTTTTAGCTTTTTTAAATAAATTTTTACAATATAGGACTATATTTATAATATGTTTTTTGTATACTCAGTTGTGAAATATGAAAATACAAAGACTATTATAAATAGTTAAAAATCCTTACATTAATTTAAAAAAAAACACATTTGATAATTTTATAAGAAAAGTGGCCCAGCACTCACTGACAACTTAAATAACTTTTGATCTAGTTAATATTTTTAGCTGATTTTTTTTTAAATAATAGTTAGACGTTAGGTCTATAGCTATATCTCAATAATTAATTTTTTTTAATTTTATTAAAAATATTAATTATTTTTAAATTTTAAATAAAATGTAAAAAAAAAATCTAAGAAAGCTATTTTGTTGTAGAGTAGAATTTAAGAAAAATTTTAGTAAAAAAATATCTTATTAATATTCAGTAGTAAATATTCTGTAGCATTTTCAAGTTTGTGAAAATTTGAATTTTCATATATTATTTTACGATATTAAACATTGAAATACGTATTGAGAAAAGGACAGAAGAAAACACATCTTTTCATGATTACTATAATTTGGAGGTGTGTAACTTTTTTCATGAAAATTACTTATACTTTTGAATGAGAGTGATAAGTAATAATTATCTTATTAAATTTCTTATCATGGTATTAATGCCAAGTTTGTAAGTTTTAATAGTTGCTTGTAATAGTTTTTTGCTTACATTTAATTTTACTGCGCTGTTATCTTCTGTCAGACTACACATAAAACTTTTATTTGATTTCAAATATGTATACATATCATTATCGTTAAAAGTATGAAGAACTAGTCTTAAGGTTTAAAATATGCTCAACTGATGAGCCGTTCCGAATCTCAAAATACAGAGCTTTGTTACATTTATATAATTTATACTGTAATCTTTGAAATTTCACTTAAAAGTATCTTATTTTTGAGTTATTTTTATATTAAATGTAATTTATAGTAATTTGACCAATGTATGATTCATTAATCAAGTATAACTGATTGGAAATTCAACGAAATAATTAATTGACTAGTAATAAGTTTTTCTTTCAATCATTATTCCTTTATATTATTCAAAGATCAATAAGATTTAAATTTTGGTTTGAAATGATTTCAACATCCATTTATCATCCATAAATGATGAAATGTTATATGATGAATAATAGAAAACATATAAATATTCAAAATACACTTTGTTGTTGATGCACGATTTTTAATGCGTTTAATTGCTAAATTTTGAAAAAGAGAATATTGGCTTTATTGGCAAAAGCAATGTAGACGAGTTGATTAGCTCTATATACAATTTTATGCGTCAGCAAAAATTGTTTATGACAACATTATTACAAATTTATAGTTCTAAATACTTGACTAGTACTGTTCTCATTACGTCAGAAATGGGACTTTGAATATAAATTCATATTTTATTCAGTATTAAAGCTATTACATAAGCGAAAAAATATACTTAGATTATGTCATTAAAATTATTTTCTAAATAATTTGAAAATTGTTTGCTAAATATATTGATATATTTCTATTTTCTAACAATGTTATATAATTTCTAATTTTCTATCTTCAGAATTTATTATTCATAGAAATGTATTATTACTTATTAAGTTTTTCATTACATTTATTTTATACAGGGTGATTTTTTTATCATAACCCACTCAATTACTTGCAGAATAATAATAATTTAAACATTTTTTTTTTTTATTATTTTTAGTTACACATTATTCTTGAATTTTTAACTATGTAATACTTTTTAAGTTCATCCCTTGTGCCTTGGAAGGGGTCAACTTTGTTCTTTTAAATGGTAACACATATTTTTAATTTAATAAAATGTTTGAGTTTTTAATTTAATAGTAAATGGCATTTGAATTTTTAATATAACTTTATTAGCTTATTAGATATAAACATTTAAAGTTTCAAAATTTTGAGTTAATATACATGTATAATACACATGGGATTGTAAATACAGGTAGCTAATTGGATTTTTATGACATTGCTGTCTCAGTCACGGATTGTTTATTATCAATTATGATTATCAATAGATATACTTTCTGTATTGTCAGTTAGTGTATTTATAAACTCATAACAATGTGCCTTACTACAATTGATAATAACAATGCTGTGTACCTGCTAATATCGATGTTATAAAAAACCAATTAGCTACCTGTACTTACAATCCCATGTGTATTATACATGTATATTAACTCAAAATTTTGAAACTTTAAATGTTTATATCTAATAAGCTAATAAAGTTATATTAAAAATTCAAATGCCATTTACTATTAAATTAAAAACTCAAACATTTTATTAAATTAAAAATATGTGTTACCATTTAAAAAAACAAAGTTGACACCCTTACCAGGCATAAGGGATGAACTTAAAAAGTATTACATAGTTAAAAATTCAAGAATAATGTGTAACTAAAAATAATAAAAAAAAAAAATGTTTAAATTATTATTATTCTGCAAGTAATTGAGTGGGTTATGATAAAAAAATCACTCTGTATATATATAAAAAAAAAATCATTGCGTATTTGTTGAAATATTTATAAGGAATAACATTATGTTAAATAGTTATTCTTAATTTATAATCTTTAATAAAAATCATTATTTATATTAAATAAAAATTACGGTTTCTCTATTAATTTGTCTGATTTTGGTGCTATTTCAGAAATGTTGGCCGCTTATGTGTAGCGTAATGGTATGTAAGGAATGCTTTACAACAATAACATAAAGGATCTTTTTAATGAGAAGGTATAGTTCACCTCATAGTGCCTGATCATTTCCCAATCAATCAGTACTGTTGATTAAAGGAATTTAAATCATTATTAATATTAGGTCTTTTATTTCTGCTTGTTATAAATTAATTTACACTAAAAAAATGTCCAATGAAAAATGTTTGAAATTTAATTTAACAATATAAACTTTATGAGTATATATACTCTATGATAGAATTAAAGGAGTGAAGTCATTAAAAACTTCTTTGAGTAAACGTTTAGTGCCACTTTAGGATTTGGAATACTTTAACTTTTGTTGGTTTGATATCACAATCAATTAGAAACAGTATAAGTGGTGACAAAGTGTAAGTCCTAATTGCTCTTTGTGTCGAACCAGTTAATGAATCTCGCATTCGAGAGAATATAAGTAAAACTGAACGTCATTTTCAAAGAGGTAACAAATGAAGATACTTTTGAAATGTTTCTTACGTTTGAGAAACAAGAAAGTCAAAACATTCAAAGAAATGGTTAATGTTAATTTAATTATTCGAGAAAGTATTCTTGGTAATGGAAAATAAATAAGTCATCGGAATACTACATTTAGAATTTCAATAACAAAGATATTACTCAAAAATCTATTTTTTTCACAATTATCAAAAATAAATAGAATTCGTAAAAAATTAACTACTATTTCTTCTCTTAGGTTTGGCAAATAAATATCAACTTTAATTAGTCTAAAAAGACTAAATTTAATCTGATAGAAAGCAAGATAATTTTTTTAACGCTAGTGACTCAATTTTTCTTAAAATCATAACTTTTTGTAAATTTTTTTTTCCATATGTATTTTTATTTATCTATTATAAAATATTTTTTATGTGTATGTAATATATACATATATGTATAAAATATATATGTTTCCAATTGAAAAAATTAGGTTGACACCCCTATAAGACATAAGGGATGAACTTAAAAATATTTTATAGCAGATGAATGGAAATACAAATATAACTTACAAAAGCCAAAATAAAAATGTTCACAGAAAAATTATGATTTTAAAAGAAATTGAGTGGCTAGTGTTAAAAAATCACCCCCTAAATAGTGTTGAGTATTATCAAGATACAATAATTAGATAAATATATAGATTTTGTAACTCATCTATAGAATTAAAGAAAGTAGGAAGTTTTTTAATGCTCTCTTATATAAAATATACACTTATTTAGATGTACCTATCTAAATAAATAAAGTAAATCTAATTTTTATTTTTATCATATTAGTACATTTATTAGTTGACATTTTGTTCTACCTACAATAAAAAAAATAAAGATGTTCCTATGCTATTCCTGAGATTTGCAATTGACTGATCTATGCAATTTAACACGGCAGCATATAAACGGTTATTTTTGACATTACGAAATTCAAATTGATAATTGTTTTTATTATCGTAGTTTATGAGTAGTTGAATTTCTTAGTTATTTTGATTAATTTATGAATTTATATGGCATAAAAATTTGAATTTAGAGCTAATACAAAAGCAATTATGTATCAAAAATCTTCTGTTATAATTATAAAATCAAGCAATTTATACCACTATTGGTTATTTAAGTATGATAGTCACTAAATAATAAAAATACCTTTTTATGATCATCAACAAGCAAGATGAATTTGTTTTTATTTATATATTAAACGATTTTTTGTTAATTATCTATGATATTAACTAATCAAAAATCATATTATATTATCTTTATCCAGATGAATATTATAAATGTTATTTTTTCTGAATTTAATTATTATTCTATGGATTATTTTTATCTTAGCTAGATTTTTTTTTGGTTATCTATGCTGAATATTTCCCTTAAACTTGTTTATAATTTTGTGATTTAATTTTAATTAAATTAATTGTTAATATTAACTTAATAAACAACGGTTATAATGTCGATTTTTATTCCTATTTATCAAGTGCAGTATTTTTTTACCTTTAATAAACAAATGAATTTTATATCACCTTTAATAGTATTTATTCTGTTTATTTGGTTATAACTAAATCATGTTTTATCATGCAACACATGTTTTTAAACGAGTATCCAAACTATTTGTATAAAACGTGTTGTACATTATGTTATAATCTATGTTGTTTATATTACAGTTGTATGGCAATACTAGATTATTTGAAAACGTCTAATGCTTTTCTAGGAAAGGATAGATATAACATTAATTTTATGGTGTACCATTTATCCGACACATTTTTTTGTTGTTGTTTTCTCAGTCGAAGGTACAAAATAAAAATTCTCCCCGTCTCGTTGTCACCTTCGTGTGATCATCGACATGGCGCTGCCGCTGTTCCATCCGGTAACTATGGTCGTCGAGATATCCTCGTGGCTCGTGGTTTCTACATCAGTCGAGTGGAGTGCCCGAAACAACTCGGTATATATTTGTGCAACGTTAGGGTACATTTTATTGCAATACATTTTCAGCATAAAATAATGGCACTGTTCTCCATTTTAAAACTAACAATTTTATTAAAATTCCGAATAAAATTCCACAGTATTGTCGAGAGCGAAATTTAAAGTCAACTCATGATAAAAAAGTGGATCGTCGAATTAATCAAAGTAATATTTTTCAGTATAATATTGTAACTACCTCGTAGTATCAGTGACGTCAAGTCAAACATTCAGACTTTACACGATTTAAAATTTTTATTTCATTAGAAATTTTTTTATTAAACTAATATTTAGAATTTATTTAAATATATTTTAATATATATTACTTTAGTTTTGTTATAATACATCATCATTATTTGATACAGAATTCATTTTAAAGATTTTAGTAGTTTAAAAAGGTAAAACGAAAAATTAAACGTTTGTGGTGTTAAAATTAACCATCCTATTTACAAAATTATTTGATAATTGAGTGCGTATGATCAAACTGTAAAATAATAATTGGGGTAACTAAAAAAAATTTCTTTACAGGAACAAAGATTTTTTTTCCAAAAGAAATGGGTTAAAGGAGCATCTAATTATTTCTAAAAAGTAAATAGGCCATGTATAACTTAACTTAATTTTAATCAAAATTTTGATAAATTTTTCCCATTAACTGGAATCTACTTTTATTCTCAACACTTAAATATTAAACATACAAATTATTTTTATTAATTTGTCATTTTACAGCAATATATATACTTTGTATTATTTAGAAATATTAGGATTTATCTAGTAACGTTAAAAATAAAGTGCTTACAAGTTCTAAACGAAAAAACTTAAAATNTATATACTTTGTATTATTTAGAAATATTAGGATTTATCTAGTAACGTTAAAAATAAAGTGCTTACAAGTTCTAAACGAAAAAACTTAAAATTATGATTTAGTCAAATTTGTGTGTATGATATTAACTTGAATCAAAATAAATTGCTTATTTCATTATAATGAGTAGCTTTTTTAATTTTCATTTAGTAAAATGTTTCAAATGATTATAAATACTTAAGTTTTAAATTAAATCATGTGCTTTCAATATAAAAGCGATAAAGCTAGTCCCTTTTATGTAAATACTGTACAATACTAGTCAACGATTCATTTATTTTAAAATACCCTAGAGATTTTCATCATCATGGAATCCTTATTATTAAATTAATAATTTGAGTTAATTTACTAAATGGTGTATAGTAATCGCCTTTAAAAAGTATGCCATAAAGAAACAACGATTGTGTATAAATCGTAGTCTAGTGGGGTAACATAAACCTTTTGGCTTTTGGCCATTAAATTACAGAGGCTGAACGCTATATTGTGTATTCCGATCTATAATATGGTTGTTTCTCACTAACAATTCCTTTATTTTGTTCATGTAACAGTGATCAACGAGATGTGTATTTTTATCCCATTTAAATTTTAAACATATATTATAATTTATTATAAAAAAATTGGTAAATTATTCGAACGTGTTAAATAAACAGTTCCAAAATTTCAAAAGAATATTTACTTTGAAGATATGCAAGTTGTGATCATTGTAAACAACACAATGAAAATTTTATCAGAACTTAATTATTCAAAAATTAATTAAATATTATTTAAATTCAAATAGATAATAGAATCATCGATACCTAGCAATTTTGTTAAATTAAATTTTTAAAAATGTGATAAATTTTTTTTGAAGGATTGAAAATAAAATTAATAAATGTTTATGACAAAATAATAAATCTTAATTAATAATAATGAGATGCTATAAATTTAATAGTTTGTACTTAATTTGTTTACATGGTATTAGTATTTAATAAATCCATAACGTCAGAATTTATAATATACTTATAAGTTTATGTTCAAGTAGTATAATTTTGTCATTATCACTTGTCATTTTTTTACATATGTGTCAAACTTTATAAACACTAGTTTTATATCTTGTTTACACGCTAAGTTTTTTTCGTCGCTAATAAATTAAATTTTTTTTGTGTGCTTGTAATTAAACTCTTTACATTTATTTAAAAATTATCAAACAAAATTTTCTTAGAGAGTTGGTTATGATAATATTTTATTACTTCTAAAATATTTTTAGTATACAAATAATGTTACGATAACAATATGTGGTAAATGTTTGTAACGATAGAGTTAATAATGATTTTGCGGAGACCATTTATTTATAAGCAGAGTAATCATAACAGTTTATACTCTTATTTGTGGATAAAATGGATTAAGCACAACTAATACTTGTAAATTAACGCACGAGATTTTCAAGTTATTACACCAAATCTCAATATAACTTAGGTCGGTACATAGTTACATCATCACGTTTTGTACATATTGTAGCTACAGATTGTTGCTTTAATAATGGAATAAGATTTTTTTAGAGTTAAAAAAACATAAATGTTGCTTATTTTTATATAATATTTTAAAATGACCAATAATTATGTTCAAAAAGAATGTAGAAAAAATTCTTGGTAGAATTTTAGTATCAAATAAAATACGTAGATAATTTTGTTTATAATATGACAAGTAGAAATTGAAAATCAATAACTGAATTTTTATCAACTACTTTACAAATAAATTACGTTTTCCTGGACACATTCAATCCTAATTTAATGTTTCTTCTCGCTAGTTCATTATAAATTTTATACTACTGTTATAAAAACAATAAAACTATTGATAATTATTGTCACTATCTCTAGTTATTAAATAACAATGCAAAAAGAATCATTCTTTCTTTTGTAGTATTGTATTTATAACTTGATTTCTTTCTTTAAGCCACAAAATAGCCAAGAGCTCAAATCATTTACTTAATATTATCTTATGATTTTACTTTCATATCTTATATTTAAACAAACAATTCTTGTAACTCTATTTATGTAGTAAATGTGTATTGAGTTATTCATTTTCTGCCAATACACGTGTATAACAAAATTCATAGACTGATGGGTGCAAAATAGAAGTCTAATCTTTAAAATATAAATTCAATTTCTAATGCAACAATTATATGTAGTGGATAAAGTGGGATAAACTAGGAGGGGAACTTAAGTTCCTATAAAATGAGGAGTGTTCCCGAGCCACGCCGAACTGTCTCCCCTCAAAGACAAAAAGTGACATGATCATAATATGCAAATATACATAATTAAAAGTAAAAAAAAAATTATCTCAATAAAGTATTAATAAAGTATAATAAAGTACCGACCCATAATTTTTGTTATATTATTAAAAATCAATTAAAAATGAATATTATACAAAACATCACTAAATCAGTATAAAAGTTTTAATTTATTATGAAAATAAATGCAAAATATATTTTTTTTAATTTTATATATTATACTATAACAGAAACAAGTTGAGAAAAAAAACATTAACAGTAACCAATTTAGTGAGGTATATACATAAATATCTAATAAGACAAATATAGTAATTTATAAAGTATTTAAGAAATTAAAAATATATCAACAATAGTGGTAGGTTCTATTAATATAACAAACGTTTATATCACCTTAAATTTTTATTTCTATCACCCATAATATAAGTTCATTATTTAATGTATAGTCATTAGTAGTTTTTTAAGCTTATATTAAAGAATTATTTAATTAAACTTTTGAATAATCCAAATACAAAAAAATAACAACAAGTACTTATATTACCACGGTCATATCATAAAATTCTTATTACTTCATAATGTAAGTTCTTGTACAATTATTTTTTTATTAACAATTTTTAAATTATTTCTTATAAAGAATAAATTTCTTATACTAACACGCTTCCACTCATTAATGTTCAAAATTAAAGCATTCTCTTGGCATTTTGGGATTTGACTGAAAGGGACGCTAGATTGTACTCCAAATAAAAAAGGAGACTTCGTCCGCCTCCGTCCACCATCACATTAACCACTGATAATTTGTGACATAAATTTAAATTTACAATAAAATAAAAATAAATCGTATAAAATAATGATCTTATACTGACAAGAAAATGTTAAATAAATTTCTTTACTGATAATTTTTTTGAATAATTTGGATTTCTTAAACAGAAAATGTATATTAACTTTTAACAAATATATATTTTTGTAAAAATGTTATGGGACTCATATAAAAAATTAGGTAATTAAAAATAAGGTAAACACTTCTACCTTTGTATTTGTGCTAAAAGTATTGAAAAAATATCTTTGAAAATAAAAATAAAATATAACTTAGAATGTACAGCATAAAACTAAATGTAATACACTAAATTAAATTAAAACATTGCGGGTAGAAGATATACGTTTATACTTATGAAAAAAATAGAATACAGATATCAACAAAAATACATATTTTCGCATTGTCATAATTTTTGTATGGAATTGTATATAACACAGTTTAAGAAAAAAAATACTGGTTTTAAAAAAACCCATAAATTTGTTAGGTTTAGTTTGTCCGACCGTGATTTGTTCTTCTGATTTATAGTTTTAAAGAGATCGTTATAATGTTCATGAATTAGAATTTCTATAGAAAATATACTGTATAATAGACGTATAATCGTTATGTTATATAAGGTAATATTTTATGTATTTATTTCATCTCAGTTTAGATCATCATGTGAGACAAACAAAGCCTAATGTATTTAAGTTTAAAATGTCTACTAAAATCTATGCTAAATATAAAATACTGAAATATAAATTTATAAATAAAGATTTAACTAATCAAATTAGAGGTTCGCCAAGTTACTTAGTCAAGCATTCAATACATTTTTAAAAAAACTTGTGCATCAATTTTACACACTATGTTAAAATTTTGTCTAGTATATATGTTAAATGTCTATGATGAACGATAATTTATTAAACATGAATTGATCACATTTTATTCATTCTAGTAGGCGAAATAATCTAAACTCGTTATTTTTATCTTTATTATGGTTGCTTATATATTTTATATGAAAAAGTGTTATGAGACTTAAGAAAATTAGTGAGTATTAGCATTAGTATTAGCCTATTCAAACATATAACCTAGAATACTTGTTAACAATGTATAAAATTAATTAAAAAAGAACTATTATTTAACTACCAGCAATTCTTCAAAATAATAAGTTTCATATGATTTTAGATTTATCTTTTGTAATAATCATTTCGATTTACGTTATACTTTTATTGTTGTGTTTTATACCTTATAAAAATATTATTACCACTAAAAAACTGAGTTCTAAAGATAACCCAATTATTTTCAAGATAAAAAATAATTGTCAAAAAATATTTCATAAAAACAACCCATGTTAAAAAACTATATAAATCATAATATTATATAGCGGTTATCAGTGACTTTATTATTGTTTTTATTTCATAGAACTTTTACTCTCAAAAAGAATTCATAATTAAAAAATATATAAATATAAATATAAATTTTAGTTTTGAAATTTAAAGTCATAAACTTAGAATGAAGTAGCAGTTATTAAAAAATATAATTCTCATTGTATTTTAATTTTACAAACTTTTTGTTATTTTTTGTTACTGATCTTTGTAAATATTTATAAATTTTACTCCAGACTTTAATGTGACAAATGAAGCCCATCTAAACTTAGAGTTCTCTGCTTACTAGTTTTTTTCGAGTTCTTTTAACAAAGTGAGCTGTTTTATAAGTAATTAAGACAAATTATCTTCAAGATCATAGTTATTTACTTTAAAAAAATACCCAAATAAATAAAGAAGCTCAAAAGTTTTCATTGTTAAAAAATAATTAATAAAAGATGTTCAACTACATTGCTTTTTATGATACCATAGTTAACCTTTTGATAGAATATTTTGTAGACAACTTTTTAAACTTAAGGTTCATTTCAGTTTTAATTTGATTAACTCTAGTTAAACATAGTGCGTATATGCAAATACTTAAGTGTATTAACTAAACGTACCTACTTAATTCTGAAACTGTCACAGCAAATATTTACATTTAACTAATATATTATAATTATTTTAGTGGAGGAAAGGGTAAAACATCCTTGTGGCAGTAAAAACCCACCAGGATGCCAATCGAACCGCAGAATATCGAGAACGAGTCGTAGAAGCAGCTCAATCGGATGTCGATCTTTGATGATCGGCAGGCGTTCATCTGCTGGTCTACTGGCGTGGACACACTGTCAAGATCCATCAAGAGTAAGTTTAATTATAAACTATGAAAATTCATGTAGAAATCCTAAGAATTAGTTGAAAATTTAATTTAATGTGAAACTTTAAGACGTATGTTTATTATATATTACACAATATGTAGACACCTTAAAGTTTAAGGTCTTAGGTATATATCATATAAGATAAAATTTAATTTAATTATGATTAAAAAAATGGTCATAAAATTAATCTAAAATATTAGCATTATAATGACAATACATCAAAGTTAATAAACTCATTGGTTCATATCTCTCTAAAACAATCTAGCGATAATGAAATCAATATATCAATAAAGATAATTAGTTACAAGAAACTTTTTAAAGTTTTGGAAAGTTTTTTTATTTTTATGGAATATTTTAAAAGCGTAACAGCTGTAAATATTTCTTAAAATACAGTTGTCGAATAAGTATTTGATTGCACACGTGTAGTAGAAACGCATAACTCGAACTCCATTTCATTTTAATTCATATTTGAATGACAATTCTCTTTATTCAATTTGCACTATTGATTTTGTATTTAATACAATTGATAAACAAAGATAATTTAATATTTCTCTGAATTATTGGGGCAAAAAGGAAGCTTAGTTAAAATATAAAATATTTACAGATAAAATCTTTTGGTATATCATAGTAATTTTTTATATGTCCCTCTGAGAACAAGAAAAAAATGATTACACCTTTATTTATAAACACTTTAATTCACATAAAAATAAAAATCAGCTATTATACTTTAATGTCACATTTTTTCTATTAACTTTTCTTTTAATGTATAAAAAGAATGACGTTTTTTTAACAAAAAAACTTAGTCAAATACTTTAAAAACTTACTAAGGTTATTTACAGTTAAATAAATGTTTATCACTACTGCTGGATTCAAAACAACTCAATTTAATATGAATATTTAGTACATTACTTTTCTAATAAAAAAAATAGTACAAATTAATACATAATTTTTAACATCCAAAAAAAAAATAAAAATATACTTTTTATAATTCACTATATAAACTATTTGATGCATAGAAACTATTAAATAGAAAAATTTCAACAAGAAACAGAAATCTAGATAAATCATCTTGAAAAAGCATTGCAGTTTCCCTCGTCAATGCCACCTGTACATGAATTTATACAAGTCTGTGCAGATAAAATCAGTTTTATGCATCCTAAAAGGGTCCCGGTGTACTTAAATTTCCAACATTTATCCAAGTGTCATAAAAATTTCATTAGACTAATTATAATAATTTAATATATTGCTATATTAGCGATGAATTTATAAGTTTACTGAAACTATTTTTTACTGGTAATATTGAATTTCAACGTTAGTCAGCATTTAAAGCTAAAGATTTCTTGTTTATAAAATGCAAACTGAACTAAAAATAATTTAATAGATATAATATATAAATGTGTATTTTATAATACCCATTTATAATCTCAAATATTGTATGACACAAATTGGAGGACTTTTTTTTTTTTAATTAAAAATCTTGTCGTAGAAAAACTTTATCAGTGAAGACCAAGTTATTTGAATAATAAGCATATAAAAATAATATTTTTCCTCTAGTTTTCTCTGAATATATTGTTTGCTGTAACACTACTGAAACTTTATTGTATTTTTTAGTCTCATCATTACATTTTTTTAACATTTTTTACCAAAATTCAAAAGTAACCTGTTATTTTTGTAATTTTTAAATTTAATAGAAATTCATTTAAGTTTATAATTTTGATTTTACTCTAATTTTAAAATTAATGACTCTTAAATAATTTTCACTTAGATATCCCTGATTTCATATGACGTCATTAGTATATAAAAAAATATATGAAGGGTATTATTTTATGTAAAAAATCATAACCTACCTTTTGAAACTAGTGAATAATTGAAAGAATCTGTCGCAAGATATTTATTAATGTATTTGCTTCGTATATCATGAACTAGGTTTGACGGACTTCTTTGACGTATTGTAGGAAAGTAAAATATACGAGGTGTGAAAAAGTCATCCAATTTATATTTAAAGGTTTAGAATGTGTCAAATAGAAATATTACCAAGTAATACGAATCATTCGTATGGAGGAAAGTTGTTTAATAAGCCTGGAGCTGCATTGATCAATGATAATTGAATACAAATTTAAACGAGCGAATGTAATTTCAAGTAACAAGAAATGAAGAATTATTAGCCTTAGACATTTCATTATTTTTATTAATTTATGCCATAAAATCAATTAAAATGGTTATTGATGTGTTATTTATACAAATCGGTTATTTTAACATTAGTCACTCAATTTCTCTTAAAATAATACATTTTTTTTTTTTTTTGTTAGTTGCATGTGTATTATTATTTAGTTGTTATAAAATATTTTTTATATTGAACCCATATATGATATATGGGTTCAACTTTATTATTTTAAATGGCAACATTCATATTTAACCTGCTTATAAAATAGAACATGATCTGATTAAGAAAATGACTGGTCGGTAACAACTTTTGAACCAATGCTTCGAAATGTATTGACAGTTTAGTATCTGGGTGGGAGGAAGAGTACGGCCATTTCCTGGCTGTCTTATCTAAACTAATGATAAAAAAAATAGATACTTAATTTTACTGTTGTACAGTAAATAGTTGTATGCTGCAATTATAGATAATAATTATTGATTTGTTTAAGTGTATTTAATTATTATAATATTTCTACTATAAATTCTGTATAAAGCTATTAATCAAAAGACATAAAAATAATTCAGCAACTATTGTGATCGTTTCAATGGTTAATCTTCAAAATTTTTATGTTTTTTTTTTTTAATTTTGAATTTTTCACAATTTTGTTTTTATTTAATAAGCATATAACTTCAAATTAATTTTTTATGCTATATAATACGGTTTTAAAACACATTATTTCACCTATATTGATTACTTAGTAAACATTTTTGCTGTGACATAAATTTTGAATAACTATAAAAAAAGTACCTTTGAATTATTTATGATACTAAAAAATAAAGGCAAGGAATCGCTTTTTAACGTTATTGACGACACATTTTATGGGAACTCTTAGTTATTGTGATTTAAAGTGATACTCTAGGGGATAAATTATATCGGCAGCGGAAACTTTCTCTAGTATACCCATGTAGTATGGATAAACGTAGACCGAAGGGTGAATCACGAACTGTTGTTTTCAGCCATGCCAAACATACACACAGCATGTATAAATATAGCTACACATTTCAATTCAAGCCGTAAAAGATATCCCAGGGTAGTATTGTTTTCCAAAAGTTAAAAAAATAATCTAAAGTTGTATCGTTGTGAATAATATTTAATGTCCTTGTTAGGGCACAGCGGAAATGCGCTCATGTTCGTTTATATATTCTATTCATCGTGCTTGGACGTCATGCATTTTTAACGCGTTAAATAAAAGCTCCTTAGACTATGATGTATGTGATGGGTCTTGCTTTTATGCTAAAAAAAGAGATCTGCATAATATGGTACAAAACTTTTATAAACATGTGCATATTAAATTCTTTTTACCTGTTTTCATTTTTACTACATTAAAAAAATATTTACATTTTTTTATATATACTAGCAATTAAACACAGGTTTAAGTAAAGGCTTTTGTTGCTGCACACATTCTGAACTTCTCATCCGTCGCTGTCAACAAACACAACCAACGGTCGCTTGTTGACTGTTATAAAAACTATATCATTTTTACGTTTCATTTTCTTTTTAGTTGTCACAACAACTTATTATTTTTTGTTTAACTTCTGAGATATTTATTTTTGTTTTTAAATCATATATTATAAAATTGTATAATTCTTTATTTTTATGATAAATATAATATCAAATAACACAAAAAGTGTATTTTTTAGCGTAAGCAGTTTTCGAGAATATCGACTGAAAGCTCAATGACCTTGTTTTCTCATCAAATAAAATTGAATATAATGACTACCCAATTAACATTTTTTTTAAATAGATAAAATTAGAAAAAGTTTCCATGATATCTCGCAGGTGGTCGTTTTCTTGTTTCCCACAGTATGTTATATTTTCTTTTGATTCCTAAAAGATTTTATTCTCCTTTTGTGAAGTTATTGTGCACATTATAGTTACTGAATACACCCACAAACACGCTTTATATTTATGTGCACTATCTAAGAACTAAAACTATAGTCTTTTATTTAATATAATGTATTATTATCGGTAAGAACTTTCCCTATTACTATAGATCCCACGTAATGTTTTATTACTGTTGATTAGATTGTATTTTCGATTATAAGTTAAACTAGGGGGAGTAGAATTACACGTTAAACAGCTGGTCCCGAGAGAATTTACAGTAAATTAAACGTTTTTTTTAAATAATAAAACATTTTTGGTTTATCTATTTTTAATAGAAATGTAGTCATATAAAGTTTTTCCCATAATTAAATGACTTTATAAGACTAGAAATTATCATTATTTTTCAAGTTTCAAATGAATAATTATCATAAAAATTATTATTTTAATAATAATGTTATCTGACAATAACTTAGGTGAATGTATTATTTGTTTAGTAAAAGAAATAATATGAATGAGTTTTAGCTCTATAGTGTTGTTTAAAGATATATCTGTTTTTTTTTATATACAGTTATATTTCTAATATGTCTTATTAATTTCTCGTGAGATAGTCAATACTAGTTAGTAAATAGCGGTTGGATAGTTTTCAATTTCTTTTTTACATTATTTACTATTATTACAGAGATAACAAGTTTTACCGTTATACAATATGTATTAAGGTATACCTACGTTTTACAAAGTTCGAGATGGAAATTAAAAGGGAGTTTCCTTTTTTTTTTATTGTCTGCATTATAAAGGATGAATATGTATAGTAACAAATTAAAAACAATATTAAATTTACTTGTTGCATATTTTAAAAATTTTCATTATCCAGAGGCAGTTATTTAAGATTATCTTATTGTTAAAAAGTTTTAAATAAATTGGGTAACATTTTATATTACTTTAGATAAATACATTCACGAATGTGCTGTATAAACTTCGGTGTTTAGTTTTTATTTATATGGATAAGTAATTAAGTAAGTTAAAAATTGTCAATCTAATTTACACGGAAACGTATTATAGTTAGATAAAAATTTAATTTTATGTTATAGATATCAAAATTTATTAATACTTGATTAAATTAATGCTTTCTTATGTAAATTTCTAACATTAAACATTGTCCCACAACACACTCATATGAATATAATATGATGTATTCAGCATTGTTCGGTACAATTGCACTATCATAGTTAGTTGAGAAATATAATAAATTTAGATTTTGCGTAATTTGCATGAGTATTAGGCTGCAAAGTCTTACACAAAACTATAAATTAATTCCGTGTCACCGGATCAGTGTTTCTCTGAGGTTACACGTAATCAGTAAACAAAAGATTTTGGAAACGTTTAGTACAGAAAGGAGTATGAGCTTAAAATGAAAAAATGATACATAGTGAAATAAGCAAAGCAAAAAAAAATTTTAAAACAAAAGCAATCGATTTCACTTATGGAAGTATAAAATAGTATAATTATTAAAAAAGTTAAAAATAAACTTTAAATTCAGTATTAAAATATTTTAACTAAATTAAATCGAATAAAAATTTCGAACATAAATTATTGTTTTTAGAAATGTACAGCTTTAAAATTATCTTTTTAAATAATTAAATTTCAAGTAAAACTATAAAGTTCGTTATCATTTTGACTATATTTTGAAAAATGCAATAAGCGTAACTTTCTCAAGGCTTGTTAGTTCGTTTAAGTGCTCGATTTAGTTTGGTTAATAGATCTCGACAATTCTAAATTTTAAATTATACTTCTATAAGTTTAAAAATTCAGTATAGTAATAAATATCAGTTTTTATAAAAACTTTATTCATCTATCAACATAGACTGATTTATATTTGTATCGAAGTATTATTGGTGTAAAGTTATGTAAAACAATGCGCCATTTTATCGCTTATTACTATACTTAATAAAGCTACTAAATATACAACCGTATCTATTTAAAAAATAACTTTAACTATACAGTTTTGTGAGTTAAGCGTTAAGAAACTACTAGGACCGATGGAAAAACAAATCTACCAATGTACTGACCTAGAGCGTCGCGCATTAAAAAGGCTCGTATGCCTTAATGAAAAGCAAAAAAAAAGGTCTCATTTATTACAACAATATAAAAAGAGCCCCGCGAAATCGTTTTACATTGAGTCCCACAATATCTAGTGCCGGCACCTGTAACTATCGTTATTTATCATTCGTCCAATTATTTACGATGAATCGACAACCTAAAAGTGTGATCTTAGTTTTTTGTAACTACTAGATATAGAATTTTATAATTGATTGAAATATAAATTATATATTAAACGATATATTACACTTTGGTAAACAAATTTACAGCGTAATCAATTATGATATATAAAATAGTTTTGGTCATACACTCTGGTAGACGAACATATAAAAAATACTTTCCTATAATTCACTAAATTAAATTAAAAGTAAATATTAATTAATAATAATGTATTGAGTAACATTCAATATTCACTTTTGTATTTCTAATAGGTACTTAAAAAGTATGAACATTATTTGACTTTTATGATAAAAATATATTAACATCAAAAACCCTTTTAAACGGAAGTTAATTATTCCACAATAAATTTTTGATAATTTAATTTAAAAAATACTCTTTATAAAATTTATTTGAAATGTGTAGAAACTCACATATGCGTATATGCAAGGTGATTCATTTATCATTACCCATTTAATAATTAAATTACTTACTTAGAAAACAAAAATAATTTAGGAAATATTATTTTAGAATTTTTTTGTTACAGATATATCTTGATTTATTAATTATACATACTTCATATAGGAGTGTCAACTTTATTATTTCAAATGACAACATACATATTTTATTAACTTATAAAATAGAAAATGATCTAATTAAGAAAATTACTAGTCGATAACAACTCTTGGACTATTATTTCGGAAGTTATTTTCATTTTTATATTTAAGCGGGTGAAGAAACTTGTCCGAGAAATAATAAAAAAAGTAGCAACCACGTTTTACCTATAATGAATGAATCGAAAATGTTCTTAATAATTGATTAATCAAAAAATATATATATCTTAAAAAAACCAAAAAATATTTCCAAAATTATTTTTATTTCGTAAGTAAATGAATGGGTTCTGATAAATGAATGACCTTGTGTTTAATAAATAATGAGATATGATTTAAAAGTTATTATTATAGAATTTTGTGCAATAAAGTTTTAAAATATCATTTGTATTATATAGCAAAGTAATTTATAAATATAAATAATAAAACATATGACAAATTTATGCATAATTTCATTGGATAGTATAACAAGGATTTTATCTGTGTTGTTACAATATAACATAATTCCCATGGTATATTAAATGTATGTGAAACGGTCGTTCATCGTTGTCCAGACCATTAATTTTTTATATTTTTCTTCAACTACCCCTCAGAAAATGTAATATTCAAATGTTTATAACGTTCACTAATTTCATTTTTATCATAAAACAAAAAATACGTATATGTTTGCATTTACAAACTCTAAAACGTAATTACTATTGACGTTTCTGTTTACTTTTTGAAAAATATTTAGCGTTGAAAGATGAGCATGCTATAATATTTCTGATGATAAGTTGTACTTATTTCTTATTCGGATTACTTTTGGAAGATGAAAGATAATTTTAATAAATTCTTTTGGGATTTACAAATGTTACAATATCACGTTTGTGTCACTTTTTTTTTTTTGTTACGTTATAAAATTTACTGGTCGAATCAAATTACTGTTTTTATTATTAGCGTTGTTTGTTATATAACAACATTTATCATAAAGTTAATGAGCGTTTTATATGAAGTATTGAGATCTGAAATGCTATATATAACAATTATTATTATGTAATAAGGTATTAATTACAATTTAAAAATGTAACAAATAAAAATATGGTTTTTAGGTAGAAATTAATTTATTTATTTGAATAACACTACAATATATGTTTTAATTTGATTATCGTATTATATTTGAAATTAAAAACTTAAGGAATATTGATAGGATTGCTTAAAAAAATGTTTATTTAATTAATAATATTTTAATATTGTTTTTGTCAAAAACATATCGAATTTTTAAATAATTATAACGTTGTAATAAAATTAATTCTTTTATATAATAAACATTAAATGTTCATTAAAATAGCGATAATACAAAATAAATTTAACTATTTAACAAACTAAGGTTTCTATTGGCTTTGAGCATAATAAAATATATTCTACCAATAATAATTATAGAATTATTTTTAGTTAGAACTCAATCACCTATAGTTATTGTGCTTGTCAAACACAAAAACTTTATAAGTGTGTAATTGTACGGACGTTAAAAATATTTTGCACTGATATAATTGTTTTTAGTTTTTCAAGCAATAAATCGTTAAGCATTATACACTAAAAAATTAATTAATACGAAATCGCGAAAGACTCTCTTGACAGCATGTTAACGTTTTAAAATTTATAGCTAACGCCAGGAACTTTTCCGATAATCGCATACTTCAAGATCACTCGACCCATTTACATACATTTTTATATAACACAAATAAGTTTTACCTCATTTTTTCAAATTCCACGTGCCATTGAATAAGTGGGTTTATTTTCAAATGTACGCCGTGGTATTATACAAATGGTACCATTAGACAACTGTACTGTAAATATCATTTGAATAAAATCTACAGAATTGAAAATATAAATGCGATTTTTCATTTAATATGTAATATTACGGGTTACATGAAAAATACAAATAAAATAATTATTGAAACTTTAATTAAAAGAATAAAAACTAAATTGAATATTGATTTTTATAGGTTGATGTTAAAAATAAACTAATCAGTGTACCAAAATACAATTTAAATAGTAAAAAGTAATAATGACTACGAAATGTATTTAATTAAAGCTAAATTTAAAATATTAACCCATCATTAATTCAATATATTTTTAATATCAGCCATGAAATTAATAAGCCTAATTAATTTCATTATCTTTTAAATGAATTTTGTTTTTTTTGTGAGTTTGATAATATTATTTAGTTAATGGAATTGTGTACAATAAGATTATCTTATTAATTATATTTACATTATTGCTTTTTAAATTTTATGAAAAGCCATGTATTGAGTAGCCACGAATAATTTATGCAGCAATCATATTTCTATAAGGCGGCGGTTAATATAAATTAAAAATAAATATTACAATTTTACAAAATAAAAATTAATTTAATGCACATTTCGACATCTACAAAAAAAGTCGTAACTCAATTTTTTTTGTTTAATTAAAAAAATTGAGTTACGACCTATTTCTTAGAAAGTGTCAATTTAATCGAATTTGATATAGCTTAAATGTGTTTTTCTTTGTGGTATGTACTAATTAGGGTGAGATAGCTCCTATCATCATCTTATATATCTACTTCTGGTTTTAAAGTTATAATTTAAAGTTTTTTAACTCTAGAAAAAATAGAGAAATTATCATACCATTTATATTTATAATTTGTTATTTAAACAGTGTAATTTATAATTATTTCAAGTTATTATTAGTTTCTATCTAACGATGTCTAATATACTATTTTATAAATTGAAACATATAGTGATGAAACTTTGGAATGAAGAATAAATAATGAAGGAAAGAAATTTGAGAACTCATTCTTAATTAACAGGAGATAATAATTTGATAATTATCATCAGGAAATTCTCCAAGTTGAAAAAATTACTTTTTTTTTGTTTTACTTTGCTTACTTTTCTTTAGTTTTTTGCAGTATCTTAAAATAACTATGTGTTAAACGGTTTTTACCATCCATTTGCCATGTAGAAAAATAGCTATGGACAATCTTACTTTTTATGATGTGCTATAAAATATTTAGTTGAAATAAGGGTTTAGTTTAAATGTTGTTATCGTTTGTATTGTTACTAGAGGACATTATATCCAAACAACTTTAGATTTATTAATTAAATGCCCACTTTTATGAGTTTTTACTTGCCTACTATTTATCAAAAGTATTATAGTATAAATTTTATTACAATTTTACTATACTGTATGTAACTTTATATATTCTTGTTGCTTAAATGAAAACATCGGCATAAGTATTTTTCCATAATAATTAATTTAAAAGTATGATCAGTTTTAACTGATATATATATATATATATATTTGTATGTAAATAATAAAACTTCAATATTTTATTTGAAAAAAGAAAAAAACCTTCGCTTAAGGTAAGTTACTATAGTATCGATGTATTATTGCCTAGATAGATCGTTTGTTTTTTTCCGTTTTACAATATATTCTTAAGTGCCATTAAACAACGCTATTTTTTCAAGTGCAGCTCAAATGTATACATCATTGATTATGAAACCCTTATCAAAGAAAGTAGCATTAAGAAAATGTTTTTCATTATTTTATCAAATAAATTTGTTGTGTAAATAGTGAACATTTTTGCTCCATTGTGAGGAAACTACATGAAGGTCCTACTCCTATTTATTGAAGTTGTCTGTAGAGTATTGGCAATAATTATTTTATTGCTTAATATAAAACCTGACCATGTATAAGCTAGACAGCGCAGTAAAGTGAAGTTTCATAACTTTTTATAAACGTTCGTTCTGTTCGCATTTAAACTATTTTATTAATAAAATACCTACTGCTGTGTAATACTAATAAGTGTATTATGATGCTGTAAGGATAATATATAAACCGTTAAATTTTTATAATATTATCTATTATATTTAAGTGTATCTATACATGTAATGTTGTTTTCACTACCAAATTTCATTAAAACAAATTTCAGATATGATTTTAATGATACAAACACTGCCAAACAAAGTTTTATTAGTATTTATATATCATATAGTTGCATTGAGTAATATTTTGAAAATAAATTATAAAAATTTTTTTTCTTCAAAAATCAATCAAAATCTGAAGTCGCCTTATCTGTTTTTTTTTTCATTTTAACTAATCGGCCAAATTGAAAACATTCCATAAATTACTGTCAATGATATAAAATAAAAATATTTTGCAAATTTTCTGTACAAATATTGTATTTTCTAAATTAAAACTTATACGTCGATGCGAATCATTTTATACACGGCGCATTAATTATGCAATATAGCTACGTAACTATCATAAGTTAATTTTTCTTCTGTTTGTTAATTGTAAGGGGTACAGTTTTGTAAAAAACAATAGTTTAAACATTTTAATTACAACAATTTGTTTAAAACCATACAATGTAAACGTACATTATTCTTTAAGCACTTTTAGGAAAATACGTTTTATAATATTCCTTATAAATTAAAGGTAAATTTAGAATATTATTTATTATTTTAATAAGTCAAAATATACTTCTAGTAACCTAACTAGCCTTTTGTCAATTCATATTGATAGTATTATGAAGTTTTGTTAATTTGAATGCTAGTAGATCAATAAATCGCAATGTGTTGTACTGAATGAAATAATACATAGTATTTATGATCAAAATGGTTTTAAATTAGATATCTTATAACATTTTACGATCCAATTCCTAGTTACAAATTGCTACATTACTGATTGAAAATAAGCACCGAATATTTTTTATTTAGGACGTCATATGCCTATTTATTTTTTGCAATAATCTGATATTTCTTTCTAAGTAATACAAAAATTGATTGTCAATTATAGCATACGCGTATTATGCTTTTATTTACTTCGAATTTAATTATTATTTAAGGTTTATCTATAAATCACAAGTAGTTATTAGTATTATTTTAGTACAATATTATTTGTTATAAATGTCTTTAATCTTAATGCTCATTTCGAGGTGTCACAATCAGTTATCTTAAGAATTTGATAGATTTAAATAATAATGTGTAATTTATTGTGCATGCAGGTGACATTTACCGCCAACATTGTTGAAGTAATCTAGATGTTAAATATTTTTTCTTGAAACCTTAATGGAAATACCTACTAATTTTATAATCCGATTATTCTCTTAAACAATATAGTTGGAACACGCCTTAATGATTATTTTAAGGGGTTGTGATAGTTCAGTGTGGCTATGTTACACTAAGCTTACGCTATTGTTTTTGGATACCAATGGGATGATATGTTTGAAGTTCAATCCATCATGAATCGTTCTATTGCTATAGGTTTCAAAAGACGAAATTCGCCAGACGTCACACAACAACATCTCATAATATTTTCAATGTGAAACCAATAAGGATTTTACTGAAAAGATATTTTCATTTTTGACAATATCAGATAGAGGGATAAAAACATTTTTTTTATATTTCTGATACAATAGCACATTTATGGAACTTAATAATAAAATTATTATTTAAAACTTAAAACTATAAAAGCTTGAACAATTAATGAAATAACAAATAATGTTGATTAAACAGTTTATTAGCAATTATTTCAGAATAATAATGAAAATCTTATATAAAATTTAAACCATAAAAAATCATATTTGTAATATTTGTACACTTTTGATAAATTTGTTAACGTGATTTTGTATTTTTGATTTTAGTATTTGTTTTGTCGATCAACGTTGTTGAAAAATTGTTATTGCAATTAAGAACAACAAAGATCAATAACGTTTTGACTATTTTTCTGACTCTAATTGAGTAAATTAATTTTATTTTTGTACCAATAAAAAAATTCAATAAGGCAACTAAAATAAAAAACAAAGAAAAACGACAGTGATATTGGAACGCTACTCTTGCAAGTGTTTTCATTATTAATTATTAGCATTCGCAAATGTGACTTGAATTTAGTCGGGGTGTGTTCCTTATCGTGTAATAAATATCGTCCTTTCGAATTCAAATATACTCTTTGATATTGATTTAGTTTAACATATGACAACATCTTAGTATAAAATCTTATTACACTCACTCACTAAACAACCTTCACGTAGAAACAACGCGTTTTAAATATTCATGAGCTTCAACTTTAGAAAAATTAAGAATTTGTTGTATAATACTAATAAAAAAATAGAAATGACAATGTCTTGACGACGGAAACATTTTTTAATGCTTTTATCTCTGATATTTAAATTTAAAATCCCTATAAAGTATTGGTACTCTTTAATACATTCAAATGAATCTATATATAGAGAAAAAAAACAGCTTTTTAATATTTATAAAAACTAACAAGGAATAATCTCCTTTAAAAACGAAGAAATAATTTTTTATTAATGGCAGGTACTTGAGGATGCAAATCAAATATTGTATAATTTGCATCCTAAAAAATAAGGAAAAGGCCAAATTAAATGGTGTTCTGTTAATAAAATTTCAAAAAAAAATAATTAATAACAATTCTTTAGAGTTCCTATCTGCCCAGACTGCGACATAATTTAAATAAATTGATTTTTTCGTTTTAGCGAGATATTGTTAATGAAAAAGTTTGTTTGAAAAACTATTAAAAAAATTTGGCTTAAAAAATATTTTTACTCTCTAAATCTAAAGTCTAATCATGCGATAAATGAGACTAACTTAACGTTAATATTTATTTAAAAATAGACTTGACATTTAATTATTGCATCAAAAAGTATTTGAACGTAAATGATTGGTTTATAGGTAATGCTATATAATTATTTTCGATAATATCATGTTTTTCATTTAAACAGTTTTAGTATTTAATTTGTTATTTATGTTTTGAAATTGTAAAAATCCGATTTTTTAAAATAGATATAATCAAATATGAAAGAAAAATTATAAGTATAGAATATTAAATAAAGCACAAAAAGTGTCGCTGCGTCGATATATGGCAGTTTTGAATATATGTTGTTTTTATAGAAAAACCGCGTGATTCGATTTTTGAAATTGTTCAGGTGGAAGAAAAGAAAACACCTTTTTTTGTATAGCTATAAATGGAAATAGGTTTTTTTAAATTCCATTATCCTAAGTAAAATAGATATTTTTTATTCAAAAAATTCTCAAAATATGTATTAATATTATATGTAATTCTCGAGGAAAAAAAATCTCAAAATGTCAAGTTACGCGGTTTTGTCATGGAGACGACGGTATTGTATAATGTTCTCTTAAACTTATTTTATATTTCATTTTATTGAAAAATGAGATACTTCAATCATCTAGTTAATATTTGAATTTTACAATAAATATGAGTGGATTTGGCTGTTCATCTAATCTTTTAATTCAGTCTGGTATCAATACTCAAGATATTGGATGAGACTTACTTTTAAATAAAAATTAAGATATAAGCGCATAAAAATGATATGACTATATTATGCTTTTGATTCAAAATAATGTTAAGTAATTAAAGTTAAACTTTTAATCTGCTTTATTTTTTATATTTAAATAACAATTGTTTCTTAAATACTGCTATAAAACTATATTTTTCAAGTTTTTATGTCCACTTGTTTTTATATTATAATAGTTTCTAATATATTTTTGTTATAAATATATAGGGTACACGTATGTGATGTAAGATAAAGTCAATGCGTGAAAAAATAAAATATATTGCTCTAAAATGTTTGTATAAAATAATTTTCAAATAGATTGTTTAAATTTTTCTTTTAAATGACTACTCATTTATTTTATAATATGAAAAAACATATATTTGAGAACACGCCAGATCGCAAACTCGCATCTATTTTATTTGCTGAATTTTATGTATTATAATTACAATACTTCAAAAAACATAACGATAATATGCTGATATTTTGTTATGCAGTCTAAAAATAATGAAGTTCTATAAAAAAAAAAACAGCTATCAAAGATAGTAGTAAGTGAAATAATATATCATGATATAACTGTTTTTAGAATTCATCTTATTATGATAGAATAACCAGCGTGGTGATTACCACCACCAAAAAAATTTAACCACCCCTCGTGATTGGCTGAAAACTCTGCAGCGTTGAATTTAAATCAATTTATTGTAAAAGAAAATATGATTAAAATATATCGTCAAATGTTGAGACTATTATAAAGCAGGAAAGTAGTATATTGTTTTAATACTGTTATTACATAAATATGAATAAAGGTTATTATGTTGCACTCTTCTATCATTTTGAATACCATTTGTTACTAAAAAGTGAAGTTCTCTTTAAGAATGAATAATCATCAGATAAGTTTGTTAGTAAATACTTAGTTTTACATAATGGTTTCATAGAATTCAATCATGTATTGTATGAATGAAGAGCTAGGAATACAATGACAATGGAGAGGATAAATTTGTAACAAAAAGAACATAGTTTCAATTTCGGTACTTAAATTTAATAAAAATTATTGAGTTTTAACTCTTAGCTTTTGTTTTTCTTTAAATAAATATTATTTTTATTAATATATACCAATAACATTAGAAATATATATAATTTCATTCATACAGTAAAATAATAGACTATGAAATGTATCAAGGTATTTTCCTTTCATTTAATATACATTTTTTAAAGCTGATCTTTTACCTGCTCATAGGGGATTTAAAATATTAAATTTTGTTTTAAAACTTAACCTTTTCAACTTTTCAACTCCTGAAAATGTTTTAGAACTACTGCCTCCTTAAAAAATATACTAAATAAAAGTTTATATAATATACAAGTTTAAAAAAAAAATAGCTCTAATTACATGTTTTCTAAATATAAATTAAATTGAAAAAAAAAATTTAATTAAACACCTTTAATGTGTTGTTATAATATTCTATTCCAATTTTTTTTCCTTATTTATTTATGTCTATATTTTAGGTCAAATAATACATTCATATAGGTGGGGGAGGTATATACTTCCCCATTTAACGCCCTTTGAGCCAATAATTTATTAGGGCTCATTGATTATAGGGTGTATATAAATTTTTTCAACAAAATATTATAAATAATAATAATAATAATAAAGATTTAAGTCTTAGTTAAATATTAGAATAAACAAAATTTTTCGATAGATTGTATGTTGAAATATAAGTATTGCTCTATAATTTTAAATCCACCCTTAAGAATTTTTGGAGGGCTATTTCCTTTTTGAACCAACCCTCAAATACATTGCAGTGATTAACAAAATATACTATATGAATTATACTTATAAATCATAAAATTTGTAAACAGGATATAGTTAAGGAAATAAAAGTTCATGATGCTTTTAGAATAATCCAACAATTCCTTCTAAAAATTAAACATTATCCACAGATTTGCATCGAAGAGTTTTTTATGACTGTGATTTTAATTACTGTCAAATATTATTTATACTTGTGACAACTTTGCCACGACCTCATTGTGCTAGGTTTTTTTTATATCATTGACTATTAAATTAAAACTAGTAATTTTAAAAACTCTAATTTTTTGGCTCGCAACTAATTTTTAATTTTATAATTGAACTCAAACCAAACATTAATTTTAAATGTTTTCGGGCAAAATATTACAACTATTATTTAACAAAATCAACGTAATAATTCATTATACTAGCTCGATTTTCAGAACGATTTACAAGGAAATATTTTGGCTCAATTTTTTTCAATTTTAAATTACATGTTCAGCACCACTATGTTAAACATAGTATTTTTTTATTTTCAAAAAAACTATTTAAAGTTGTTGGAATATTTTTAACACTATAGTGTAACGTATTGAAGCGTGATATAAGTTTGATCTAAAGTAAAGTTTGAAAACAGAATTCTTCAATATAGAAAAATAAAAGAATCGTATGAAATTACATTTTTATTTATTATATCTGATCTTTGTCTTTGAAAGTTTTGAGCTGACTATTGTTAGACTCTTATAAGAGCAAAAAAATCTTAACTTGAAATATTTAGAGTTAGTCGCCAGGGAGTTCTAAAATTGTCTGTCGTCTTATTCAACGGATTGTATTACAAAATGCGGTTACAACATGCAAAAGAAGAGTACCATAAAATCAATGCTACTAGTATACTATTGAATGCATTCACTCAAGTAAAACATACATGTAGTTTAAATAAAAAGTTTTTATAATATAATCAGGGTGAATAATTTCATTGCGTTATTGACTCAAAACATTACACAGCAATAATTTTTAAAACAATTCTTTTTTTCAATGAAGTTGAATTTTTAGAATCATTATTCATAATATTTCCAATTGACAATATATATCAATTAACAAAATTGTATTTATTAATAAGACTATATAAAACAATAAAGATTCCATTTATTATTTTCGTCACATCAGATAAAAATTTTGACTCAATATTTCACGTATAAAACTTTTATTTGTGTTATATGTAATATATTTTAAATTATTAAAAAACATACTTGTATGCGTTATCAACCAAGATGTTAAGTACTAAATAGTTACAAAAAGTATTTGTGTAGTATTACACTTGAAGCTCGTGACTAAAATTATTAAAAACTAAAGTAACAAAGTTTCAGTAACACCCTTCCTACCATTGAATTTACTTTTTTGGCAGATAAAATTAATGATAGCCATGTTAACAATAAAAATTGATTATTTTTCATTGTATTTAGTATTTTTAGCTTTACACATCTAGTTGATGTTTTTTGAAAAATCATGCTAAAAAGTTACTTAATAATAACTGTAATTAATACTTCGGAATCACTAAAAATAAATAAAATAAATTGTATTTGTAATGACAACTGCCACATAAAAAGCATTAATGAAAAACAAAACAACATTTTTAACAGACATATGTTAAAAAAATATATTGTACAAAATCTTATGTTAGTATTTACACAAAATTTATTTTAAATTTAATTATGTAAATACTAGGTAAAAATATTACTATTGTAAAATTAACGCTTACGTTCATTTTTTTTTTTTTTTTAATAATAGCTATTTTCAATAAAAAAATTAAAGGAATAAAGATGTTAATAAACAGGTTAACTTCAAGAACCTTGATGGAAAAAAAAGTTTTTAGAATTTCACTTAAAATACCAGTAGTATTTTTCGTTGCCTAAAAAGTTTTGAAAAATTTTACTATTGTCTTTACAAAAAAACTTTCATTGTTTGAAATTTGTTTTCTAAATTATGATATCTATTTAAAAAAAAAAAAAAAAAAAGTTCGACAACGATTATTTTTAAAATAAAGTAGACCGTTTTATAAATCATCCACTCTAAAAAAAATTATATTATAATGTTATTTATATAATTTAAAACGCCATGAAGTAACCTAGCTACAAAAAAATTAATATATCTACTAAAATTGTTTAAATTAAATAAGTTTTTTATAAGCGACAATTAAAATTTTAAACGAGAGCGAATTCTATCGCATACAAGTCACAATGTTAAAAAATAGTTTAATTGTTTGATAGATGGCGTTTTAAGTTCTTATTCTATAAGTTGTGAAGTCAATATATAATTAGTTGATTTAAGTAACACCGGTCAAATTTTAACAATCGTTTGGATAATTACCTAATACCAAAAATGTAACTTAGCCTTTGCATTTACATCAAAATTCAAAAGTTATTAGTATGAAATTATTGCATCTTTTAATTTTTGCATAATTAATATAATAAAACGGTAGCACAGTGGGGTCGCGGCATAGTGGAGATATTGCATAGTTGGGTCCAGATAGATTTAATCTGACAGTGATTAAAATCACTATCATAAGAAACGCTTCGATGCAAATCTGTAGATAGTGTTTAATTTTAAAAAATTGATGGATAATTGCAAAATTAACATCAACTTCTATTAAAATAAAATACAAAACCCATAATTTGAATACAAAAATAGCATATTTTTGNAAAAAAAAAAAAAAAAAAAAAAAAAAAAAAAAAAAAAAAAAAAAAAACACATCATAGTAAAATTAATACCTTCTCCGCTTCGCATCGAAGCTAAAATTGAGCGTAAAGAACTTTTAAATTTATTATAATTAATTAATGACAAATTATAATAGGTAAAATTTATTGAAACTAGTGTCATTCTAGGTAGTAGAATTCATCCATCCTCCTATAAAATATGTGGATTTTTTTTTTTTATTGAAATAAAGTTTTGCTACTTTAATCTACACAAATTATACGACAATTATACTTTCAAACCAAACTAAACCTAAATTAGCGTATTATGATAATGATTTCTATTAATATCAGATTTTAATTTAATCGGTTGTCAACTACTCTTAGTATCTTACTATATGATTAAAAATTAGGAAAATTAGCCAATGTTGGAAAAATTACTTAACGTTGTTCAATTTTCAATTTTTATTTTATTTATTGACCTGTCATTTTGTTAATTACAATTTTTTTTATTATATAAGTTAAATAAATATTAATGTTTCTACTAAAAAAATAAAGTTGACATTTCTGTAAGACATAAGGGATGACCTTAAAATTGATTTCAATGCAGATAATTGAAGATACACATGCAAGTAACAAAATCCAAAATAAAAATTCATTATAAAATTATTATTTTAAAGAAATTGAGTTGCGATATTAGGCTGGCTGATGTGAGCGTAGATGATATGGGTGAACGTGTCAAGTGAAAGTCTAGTATAAGGGTAGTAGACCCCAAGTAGTTGTATTAAGGCGAGAAAAAAGAAGAAGATTTTAAAGAAATTGAGTAGACATCGTTAAATTAAGGTCGTGGTCATAAATTATTACCTCTAAAGCTTTTAATTCTGAAAGTATCACTAAATCTATTTTTACAAACGCTATTTATATAATTCATATAATTATGTTTGTAAGAAATGTCAATATATACACAAAGTTTTACAGCTCATTGAAGCTAAAAGGATTCAATTTAATTATAATTTTAATCCTGCGTTCATATTTGTATGATTCTTTCATTGTTACATCATTATTCTTAGTACACCCACTCGAAACTTAGGAAAACTTTCTGTGTAGGCGCACTATCCTCAAATCGTTAATGAACCATCGATGATTTGACGTTTTTACAATGTAATAATTTTAAAAAAATACTAATTTTAAATTGTATAGGTATTATTTACCATGGTCAGAAAAACGCTTTACAATTGCATTTTGTAATTCATATCAACCCTACAATACATGTGTATAAATATTACATTGATTCTTGATAATAAAAGTTGATAGTGGATATACACGCTAACTTTTATAATGCATATTTGATTGTAACAGGTATACAAAAAACTCGTGATGATTAAAAAATAAACTTTATATTGCTTAAGGTCGTGGTTCGAATTCCAAATAACCAAAAGTTATTTCTAACTCATAAGTATTTTATGAAGTTTCGATTGGATACAGTTTGTTTACTTTTATTACCGAGAACTAAAGAAGATTAAGTCGTTTGAAAATAATCAATAGTATTAATTAATTATCTATTTTTAATTCAAATTATTTTCCCATAAAATTAATACTCTCCAACATTTAATGAGAGACCATAAAAAGTTTAAAACATTTCATATTAAAATGTGAATAATAAAACTTTAAATAATTATTAATAATTAGTGAAGCGTATTCAAAATTTTACAAAGAGACTGATTTAAATGTCAAAGTTTGAATTAAACTAAGTATTCGATGAAATGTAAACAGCAAATACTATTGTATTTTTATTTAAAAAAATATTACAATGTTATTTAGTAAAGGAAATAAGGTTTATTGTCAAACAATGTCTGTTTATACTGTTGTTCATGGGCCGCAAATTGCGGCTATTGTAGTAGCTGAAAATACATGAAACTTTGTTAATTGCCTATTAGTAATGACTCATAACAATAATACCACTCGCAAACATACTTTACATGGTTAAATTGCACTTTGCTATAATTTAAATAATAGTCCTACCATTATCTCTAACTTAATGATTAATCTAAAATATTTTATTGTTCTCCACTGTGCAACTAAAATAAGACAAAGTATTTGATAATAATTGATTAAATACCATTAGATCGTCAATCGTATATGAATATATCAAAATTAACTTATTACATATATTTATTAAATTATTTATGATAAAAAATGTCACTGGTAATACACTTTTTCACTCTGGCTATTTTCTTAAAGTCAAAAATAATTTCTCTTTTTACAATATATTAAACGTTAAAAAGTTGAAAACAAACAAATAAAATAGAATACAATAGAATTAGAAAAAGGACAATAAATAGCAACTTGTAAAAAAAATAAGCACATCAATTTATTTTCCACATGGAATAAAAGCGATTGGTTATAGTATCGTATTTCAAATTAGGAACCCGAATCTCAAAATCCTATCTTGAAATACAACCATTGATTGGCAAATGCTGCTATATTCTAGTGTGTTATACAAAAAAGTAAACGCTTGTTGAATTTTAATGAGTATTTTTAAATCGGCATTTTTTTATAAACTAAATGTATGGTACAGTTATTTTAATTACCGAAAAACGGTCGATGCACGAGACTTACGATTTCTGTTGCTCAATGTTAAGAGCAATCTTATTACATGTATATTTATGTAACTGGACACGATCCAAGCGATGGTGTGATGAAATATCAGTGATCTAATGAGTTGTATACATGTTATGTATATAAACAATATTTTATTAGACATTCTTAAAAGAATCTATAACACATTCTTTTGTTAATGTGCTTATCAAATATATGATTATTTAATGAAGCCATCATATTGGCGTGTAACTAATCATATTTATTGAAATGACTATAGTTGATATTTTTTCGTTTGTGGGACCGTTTAATATGTTTTAGTAAAAAGTAAGTACCATTCATGTACGTCATGCGCACATGGCCCTCCGATCTCTTGTAAACATGTGCTACTGGCGCAAAAACGAAGAACACAGTAGTCCTTCCGTTTCCGTCGGAAAGATCACACTAACGTGCTTGATTTACTTATTATTATTTATTTATTTTATTTTATTTAAAAAAAAAAATAGTTATTCAATTAATATGATAGTTTACGCATGCTAGTTTTTTTTTTTTTTGTTTATATTAAATCACATAGATAAAATGACTACATATCTATGGAATTACATCGAAATGCAATATTACATTACTTGTATGTAATACTCTACTTACAATCAAATGTACCATCAAGATGATCCGACCTGGGTAATATTTTATAAAGATAATTCAATACCGAAAAAAATAATTTTTTAATTAATAAATAGATCGTCTCAACAATGATTTTCTTTTAGATTTTAGAGTTCTGTTATTCTTTTAAAAAATCATAATAATTACCAGAAAATATAAATAAAAAAATTGAAATATACAACAAAATAAAACGGTAAAATTCTTATTGGTAAAGTTTCATTTTCATTTTATGTTCAATTTGTTAAAAAATTCTTGGAGTTTTTACCGGGTCATTAAAAAAGTCTTTAAAAAAATACCTGTCTAAAACATAAATAAACAGTTTGAAAATTGCCACACAGTACCCATGTCAATTTTGAAATTTTTTGCCGTTTAAAAAACTGCATGTTTAAAATTTAACAACCTAGATTTTTACAATTTAAATAATGTCGTCCACACATTTCTTTGCGATTTAAAAAAAGTATTAACAATCATCACATATGGTGATATTTGATAGATGTTATATTTCATCTCAATGAACTATTTGTATGTGATCATAAATCCATTCTTCAAACTTTGCATTTGTAAATGTTCTATACTATATACGAGATTATACTTATAAATCATAAAAGCTTTTAAAATTGTATATTAAATCACCAAAGTTCCACAATAATAAGGCTTAATACTGATAGAATCCTTAGAGAAATTTAATGATATATTATACACAGTGAACACTCATCATAAGAGTTCATCTTTCAAGTAAACCCTTAAAATAAAATAAGTTTTAAATACCTTACAAATAAATATGTTCCGACAAATATCGACCTATACTTAAAATATAACACTATGCCTCAATTTCATAAAAAAAGGACATGGTAGTATGTTTCCTTTTAAATAGAATCCATATAATATTAATAACTTAAAAAAATATAAGTACATAAATATAAGTTAATGTTTAGGATTTTTAGATTTTAAATGACTATAGTAATGATTAAAAACTGTTTACATTATCCAAAACAGGAAACAAAAAGTAACAATCTTACCTACTAAATACTCTTATTCTAATTGACTTGTTTTAAAAAACTCTTGCGAGTATAAAAATGTTTTTGGATATATTATCACGTGTAGGTTACAATACGTAATAATAAAAAAATGTTGACACAAAAGTAAGATAATAGCGTCCTTACGAGTATATTTGGTTTGATTTTACGTGTATTATATTACACAACTTGGTGTTTTACCTCTCCTATGATTTATACTTCCCTAGATATTTCTTCTGAATCCTTATTTTCTACACCATTGACCTCGTACTCTTTTCACATCATAGAATATATATTTTTTCCTAACGTTGTTTTATGTTGTATTGTATTATATTTGAAAATACGTTATATGTTTATAACAAATCGTTAAATTTGTCATAACGGAATGGAGAACAAATTCTTAAACTTCTAATTCATATTTAAAACATAGTCATTTACATTGTTTAGTTATATTTGAATTAATAACTTATAATTATTAGTTGCCCACGTTTTGATTAAAAAGGTAATATAATAACACGTTTTTTTTTTCCATTTTTAAATAACAACAATGTGCTTTTTAAATAATTACTCTAATTCGAATTAACATAATAAAACATTTTATAAGCCGGTACTTAATAAATAACATCCTGTCCTTAATAAAAACTTTTATGACGCTGAATAAAACTAATATACGGCAATAGGTAAAAATAAACCTACTCATACAAAACGAACATATTAATTTTAAGTGCTCTTATGCATTACAAGAAAAAAAATCAATTTATAAATTTGATACAAATGCAAGTACGTACCTCATAGTTGTTGTATAATTATGCTATGAATGCGTTTTAAAATTAATAGCTCGAACGATAAATTTGCTAATTTGACGAAATTGCATCATAAAAATGAAAATAATTCTTTACATATTGTACAATAGGTGTAAAATGTAGAAATTTAATCACAAGAAATAGTTTTTAAACATCTTCAACGAATGTTAATTGAATTATTTACATAATTTTTAAAGATTAAGATTTTTCTAAGACTTAAAAAAATATGTATGTCTAAGAAATAAACAGAGTGATTGATTTATTGTTTACCACTAGACTTCTTCTGAAATAATAAGTTACGGTACCAAAAACATTATATAAAAATTTGATTTTTTATTTTTTTATTCCACAATCAAATAAAGAAGAAATTCTATCATGTTTTAACATAAAAATCTGAGTTTTTGTTCGTTTTATAGAACAATTATACTAACAATAGTATTTTAGATATATAAAAAGCTTATTGCTTGTTAAAATATATAATTCACTACCTTTTACTAGATATACCGAAACATTTCTGTGAATTTCTATTATTTTAATGAAAAGTTACGATTCAATTACATATATTTTTAGCAACTATACACATAAAATAATGAAAAATAATGAACAAAACATTTTTACTCTCATTCAGTAAAAAAATGTATTGATTGTTACGAAAAATAACGAAAATGATTTATTAAAATTAGAGCTAATTGAACTTTGAATAAAATACAATTGCAAAATTCAGATCATATTACTAGTATAAAATGAAATACTAATAAATACCTAAATGTACTACAGTATACTATATACTGTAGTATACTAAAATATTACTAAAAATATATTACAAGTATTACGTATGGCTAAAGAAAACGTAAAAATATTTTCTCTTCTATATCAGCAGAATTGTTTCTCACTATTTTCTACGTCGTAAATTTTAATAATAATAATTATGTTATCCTCGGAACGATGATTTTTTGATGCAAAGATTGTCTTTTTAATGATTAATAGGAAGTAGGAAGCTTCTATCTCAACTTAATTTATTCTACATCATTAAATCATAAAAAAAATATTGTAATACTTATGAAAATAAGTATTCTGAGTGCTATAACAATACAATAAAGCTATATAAGTATTAAATCACACAGAACTTTTTTTTTATCAACAATTGTAAAACACACTATACATATTATAACATTCTAAGATTTAAGTTTTTTATTTTAGAATTTTTATAGTGTGGGGTGTAGTAAAGAAAATAATAAGCAGTACCTTTATAATAAACAAAAGTTTTGTGAGCTTTACTAAAATATATGAAATTCATATTCATCAATGTCACGTTAACACTTTTTTTAACACGTTCTGTGATTTCTATAATACAGTGAGTCAAGTAAATATTTGGATATGGTCTAGAAAAGTTAATTTGCCTCTCGAATTGCCTCCGTCTTACAGACCACTTAGCGTAGTCAACACTATTAGAAAAATGTTTAAACGAGTGTTGAAATCATACTTAAAGATCTGTAAGACTATGGTAATTTAAGAGACAAATTAATTTTTCTAAACTATGTCCGATTATTTACTGTACTCATCAAATATGAAAATAAAATAAAATTGTTTTGACTTAATCTACTGTTATACTTAATTACTGTTATAAACTTATATTTAATAATAATACCTCCTGAATAGTATAAATTTTAAAATCAAATCAAGTACTGTTTAAATTTAACGTTCTCAAACCACTGTTTGGGGTAGATAGGACGAAAAAACCCTATACAGCTTAACACATGAACTCTAATCTCAATATTTGCACATAGTGTGATACATTTCCTACTGAGCTGTAAAAGCTACCTCTTATATTTAGATGATTTAAAAAATAGCTGATTAAATTTGTATTTGTATCTTTTAAACAAAAAATAGAAATTTATTTTATACTATTTTTGTCTTGGATTTGAATAAAATAATAAATTATTATTATTATATTTATAATCTTTATTATATCGTTTTTAAATATTCAACTATAATAGGAAAAATTGCAATCATGAGTGTCCTAGAGCTAAAAAAAACGAATCTTAAAACGAATAAATTATTGTAAAAAACAATTTTGAGGATATCATTTTATTTTTTTGATAATTATTTTATTTATGTTTTACAAAAGTAGTGCAGCATTTTAAGATAGACTGTGTGGCTAATTCGGTTATGTGAAGTGCCTAATGTCTCAAGTTCGAGAATCGGTTACTAGCGACTTTGTTTGTTGAATGAAAGATTAATACAGTAATTAGAATCACTATCCATCTCTCCTTTAATAGACTAATCACTCAATTTGTAATATCCACGATTAGGAAATCTTCTGTTCGCGGGAATCCGCTATGGTCCTTAATTGACTGCAAAAAAATAAATAAATAAGAAATTCAGGTATTTCAGGAAAAGTCAACGGGTTTGTGAGTCTTACAGTCAAAGGACACTATATATTTGAATTTCAGTTATAAGCAAATTGTTTTAAACTATGAAAAAAGAATATTATTTTATAAATATATCTGCATTTATTTTTTATTTTTAAATCAACAATTCGGGGAAGACTTCCTTTGACTATATATTATTATTCCAAAATTAATTTTAAGCTATTTTAACAAAATGATATAACACATTAATAATCTAATCTTTACAGAAAAATTTTAACTAAAAATTGATATTTTATTATTTTGTACGAAATTTAAAATAAATATTTTCTAATTAAACTACTGAATATATCTTTAAGTTGCATATAAGTGTTTCATCGACTACATGAATATTTTTCGGCTTTGTGAAATAATGGGAGGCTACATTCAACTTTCATAGTTATTATTAAAAAACTAAAAAGCAATCTGTTCTATTTTAGTAGAAAATATATAATTAATTTAAATAGCAAAACTACTTATTTATATAAAAGTAAATCAACGAATAAAAAATTAATTCAACATCAGTAACTGTCCGAGAAAAACAAAGTAATAAAGTCTAGAAAAACAAATCAGACTTCTCAATCGTTGGCGTTAATATAAGTCTGAACTAAAGAACGTACACAATTAATTCACGCTCCACTCGTCTATTAAACATCAGGAAAACTATTATATATTTAAGATACACTGGTTTCGAAATAATAACTGTCAAAGAAAACTAGAACATGTAAGAATAAAAGGAAAAACATAATATTTTTTTAAAATAGAACCCATTCTATGTGTGCAATACCATTTTATACCATGTGACTGCACAATCCTTACTACTGTTATATTGACCCTATCGAATAGTTTAATATCAACAGAAATATGTTAACATTTTTAGATTTGACAACCATTCAGAGTTTTTTTAAATAAAATCTAATTTCATTAGAGTCACTTATTTTATTATTTTTTTTACCCCTTGACAAATATGTCATAAACAAAATGGTTTGGTTTATCATTATTATAAATGCTATAGACTTTGTTCAAAGTCTATAATCTATAACTTCAAAGTTAATGAAATCTGTTGTTATACTTATGAATATTTTCACAATTTTTCTTTACTACTAATGGACATACTATTAGTCTTGACAAAATCTTATCATTTCCGTCTATGATACTTATTACTTACTAAATACAACAGAAATAATCCATGTGCGCAATTCTCTTGTACATATTGTTAATTTTTTTTACAGATAGTATAATCGCATTTTTTAAAATTACTCTTGATATTGTGATTATTTATTAAGCCGAAATTCATAAAAATTATAACAGTATAATAACCAGATGGCGTGTTGAATGAATGTATTATACAATATTATGGAAATTAAAAAACACAAATTAGAGCTATAAACATCGGTTATGAAACTGACAGTTGCTGCAAAATATCACTCTAGTATTAATATTCGAAAAGTCTAAATTGTTATTCAACAATTCTGTTACAGAAACATGCATCTGCAGATAACCTTTTTTAAGTAAGACGAAGAAACTTGTGAGTTGTCGTATAAATTATGTAAATCGTGTTATATTTACAAGTTAAATAATTTCAATATCCTAAATAATTTATTTTAAAACAAAGTTGAATACAGTAGTGACTTTTTTGTTTATCACTTCACAATATGTGTTTTATTTAATTATAATTAACTATCATAATCAAAATTTAATATATTAACCGAATAAATTGATTTACTCAATTATTATTTATTAAGCTAATACTAAAAATCACTTTTTTTTTTGTATAGTCTCATATTACTATGAAAATATTTTACGATATATTAATTCAGGTTTTTATTTAAACATAACAAAACATTCGATATGACAGAAAGTAAAAAAACCTGCTTTTTGTTTTAAGAATGTTGTTTTAGTTGATTTTTGTGTTGAAAATAAATAAACGATTTTCATGGCTTTTCTGAAAAAAAGCACGTTATTTCAACACGTAATAGATTTATTTGTTTCCTTTAGATCATTTTTGCAGGACCACGTCTGACTTCCTCAGGGTATAATGTTTCATCGCAATATATGTTTACGCACCAGTCACTTCATTTGAAAATTTCATCTTTATAAGATTTTTGATAGAATTTATCACAAAAATATTAGTTATATATTACACTCTTTGAATAATTTAACGAAATTTATAAATGCATATAAATCCGCACTCTATTCATTTTCTTTTAATTTAATCATTTTCGCGACACAAACTTTGGTTTGATACCCAACTTTCATGAAGAAACCTGAGAATTATATTTATTTTTGTTCAGAATATGACAAACCCTAGTAAAATAAATTTAATAGATGAAAAATTAAAACACACACATGTGCACGACGGTCCCGTATGTTTTGACAAATCCTAATATTTTTAATACAGTGAACTATGTTGCAGTTGTTTAATTGTTGTTCACTGACGATAAAGTATTAATATGCAAAAATAGGGCGGAAATTAATCAAAGTCTATAGGTATGGATATAAACCTTGAAGGAAAGAGTTTAAGAATACGTAGGAGTAATATAGAGTATATAGAGTACGAGTTTGACAAAGGAATACAAGAGGTTGGTGAAATAAGCAGATCAGTGACGATAGGCGAGGACATGATTGGAAAGGTGGAAAGTTTTAAGTATTTAGGGTCAGTTGTGAAAAAGAACGGTGGTATTGATGAGGATGCAAGGCAAAGGATTAAGTGCAGGTAGTTGAAGTGGAAAGAAGCGTTTGGCGTCTTATGCGATAAAAGAATTCCAAAGAGGCTGAAAGGTAAATTCTACAAGACTGTTATGAGGCCAGCTATGATGTATGATTTTGAGTATTGGACAGTTGACAAGAGAATAGAGCCAAGAATAAGTGTAGCAGAGATAAAAATGTTTAGATGGATGAATGGAGTGATTAGAGAAGATAAAATAAGGAACGAACATGTAAGATGAGAGAAAATAGACTTTAATAGTTAGGCTATAGTATGAGGAGAGTAGAATCGGAAACTGTAAGAACAGTTATGGAAATGAATGTTGAGGAAAGAAGAAGTAGAGGAAGAGCAAAAAAAAATGGAGGTATGTTATAGAATGAGAGATGAGGACGGTTGGTGTGTACATAGATGATGTGGGAGATCGTGTCAAGTGGAATTTTAAGATAGAGGTTGGGTTACATCAAGTAGTTGGAAAAAGAAGACTATTTTGCAGTATTTTTTTTTTTACGCTTCAAGATTAAAATAATTATATAAATTATAATATTTTAAATTTATATAAGAAAGTAAAAATAAGAAATTAGTTTTAAAATATCCAATATTATACCATTTTGTAAAATAGGGTTTAAGGAAATATTAGGTAGCAATAATTTTTTATTACTGTTTTGTAGTTTCCAAAAAATTTTTAATATTATAAAAATTTTAACTTTTATGTTTATTTTGTGTTATCATAGAATTTAAGAATTTTCTTAAAATAATTATTATTTAAGGAAATCGAATGGTTAATATTAAAAGAATCACTCTATATAGTAATATTATCATTATCATGTAATAAGATCTCTTTGATATTACTTTATCAAACGACAAAATATACAGTAGATAATTGTAATTAAATTCTATCTGAAATAAGATAATAATACGATTGATATTTTCAATATTTTATTTGGTTCGCCTAATTTCTAACTCTACAACTCATAACTTTTGATATAACTAACATTTCGTTGTTAATCATATATATATTATTCAATTTATCACATTTAATTAATCAAATTCTTTTTAATGTTCAACCTGTATACTTATAAGGTGTCAACTATACTTTTTAAAATAATAACATAAATAATTAACTAGCCTGTTTATTATATAATGGTTTAATTAAGAACAATATTGGTGGATAACATTTTTTTGACTTATTTTTCAGAAGTTATTAACATTTTTATACCTCAAAGAGATTAGGAGTGAGGGTGCAAAATGGCTAGTGATAAAAATAGCACCACCCTTACTTCACCTCCAGTCCATACTTTAAATTGTTAATAACTTCTAAAATACTCTTATAAAATTTGTTATAAACCGGTCATTTATTAAATTTAATAATTTTCTATTACCTAAACTAGCTAAATATGTATATTGCTATTTAAAAAATTAATTGACATCCTTGTCATGTATAATGGACGAATATAAAAAATACTTCATGATTGATAAATTAAAAAAAGTTTGTAACTAAAAGAAACCAAAAAAAATATATTATTTTTATTTATTCTAAAAATTTACTCGTTCATTAAATTCCGACGCCAATATAATATAATAAATTAAAATATACATATATTANACGTTAGGTCTATAGCTATATCTCAATAATTAATTTTTTTACATTTTATTAAAAATATTAATTATTTATAAATTTTAAATAAAATGTAAAAAAAAAATCTAAGATAGCTATTTTGTAGAGTAGAATTTAAGAAAAATATTCTGTAGCGTTTTGAAGTTTGTGAAAATTTGAATTTTCATGTATTATTTTACGGTATTAAACATTGAAATACGTATTGAGAAAAGGACAGAAGAAAACGCTATCTTTTCAATATACTTTTGAATAAGAGTGATAAGTAATAATTGCCTTATCTAATTTCTTATCATGGTATTAATGCCAAGTTTGTAATGTATACACATTATCATCATATGTATATACAATAATCATGAAAAGATAGCGTTTTCTATAGACCTAACGTATAACTATTATTTAAAAAAAAAATCAGCTAAAAATATTAACTGGATCAAATGTTATTTAAGTTGTCAGTGAGTGGTGGGCCACCCTGTATATATACACATAATATTTTGCTTGATTGAATAAGCCGCTTAGTAATAAAATTAATTTATAAACAGAAATTAAAAAAAAACTTTTCATTAAATAACATTTGTTTGAATTTTTTCTTGGTGATAAAAATTATGTCACTGTAAATAAATAATATTATTTTCGTCAAACTTAAAGAAAAACTACATAAATGTGTAACTATAACGATTTCAGTATTTTACCGAAGTATACAAAAATATAACAACTCCAATCCATATTCTATAAGTATAAATGAAATGAATTTAATTTGCACTTATTCTTAGTCAGTTCATTCAAGTTATTATGGTTGAAGTAGCTTTTATGTTGGCTGAATCACGTTTCCTTGAATCCATATAATAACCAATAAAATCAGAAACATTCACTACAGTGGACTTCGTAGTAAATACAATCATTTGAAATAAACTTATCTATATAGTTTTCTGAGGTATTCTTTGAAATTGCTATTGTTAAAATTTAGTAACACCTTTTATACAATGGCGTTGAAAACGTTTTCAATGAATTCCTGAAATGATGCACGTCTTTATAAAACCGAGTCCCACTTATCAAAATGCTATTAAATACTGTGAAAATTTAAGCGATCATTCTTTTATGTTTATTGCATCCTAATGATTTTCCGGAGGCAATATTGTATTTATGTATGGAACATAATCATGACATGAAACAAATTATGAGTTTTTTTGAATATTTAAAAATGTCACCCATCCATTTTATAAATTTACCATGTAATTCTATCATGTTCTAGAAAAAAAACCCAGCACAGGGGGATCGCGGCACAGTGGTGACGTGGCATAGTTGGATCAAGTATTATGATATCTGACAGTGATTAAAATCACTATAAAAAAAAAACGCTTCGATGCAAATCATTAGATACTGTTTAATTTTAAAAAATTGGTGGATTATACCATAAGCAACTTGATCTGCTAAATCGTTATTAATATCCTGATTCAGATAAAATATGTCGAATGAAAAAAGGATTATAAAAAAATATTATTTCTCATAAAAAAATTATGTTGATCCATACATTTTTCAATAAGTTATATCATTATAAAGTTAAAAATGTAAAAAATAAAATCGAGAATTTTCACACAAGAATAGCATTTGATAGCCATTTTCACCGTGAAGATGAAATAAAGTCCGAAATTTTTTTTTTGTGTAATAAAGAATATTACATTAGCTTTAATTTAAGATATATATAAAAGTGTCAGCCCTTTCGGAACATTTTCAAAATTTAAGTTAAAAAAATTAATTTTATGTGAAAAAGTTGTCATTTTAAGGGTTAAATTTATGAAAAAAATATACCAAATGAAAGGTAATGATATTACACATCTATATAAAAATAAATTATATTGATATGTTTATTTTTGAAAAAGTTATGGCACTTTTAAGTAAAAAAAATTTTAAACNAAAAAATTATTTTGATTTGTTCATTTTTGAATAAGTTATGACAATTTTTAGAAAAAAAAGTGAACAAAATTTACTGATTCTAAAAATCGTCATTTTTTGGGAGATTTTCACCATTTACGGAGAACTAGGGAAAAATGTTTAATTTTTGAAGATAGTGTCTTCAACTAGATACGATTGATGATCTTTTGATGTATCGTTGAGAAGTGATTCAGTGAGAGCTGAATAAAAATTGTGACAGACCAAAAAAAAAAAAAATAAATAAACATATCTTAGTAAAACCAATACCTTCTCAGCTTCGCATTGAAGCTAAAAAATTACAAAATTATGATCATTACTAAAAATCATATTACGAAAAAAAAAAAACTTAATTTTCAAAATTTCATTAAAAAATTTTGGTTTGTAAAAAATTTATTTTAACTACAAAATCTTATTTTTAAGACGCAAAACAAAAGCTTTTACTATTAGAAAATGTATTTTAATTAATTTTTCTTGTATTTCTTTGAGCTCAAACACGATTTATATTTATTAGTTTTATGTGTATTTACATTTATATAATCATTTTATGAATTGATTTTTTTTTAGCTTCGATGCGAAGCTGAGAAGGTATTGGTTTTACTAAGATGTGTTTTTTTTTTTGTGTCTGTTACCACTTTTTCTCAGCTCTCACCGAACCGATTTCTTTCAATGATACGTCAAAAGATCACAAATCGTATCTAGTCGAAGACATTACCCTTAAAAATTGAAAAAAATTCCCTCGTTCCCCGTAAAAGGGGGAAACCTCCAAAAAAATTACAAATTTAAAAATCGCTAATTTTCGAAATTTTTTCAATTTTTTTTACTTAAAAGTGCCATAACTTTTTCAAAAATGAACATATCAATATAATTCTTTTTTATATAGATGCATAATATCATTACCTTTCATTTGGTATATTTTTTTCATAAATTTAACCCTTAACCTGCCCACAAGGGGGGATTTAAAATGACAACTTTTTCACAAAAAATTAACTTTTTCAACTTAAATTTTGAAAATGTTCCGGAAGGTCTGACACTTTTATATATATCTTAAATGAAAGCTAATGTAATATGCTTTATCATTAAAAATAAAAATTTCGGACTTTATCTTATCTTCATGGTGAAAATGGCTACCGAATGCTATTTTTGTGTGAAAATTTTCGATTTTGTATTTTCCATTTTTAACTTTATTATGCTATAACTTTTTGAAAAATGAATGAATCATTACAATTTTTTTATGAGAAGTAGTATTTATATAGATCTTTCATTCGACATACTGTTTTTTTAAATCGGACCATTTCCCTAAATACAGGGGGGATTCAAAACATAAAAATGCATATAGAAAGTAGAACTTTTTCAACTTAACTTTTGAAAGTGTTCCGGAAGGTCTGACACTTTTATATATATCTTAAATTAAAGCTAATGTAATATACTTTATTATGGAAAAAAAAAATTTCGGACTTTATTTTATCTTCATGGTGAAAACAGACATCAAAGTTTATAAAAAAAATACGATTTTTGTAAAAAAATTCTTTTTTATATTTTTAACTTTATAATGCTATAACTTTTTGAAAGATGTATGGATCAATATAATTTTTTTTTTATAGATGCATGATGTCTTTACCTATCATTTGGTATATATTTTTTTTATATCTGACCCTTTACCTGCCCACAGGGGGGGATTTAAAATGACAACTTTTTCACAAAAAATTTACTTTTTCAACTTAAATTTTGAAAGTGTTCCGGAAAGTCTGACACTTTTATATATATCTTAAATTAAAGCTAATGTAATTTACTTTATTATGCGAAAAAAAAGTTTCGGACTTTATTTTATCTTCACGGTGAAAATGGCTACCGAATGCTATTATTGTGTGAAAATTCTCGATTTTATTTTTTACATTTTTAACTTTATAATGCTATGACATATTGAAAAGTGTATGGATCAACATTATTTTTTTATGAGAAATAATATTTTTTAATAATCCCTTTTTCATTCTACATACTTTATCTTAATTAGGATATTAAAAATGAACTAGCAGATCATGTAGCTTTTGGAATAGTCCACCAATTTTTTAAAATTAAACAGTATCTAAAGATTTGCATCGAAGCGTTTTTTTTTTATAGTGATTTTAATCACTGTCAGATATTATTATACTTGATTCATCTATACCACGTCACCACTGTGCTGGGTTTGTTTTATTATTAATATTACAATACATTTAATTATTGTGATACGAGTATATACAATTATTCTTAATCTGTTGAACTTTCATTTTTCTTCCAATAATCTTTGCATACTGTTTAATATACGCGATGTATTTATTACATGTTTTGTTCTTATTGTTCCGTATAATCGAGTAGTAGACATTCTCAATAGATTATTTATTTTTAAAACTTAATTGCACAATCAGTGATAGATCCACATAATTCTAATTCCACAATATTATATCGATTATAACATTGCATTTACGATAAAACGATATTTTGAAAAAAATACAGGTCCAAAAAAATTATAACGTTACAAGTCGCGTGGGGGTAAATATGACCCATTTCAATTTTGATGAATATTTTAAGTCATTTATTTTTTTTCGAAGGTATTTATTTATAAAAATCGATTCAATATTACTATAAAAACCATCTTCTAAATTTATATCTATGTACACCTTTTATGCAATATAATGCATCCGTTATTATTTATGTGGGGTATGCTAGACCCCGACGCGACTGTTTAAGGGTTAAGGGGATAAAATTTGTTTCTTATAAATGGTCAAATAAGTTCAAATTTTCACAATTAAGCATTTGAAGAATATTTGTTGGTTTAGTCTGAAAGGTCTGACATTTTCTTTAATAAATCTTATGAGCTATACTTCAAAAAATACTTTTTGTTAATACAATTAAAAAGACACTAAAATTACGAGTACGCATGTCTCAATTTATCGGAAGCCAATTTTCTTAGTAAGGATGAAGAAATATATTTTAGTAGTCATGCATACAATAATTGTATAGGTTTCTCTTAAGTACCTACGAGTGTATATTTATCTAAATATAATTGCCAAAAAAATATATATATTTTGAAATGTCTATATTATTTTTATCCGTTTGGGTAAATTTTCGCCGAGAAAAATTGTTCAATCTCTTGATGAAACCATGTTAAAAATATGTTTTATAAGTTTTTTCTATAATTTGCTATACATTTACATATAATTACAATTTTCTTATTTCTTTTATTGTTTGAGTTATTTTATTTAAAAAGGGTTCATAAAAAAATATCCAGAACTCTACACATTTTTTTTTTTTTGATGACTAAGTTAAAGAGATATTAGTATTTTAATAAAAAACATTAAATATTTACGTATTCCTATTAAAATATTTTAGCAATTTCAACTTAAGTGCCATTGTTAAAATGGAGAAAAATTAAAAATTTAATTGTAATAAAAATAAAGCCGTTGAGGTTATATTTAATTGAGTTAAAATTAAAGATAAGTATTATACAATATTATATTTTCTACCTTCAAAATTAAATTAGATTAATATAGATGAATGATATATAATACGTTTATAATAATAATTGTATATTTCAATTATTTTTAAAAAGTACATTGCATGTAGTAATTTTACATTTATAATAGTTTTTTTTTTTTTGAAGATACTCTCATTATTATTAAAAAATTAATTACTAGTATTGCCTAACTCCTAGTTTGTTCTCGTACATCAAACAGAATATTTCCTGTACATACAATTTCTGCTTATTTAGAGTTCATACACTAAAATGAAATTTAAAAAAAAAACATTTACACCTTAACCTTGTATACACATATATATAGATATACATTCATACATAGGTAACTGTCAAAACAAAAAAACAACACTTGAATAAAATATAAAGTTGTCATTGGCATTTCAAAAGTTTATTCAGTCAAACAGAAAAATAAATATGGTCATTATAATCCAAACGTTATGTGCGTGAAAAACTTTTCGTTTTGAACGAGTTATTTTAAAATTCTCTACAAATAAGAATAGTTTACATAAACAATAAAATTTAATATATATTAGTTATATCAATAAAAAATAAAACAATATAAAAGTCCGAGTTATTTTAGCATTGATACGAAACTAAAAAGATATTGGTTTTATCATGACCAGCGCTAAAAAAAAAAAATATTTCCAGTTTAGAAATTAAAAAAATATTACAAAATTACGCTACCGTAGAAAATGAAATTTTCAACACAATTCGTTCTACATTTTAAAACTGCTATAATTTTTTCTTTAAACTGATCTTAAAGAAATTATAATAGAATATAAAGAGGTAATGATCTTTTTTTTTTTGGTACACTTTTTTAAAAAGTCCTAATTATAGGAAAGATTTGAATGTGACCACCTACGCGTGTAAAATATTATTTTTAACTCAATTTTAAAAATATTCCGAAAAGACTGTGATTTTCAAATATATATAAAATTAAATATTATACAGTGTACTATAATATTAAAAAAAAATCACGATCTTATTAGAAATCAGCATTCAAGTTTAAAAAAATCGCAATTTTTACAAAAGAAAAATACTTTATTATTCATTAAACAAATATTTAACAAACATTAAATAAATGAGTGAAATTTTAAAAATAAAAATTGTGAAATTTAAGAGATTCACATTAAAGTTTTTTTTTATGACAGTGATATTAATCACTATCCTGTATCACATTGTTCCAACTACACCTCGTCTCATTACACGCGCGACTCCATTGTGCAAATTTTCTTTAAAACGTTTTCAGTTTTAGACATAATAAGTGTTATAATTACAATAAATGCAAGTGTTTACATATATTAACGTACCCTGTAAATTCATTATAACTATGAATTATAGGGACACCTAATATAACTAAGCTAATAAGTTATATGATTCATTCTGTTTACTATATACGTTGACAAGATACCGTATACTTTGCGATACGTTTAATACTACTCGGTCACCTCGTCTTACTCATCAGCTGCCTCATTACTTTGCGAGCCCAACCTGATTAGAGTACCTCCACTATCTAGTTGGATTCCAAAGCCTGTCTACTGTTAGGTGCGGTCGACTAATGAGCGCCGGCGATGAACGCTCCTATTGTTTTTGGCACTTAAGATATCCACCGTCTTACGTGTACTTTCACATATATTATTCAAATAATATAGAGTTATATTTCTTTCTTTTTGTTTGAAATATAGTTTTTTTTACTCGGCCCGTGCCGTTTTAAATAAGTGTTGAACATTATTTTACGTGTTTGCGTAACCTAAATTACCTATTCATAGACATTAGGATTATCTGTGTCAAGTTATGGACTACCACTAGAAGATGTTTGAACATTATTAATACTTCTTGTAAAAAAAACATTTTTATTAACAAGTGCAATTTTAGAGAATTTAGGTAACTATGCAGAACGTTACAAACCAAAAACAAATAATAATTCAGTAACTACAAAAAAATAAAAAACTTGCACAAGGGGGTCGCGGCACAGTGGTGACGAGGCATAGTTGGAGCAAGTATAATATTATCTGACAGTGATAAAATTACTATCATAAAGAACGCTTCGATGCAAATCTTTAAATAGTGTTTAATTTTAAAAAGTTGGTGGATTATTCCAAAAGCTACATGATCTGCTATTTCCTTATTAATATCCTGATGAAGATAAAAAATGTTGAAAGAAAAAGGTATATAAATATTATTTCTTATAAAAAAATTATATTGATTCATACATTTTTCAAAAAGTTATAGCATTATAAAGTTAAAAACATAAAAAAAATTTTTTTTACAAAAAACCTATTTTTGTTATTAAATTGATGTCAATTTTCATCGTGAAGACAAAATAAAGTCCGAAATTTTTTTTTCCATAATAAAGTATATTATATTAGCTTTAATTTAAAATATATATAAAAGTGTCAGTATTCCGGAACACTTTCAAAAGTTAATTTTTTGTGAAAAAAAAAATTGAAAAAAAATTTCGGATATTAGTGATTTTTGAATTTGTAATTTTTTCAATTTTTTATGGTAATGTATAATGACTGTATACGATTTGTGATCTACTGACATATCGTTGAAAAAAAAAAACGGTTCGGTCAGAGCTGAAAAAAAGTGGTAACAGACACAAAAAAAAAAAACATCATAGTAAAACCAATACATTCTCATATTCGCATCAAAGCTTATATTTGAAATCACAAATATTACATTAATACCAAGTTATTATATAATACATATAAATACTATATCATATATATTAGTTATATAGCATTTATGCGTTTCCACATTTCCGATCATGCGGAAACGCATTATAAGCTCCATAAGATCTCAGAAATAAATCTGTAATTTGGAAATTTAAATGAGCTCTAAAACGATCGTATAATGTTTAACTGACAGAATCTATTTGTAAAAATTAGTACTTTATTTCAATATACAGATAGAATTTAAACTTTAAATTACTCGATACGATTTCAGTATAGGTTTTGTTTTTTATTACACAATTTAATTTCTGTAAGCGTATTTTTCTTTTAGATTCATTTTGGAAGTATAGATTGAAAGGCCAATTTAAAAATAAATCATCCTATACATCTTTTTTAGATATATGCAATGGAGGCTCATGGTTTGGACGACGGGACCATCTCACCGATACTAAAATCAATTAAAAGAAGAAAATTAATTGTATATTCATAATTCTATATTTGTAGTAAAATTTTTAAATAGTTATAATACATTTGTCGAGTGCGAACATTAAAGTTTTTTCTCTCAGTACATGCGAATACATACAATACACACAAAAAGTGTTTGGGCGACCGGCAGCATCGCCCATACGGTAAAATATTAGTACATTGGGTAATTTATTTTTAGAATTAACTGATCTTCGTTATCGGTTGCTATAATTGTATAATTGCTATTATTATTATTATTTACATTTTCTATTGCCGCCTTTAAAATAATAGTACGTGTATTGTATTTTATTTTATTTTAATTTGACAATTTTTTATACTTAAGACTAGTCGTATTAAATTTAAAGTCGCGTGACCACCACCAACACCCACAAGCCGCCATTGAATACATATTGAGTACGGATCTGCTTAATTGAAAATTAAAACTAAAAATTTTTAGACCAAGAAGTTAAGATTCTTATGAAATGAATGACAGTAAAGTTAGTGTTAATAAAAGCCTCTTAAGTCATTACTTGCAAATTTGAACAATATACTAAATAATGTATCTTCTGATTAACGTTTAATTATTAAAGATAAATAAAAAAGCTTATTAAATATGAGTCGTTTAATGTACGTACGTCCAAAAAAAAATTTTTTTTTGTAATTGTTCATTTTTCTATTTGGTTATAAGCTAATTTGTCAAGAAAATCAACATTTTTGAACATACGTCTTTTGCAACCGGACGATTCTTATGTACTTATTTCAAGTTATTAACTTATTAAATTTGAAGACACATTATTTAGTATGTTATTCAAATTCGTTTTTAATTATTAAAAATACCTTTATAAAAACAAGTCAGAAACATACCTGTCAATATACTACGTTTTGATTTGCATTTAGGTTGACCTACAAATATTTTGTTCGATTCGTCAAAGCTCTAGCTTTGTTCTTGTTGACTGAATTTAATACAAAACAAATCGGTTTGTTTGATTTATATAGTGTATGAATACTGCCTGACACAATTATTTTATTTTCTTTAAATTATAACGATATCATTTGAGATTTAAACGAATAATAATGGAAATTAATTAGTATATGAAAATAAATTAACATACAAAAACGATTTTTAAAATTAATTTGACGTTTCTAGATACGTAACAATAACATTATCCATGGGATGGGCGATAAAACTTTTCAGAAATATTCAAGATGAGAAATCCTTTACAAACACATTAAAATAATAAATAATATACAATTTAAAAATTAAATTAGAAGTTGCAGCACGCAAATAAGTATACTCTACCTTATTTATTTCATTTAAGCACTGTAATGTATGTTTAAAAATAAAAAATGATCTTAATGTTGTCTAAAATAATATATCTATTAATTTTACGCATATGCTTGCTATTTTATACTTTTTTTTTTCAAATTTGCGTTTAACACTAAACAATCATTTAGTTTCAATCATAAATAAGCAGTTCGTGTGTTCTTTTTATTATTATTTTATTGCAAATATAATTATAGCTTCTATCGTATTACAATTAGAAGTATAGGAATATAATTTAAAATCTTAAATGGCCGATCATTAAGTTGAAATAATAAAAACATTAACGAAAATATAATTTTCGCTAAAATAATGTTAATATACTAATATCAATTAATATTATGTTCATGTATGAACAAATTTGAACTGATGTATATCTCAGCTGAAACTCAAACCGTATCAAATTATTTTGTCATCGAAACTATTTCACAACTAAATTGTTTAGAGAATTAACTTTCATGCAATGTGGCGCACAAATCCATAACGCCAATGTCAGTGCAAACAAATCATATCGTACACATATAAACATATATGTTTTGTTCGCATGGCCTCGTCCATAACTTTCATATCTTTTATACAAATGCTTTTGTGTGTTAAACTGCTAGAGATAATTTAATGAGTTACATCATACATTTTAAACTGCCAAGGCAACACTGGAAAAGTTTACAGGGAAACTCATTAGTCATTATATAATTGAACTTGTAATAAATGAATTTTAAATAAATAAAATCAATTAACATCCAACATTTACGTTAGCGAGATACAAGAAATGATTGATAATTTATTAATATCTCTTCAAAGTTCATGTCACCTTTCATTATATAAAAATAATTCTTATATACAAACTGAAGATATACGTCAATGTCAAACATGGTTATCTTTAAAATTGAATGCGTTCATTAGATTATCTTTTTCAATGCAGTGGTATCATAACGAAGCCTACAATAAAAGAAAATTGAATATGAAAATAGAAACAGTATATTATATTTACATAATACTTAGGCATAGATAACTGAATTGGTTATAATTTTTAGAATTAATGCGACATATTTTTTAATGCTCTATGTTAAATTTAATTTACATAAAAAACGGTTTGATAAAATTTACATAAATATCGGGATAGTTACTTACAAATGAAGAAAATCTCTTTATAATTGAATATTTCATGAGGTTCTAAATTAGAGTACTAGTTATATATCCCTAGTAATATGTATGGTTCATTACACAAATTATATTTGAATGGATATGAAACAAGTATGTGCAAACAATTTCAAGTTATCATATTTATTATTCAAAAAATTCCAGTTAATATTTATTTTATTAGAATATTTAAGGTTGTACTACACTAACAAAATTAAAAATACATACATTGTAGAAAGCCTAGATTATATATTTTATAACTATGGGATAATTTATAATATTAGTATTAATTCTTTTGGAACTAAAGAGCTTATAAGCTTAAAAATATAGATGACTAAAGTTCGTAGATAGCAGGAACTTTCTGACATTTTATCCCTGGATTAAACTCGGTAGATGGATGCTGGTCGGTATCTTTGATTAAGAAATAAAAAGCCAGTTTTTACGTTAGAATCCAAACTGTTTGGTCGATGACAATAAAAGAACAGATAACAATAATATTACAAACTACAATTAAATAACTACAACCTAATCAATTGAACAAAAAACACAAAAAAATAGCTTTATTATTGTCAGAATAAACTGGTAATTGAATTGATTTAATTTTAATTTAATTCAGCATTGCTTATTTTTTAATCAAAATCAGTGTTAAATCCGTAGAATAATTAAATCGGAATTAAAAACAGTTTCTGTTTAAAAGTTCTTATATAAAATTTTAAAATGATTAATTATTTAAATTTCCACATGATTTACACAAAAACTTTATTTTCTTTATGCCATTGCTCTTCAAAATATTTTCATTTTCATATTGGCATTGAAACCGAGCCGGGCAATGTACGTCTTATAATTTTTTAAGTGGTGTTTGACAATATGATTTATAATCTAAGGACCTCTAAAGTACATGGGTTACTTGAAATTTTTACAGATCAATAGGTTACAAAGATCCCAATACTCGAGACATGACCACCATCAAACGGGCAAACCATCCTATCTTAACTAGTGATATACAGTTCTCTGGTTATTTTTTTTTTGTTCATCACTTTTTTATTAGTTTTCAACGTCTATCGATTTTTATGCATGAAAAGATTTACTCGTAATGCAACAGATTGATTATAAATAATTATAAGTAAATACTGTATTTATGTTCAATCTAAAACATTGAAAATCAACCACTTATATTAACTGAAGCCCAAAAATCAGTCAGTTTTGTTTAGTCGATCTAATCGTGGAACTTAATGTCCAGTGACGTTCGAACAAAACCCAAATGGCAGAATGTCATCTAATTACACGAGACAACTTTGAAATACGTAAAGATATTGGGCTCGAAATAATTTTGAAAGAACCAGATTTATTTATTTATAATTCATGAGCAAAATTACTTCGAACGTATATTGATTTTGATTGCTTAATAATACACTGAATATGTTAATTTAATTATAATCCCAACACAGTTCGGAGCTTAACTAACTCGAGAACTTTAAGTACGTGCAAATACTTAACGTAATGCATGTTATTTAAACGCATTTAATACAAATGCTCATTTTCGGTAAAATTTTAGAACTTTTGTTTACTTTTAGATACATTGCGTAGCGAATACATTTTTAGTACATTTTGCAATAATTTAAACAACCATATAGTACACGGACAAACTATCTAGTCGGGCCGACGCAAATTATGGTTTACATAATGTCAAATTGATTGAAGAACTATGTTATGTACAGTTGAACCAAGCTAAATTTAGATAGTAATTCCAACTGATATTATAGTTCTACCAATTATATAATTACATTGTCACTATATTAACTATATCTATATATAATGTAGATACAGTTGATATCAATATTATAGATTTAATATAAATATTTTTTACGTGTAGTTGAACGCATATGAAGACAAAGCGTACGCAGGGGGTAGTGTTCTAGGGGTTTAACCCCCCCCCCCCTCAGAAACATGTTCAGCCAAATAGTATGGGGCTATGTCCCACACGAGCTTGTTATCAACATAGTGATAATGAATTAATCTATATTATCAAACACTACCCGAACTCTTTGATATTAAATCAAACGACAAAAACTAAACAATTAAAAAACCTTTTATTATAATTTCAATGTTCACGGCATTATTTTAAAAAATACATCACCGAACATTTTAAAACGAAAAAATTGTACTTACATTTATAGATGCACAGTAAATATAAAATGATTTCCAGTGAAAAAAATAATCGAAATAAACAAATATTTTAAAGTAATATCATTTTTCATATATTCCTCTATTCGAAGTTCAATTAAATAAAACTAATTTCATATTAATCAAATGATGTGGTCGAAATAAAGTAACTGTGGGTAATTTACCATAGATTCTAAAACCCTTTTGCCACCAAGCACAAACATCTTGTGGTTGCATAAAAGTCATACAGTGGCCTCTTAAATCCACTTTCCCTGTGGTTACTAAGTTTGTATCATTCAGTTATTTACGCAATAAACCTTAACCACCCAGTTTCCTTTTATTGCAAATCTCAATAACAACCTTACAGTACCACTACATGTTTACACTAACAATCGTTAAACAACATTTGACAAACAATTATTTTTCAATATGTACCGTTTATTTAATCTAAACTACTCAATTTCAACTTTTTGATTTAGTATAAATTCAATTCGTTATAATTCGAGCTAAAATTATCTCACCATTATTATTCATGAGGTTTATTCGTGTTATAATTTGAAAATTACAAAACTTTTATGAAACTTTTTATTAGTTTGAGTAATTTGAATTTTACATCTGTTAGCCATTTTTCGATAAAATTTAATTATTTATAACGAAAAATTAAAAATTACAATTTTTAAATATTAAATAATAAATTCAATTTAAGGTTATATGAAGCGTAGTGGATTTTAAATATTCGATAAAAATGTAAACGACTCAAATACTTTTACTAAAGTATATTTTGATGTATAGAAATAAAAAGAAATATATAAGTATATTATGAGTATTTTTTCTCTAGGGTCCACTAAGAAAAATATGTTCAAAAATTTGACAAAATATTCAGAGTATCTTAAATAAACAAAAAGATACAAAATATTAAATTTAAATTATTGAATTAAATTGTACTTATATTACTTTAATTACTTTTTAATAATTTTATAAAAAGGATCAGGATAATTAATTTTTCTACAAGATCGATCGAGAACAAAATGTATAGAATGAGATTCTTTAAATGCTAGTGACTTGATTTTTTTTTAAATAATAAAAATGTTAAACAAATTACCTTTGGTTTTTTTTAATTTCAACAATTTTTGATTATGAAGAAATATTTTTTAATTCATCTCTTATAACTTATAAAGGTGTTAATATTCTTTTTTTAGGGTAACATACATATTTAAATAGCCTATTAAATAAAAAACTTATCTAGTTAAAAAAATTACTGTCATAGACGTGAGGAGAGGTGTGGCCAAGAAATGTCTAATGAAAAATATTGGCATACAGGTATCTCTCTCTCAGTCTATATTTTAAAAACGTCATAACTTCTGACCTCCCATCCCTGCACCGCTCCTCCAATCTATGTATAGAACTGTCAATGACTTTCTCATCACTGATCCAAAAGTTATCCTAGCAGTCATTTTCTTAATTAGATCATATAGTTATTATATAAGCCAGTTAATTATATATATATATATATATATTCCATCAAAAAAATAAGTTTTAGGAGATGAATTAAAAAAGTAACTAATAATTGATAAATCAAGAAATATTGGAACAAAAATGATTTTCTTAACATTATTGTTGTTTTAAGAGAAATCGAATGGCTAGCATTAAAATAATCATCACCTTGTATTTCAAAAATCATTTGCAGTGAATGTAAAATATTTGTTAGGAATTTAAAATGAATTTATTTTTAATAGTCTTTATTTCTACTTTTATCTATACGACTTGTAAAAATTTAACATAATTAATTTTTAAATTATTCAATTGTTACAGTTGGTTGTTGAAATCAACAGTCAGGTGGCCCAATTCAGAGAATTATTGGTGCATATCGGTACGTCTAAGGATTCTCCAGAAACAAGAGAAAAGATCCGGAAATTGCGTAGGGGTTGTGTAGATACATGTAAACATACCAGTCAGTTAATTATTCCTCATATGCGAGGGTATGTACATAATTAAATTAATTAAATTTGATACATAGCGATTAAATATAATATGATTTAGTAAAGTCAAGTATCATCACCCAAGAAATAGTCATTATTCATAATTTATAAATTTAACTAAAAGAATCTTAAGCAGGCCCAGCTTTATGGTGGAGAGGTAGTGAGCCCTAATAGCATTTAAATCCAACCATAATAGTAAAGAACAAATAGAAATGTCTATTTAATTTATGTATTACTAATAGATTTAATTTTTACTAATTTTAATGAAATTTTTCACTAATATAATTTTTATCAATAATAAAGGTTTTTCCAAATGGTAACCAAAAGTTTTTTTTTGTTACACAAGTTTAAGTACCGCTATGAAAATGTATTTAATAAAATTTGCTCATTTCTAATATATGACAATTAACTTATAAGCATAAGTATTTTTAACGCATTCATTAACTGTATTCAACAACTGCAATTATTGAATACAATTCGTTCAGTGCTAATTAACAGGTTTCACAAAAGTCTTGCGATTAGAATTATAAGCGAACGATACTTAACTCGTAAATAGTATAAAAAATTAGGTCCGACTTTTACATAAGCAATATTGATTAAATTATATAGTCTATATTAAGTCAAGTGGCGTACGAAAATTTTTAGCTATATTGGAAAATTGCCCACAAAAGATATATTTATCATTTTCAAAGACCAACCAAACTCTATAACACCAATTTATTGTATTAAAGAGAAATGAGTAGGTTAGAAGCCTAAAATTGTGATAAGAAGAGATAATTTCCAATCAAACTAATGAACAAAGTTAAACAATTAACATGACAATTGTCACAAAAAATAATGTTTAATTCCTGACGTTTCACTGATTATTGAAAGAATATACAATATATTTTCAGATATGCATTATTTGATTTTTTGTACAACATATGGTATTATAAAACTGTTTCAGAAGGACTTCTATAATACTTGTTTTCATGTTTTAAAAAACTCATATTTTCATATTATACTACTACTCGATTAATTTATACCTTATTATCTAATAAGAGTACAGTATGATGATCAATAAAAAATTAAAATTATACTTAATAATTATATTTTTAAGTCCCTAATATATTATTCTTATTAGAAACATTAATATTTTTATTTTGTAATATAGAATTTTTATTACCATAGAATAATTGGCCTACTTTTAAAAATACAAAAAAAAAAAGACTATTAAGTATTAATAGTTAATATTATTATAAAACTTATTTTATACAAATAAACTAAGAAAATAATTTAAAAAAAAGTTATAAGCAAAACTTAAAATTATATATTTTTAGTGAGATATTTGTATAAGTTCATCATACTTAAATTGGTCTAGAGCCTATCTTTCGTTCTAATTGTAATTTTTTATCACGTAAAAAACTAAATCAAATTTTGGATACTATATTGAATTATTAAATAACTATACATTATTAAAAACATTTATGAACTACGAATTTTAACATATTTTTATTTTTACAGTGTAAAATTTAATAATATAAAAATTAAAAAAAAATTACTATAGAAAAAAATTGCAGTCGGTAACTTAGTATTTTTTATCATTCTTGCTTTTATATCCAAGGCGCCTTTTTGTATTTTAATAATACATATATTTCTAATAATTGTTATTTTCTATCTTCAATATTTATTTTCATAACTTTTTTTTCTTATTTACCAAAGCAAATATTTTTTTCGAATTTTATCTTCTCATAAGAATTGTGTTTCAACAGCATTTTATTTAGAAATTTTTGATAAAGTAAGCACTCTTCAATTTTAACTCCGATACACGATACAAAAAAGTTTGCATTAGTAATGCCTGCCATCTTCCATAATATAATCAAGTACATTAAACTATTCACGGTTAAGACCCTGTATTGACGTGCACACCAGCTGTTTGCTTCTCCTCTTGAAATGAAAATTATTAACTAATTTGAATAAAAAGGATAAAAAACTATAATGAAATAAAAACTTTTATGTTTAACCTCAAATTTAAAAATTATGAATGTATTTCTTTATTTTTACCACTTTACTAAATACACTTATTCATAGTAAAAAGGTGACTTTTTATTTTTATCTAACAAAAACAGCAGTTTAATTAGTTTGTTTAATTATTTTGTTCACACTTTATAGAGAACACCATCTAAAACTTTCAGCGCCAATTTAAACTTTTGTTCTACAGCATACTCACTAGAAAGTCAATTAAAACAGAATACCATGTATAATTATATTCTAAAAATGTTTAGTGAATGGTTGTGTACATTTGTATATGATATATTTAACTAAACCACTCTTATTATTACTCACAAACAACACAATTTGTGTTTGATTACTTTTCAATACTAAAGTGTACTTTTAATATGTGCAATAACAAATTTTTGTCTTGCTGTAATAATTTTATAATTATTTATCAATCTTTTTTAATTTATCATTTAACCCAATTTATAACATTTCTGTTACTGCATAATATGCAGTAACAGTATATTATACTGTTGGCCTTTGTAAAATTGATTTGTATTTCTAGCGAAGTTTGCTATATGTACTATATATTACATTGTGCAACACTGAATCGTTTCGGTTGTAAACATATGATCGTTAAGTCAAAAGTCGTAAAGTGACATAGAAATGAAATAATGTCTTTAAAGGACCTTCTCATTGAAGGCCCATAAGGCTGAAAGTAGTTTCCGCAGATAAAAATTGATATCCGGTAAAACGATTTTCCATGTTTACGTGATCTCCAGCTCTTTTAAAATAACAAAAACAGCCTGATAAAAACCGTATACTTTACCATATATTCTATAAAAAACTCGTTCAAAAAAAAAATTGCCAACAAACACGCGTATAAGAATTTTTAGAAATTATTTGATAAAGTTAACCTTAAATTATATTTTACGCATTATTTCAGTGGAATAATTATTTAATGAGCTATTTAACCAAATTTAACAATTTTTTTTAACTGGTTATGGGGAAAAAAGGTTAAATTCTCTTCAAAAATCTCCTTTAAGAAATTTTCGTGACAAACGACACAAAAAAAATGTCGAGTATGAGTTTTTCATTGAAATCATCTACATATAACTTTTTATACACGTGCTCAAGAACTGTTTCATCGTGCCATAAACTCAAGGATTTTACTTTTATACAATAAAAACACTCAAAGGGCACAGCTTGAATTAAGCACACAAACGTAAATCGTACTAGTCAAGTGAACCTTCATATAATATATTTATTTCAACGCGCTGTATGATTTTGACACTTTCCATACATGAAATATACTCATATGTAAATAATACATATTATGTATTACTTACATACGAGTCTCAAATAATATAATCTTAAGATTATTTTGTCAGCAGCCCAATCAACCATAGTAAATTCGAATTTCCTTTTTTACTCTAAATTATAACAGTAATACAACGTTTACTTGTATTCTATTATTAAGTTTGCTTTGTCCATGAGATAACAAAATGTGTTCGGGGCATTTTTGTATCCTGAGCTTGGTTCAACATACCCTTTATTTTACTGATATTTAAACTGTCAACCATTCTTTTTATTACATTTCTTTCGGACACATTTGAATTTTAAAAAGTACATTATTACTTTTTGACCGATCGGAGGGGTGGGGTTACAAGTAATATCCCACTTACCACAGCGCCCATATAAAGTATTGAATGTACGTATGATACTATAGAAACGTCTGATTACTCACACGCAACACCAAAGGGAGTGAGAGTGCCTATACAAAATCGAAGGATGTGAGCAAGCAAATAACATATGATAAACTACTAAATAAAAAAATTGACTAGAATGCAGTCACCACAAATTGTATTAAAATATTAAATAATTAAATATAAATAACTGAAATAAAAAAAATAATAAAACATTAAATAATAGCACCTTTGTCACAAAAAAAATACTATAAAATTCAGCGTTTTCAATAAACAAATATCATAAATAAAGTGTTTCAATCAATAAGTAATTTCATGATAAATACATAAAACTCCACTATAACATTAGACTATGAAAATTCATCAAACAATAAATCATAATTATTTCTTTATATTTGTAAATACATATAATGTCAAATTTTCCAATTTTGGTAAATAATAATCAATAAAGTAAAATTTGACTAAATAATAAATATAAAATGTAATATTTATAACACTAATAAACAACTCTTTTTAGCTTCGACGCGAAGCTGAAAAAGTATTAATTTTACTATGATGTGTGTTTTTTTTATTATTATTATTATTATTTTTTTTTATATAAAATAATAAATACTTTATAGCTAATATATATAATATACTATATATATGTACTATATAATAACTACTATAACTTATTGAAAAATGTATAGATCAATAAATTAATTTTTATAAATACATAAGGTATTTACTTATCATTTTGTATATTTTTTTATAAATCGGACCTTTTACGTTCCCACAGAAAAGGATTTAAAATGACAACTTTTTCACAAAAAATTAACTTTTGAAAGTGTTCCGGAATACTAGCACTTTTATATATATCTTAAATTAAAGCTAATATAATATACTTTATTATGGAAAAAAAAAATTTCGGACTTTATTTTGTCTTTACGGTGAAAACTGACATCATAGTTAATGACAAAAATACGATTTCTTTCAACGATACGTCAAAAGATCACAAATCGTATCTAGTCGAAGACATTACCCTCAAAAATTGAAAAAAATTACCTCGTTCCCCGTAAATGGGGGAAACCTCCAAAAAAATTACAAATTTAAAATCACTAATTTAAAATCACCAATTTTCAAAAAAAAATTTTTTTCTAAAAATTGCTCTAACTTTCTTAAAATTGAATAAATCAATATATTTTTTTTATAGATAATTGATGTCTTTATCTATCATTTGGTATATATATTTTATAAATCTGACCCTTTACCTGCCTACAGGCGGAGATCCAAAATGACAACTTTTTCAACTTAACTTTTAAAAGTGTTCCGAAAAGTCTGATACTTTTATATATATCTTAAATTAAAGCTAATGTAATGTACTTTAAAAATTTCGGACATAATTTTGTTTCACAGTGAAAATTGCTACCGTATGCTATTTTTGTGTTAAAATCATCGATTTTATAATTTATATTTTTAACTTTATATTTCTATAACTTTTTGGAAAATGTATGGATCAATACAATTTTTTTATGAGAAACACTATTTTCATTCGGCATACTTTTTTTCTAAATCGGATGATTTTCCTTAATACAGGGGACCAGTAAATTTATTTATAAATTACCAAACATTTTTTTTTCAAGTATTTAATTAACTGTAAAACAAATATTGAACTATAATAATAAATTTTACTAAAAGGATAATGATGACTAAATAACTAAAATACGTGTAATGAAATAAAAACTGATGAACTGATGACTCTAAATTTTTACTAGAATAAATGAGAAGGCAATTATTTTATTTCCAAAGGAATATGAAAAATTATAGGACAATAAAGAACTGAATGACAACAAAAAAATCACCTACTAGTCACTTTCCACAATTATAAAGAATTATAATTTTAATTAAAATAAACTACAGCCTTTTAACAAAGAGCTATCTTATATTACCAACCACTTTTTAAGAATATATATAACTTCAATATTACAATCTTTATACAGGGTGTTCAGTAAGTTAGGAAACAGTTAAATTGTTACAAACAATGAGTACAATAGAAATTCGTTTCCTTATTTACTGAACACCCTGTATAATAATAATACACAACCAAAAAAAAACAACTCACAGATCCTCAAATAAGTGTAGTACGCACAGTTCAACTGCGATAGGCAACTGAAACAAACTTATAAAAACAGAGACAAAAAATAATAAAATAGTTCCTTTAAATAAATAAAAACATGTCAAGGATATGACTTCCTAATAATTCATACAAAATAGGAACTTTAATTTGTATAGAGAAAAGAAGCGTGAGAGGAATGGAGAACACCAGCTGTGTGGTTCAGATACAGTATAGGTACCAGGCGCTGTGCATAGAGCGTAAAACACCTATTTCTTTGTCCGAAACACTTATTTATATTTTACGTCTATTATTTATTATTTTTTATACTGAGATATATTATACCTTTAAAAAAATATGTTGAATGTAAAAGTCGCAAACTCAAACAATAAATTCCTTGATAATCTCAAAAAGTTCAGGTACTTAATATAAATACATATCAATACACATACTTTTTACATTTTTAAACTTCTGTCTGAAGTTCTTCAGCCTGTCATATATTTAAATTATGATAGGATAAAAAAAGTACCGTTAAAAAATAATAATAATGCATATAAGAAAATTTATAATGTTTTATATATTAATAATAACTCTATTTTTTAATATGGAATATTAAAATAAAAAAAATAATAATTAAATCTTCACAAAACATGATTCGTGTCAATGATAATTCAATTAACATATTAATAATTATTATTTCTTGAAATTCTTCTCATTATTTTCAAGCGGCACTTGATTACTTAAGATTCGGTATTAACAAACTTTATACCACTCGTTGCTTTTTGAAATGTCACATAGAATGTAATTGTAAAATATAGAGGAACTTTATCCTAAATGAAATGGTTTTGTAAAGTTTTACAATGTTCATCGTCATTGTACATTAAATTCGCATAAACTATACACTGTAACAATTCTTATAAATGTCGCACGTTTTGGAAAGCCTAAATATTTCTTTTCTTTAATAAAACACTTTAATATAATACATTGCCAAATGAAACATTAATTGCTTTAGTTTTTTATGCGGTGTACTTTAATTCATAACTAATAGTACATGTGAACTATACTAATAAAATAATTGCAAGATCGTTTATCACATTTTTGTAATGTAAATGAAAATATACTGTTGGTAATGCAAGTTAATGCCATACACTCTATTTACCATAATAATTATTTAAATAAAATTTATATAAATTTTTATATATTAAATGTGGTACAAGTGTTTTAAATAAACAAAATTGCAACAAAGTTCATAAATCATAAAATTAGGTAATTAAAATCAATAAAAATTAACTAAAATATAAATGAACAAGCTTGTCTTATAATAATTGATTCAAATCACTATATAGGAATTTGAAAAAAAGTTATTCGTAGAAAATTATTTTTATAATTACTCAAGAGAGAATTATAACATAAGATGAATTGTATTACAGATTTGACATTTATATAAAAAATAAACAATTTTACCATTAATTATTTTTGTAAATAATAAAAAAAAAAGTATATTTATCATTCCATAGTATCATGTCTCAAAATATTATGTTTATGAGTCATGCATGTTATCAGAATGCCTAAAAAGATAGTATATCCCAGAAAAAAACATTTTCATTCAAAAATGTTCAAATATTATTCAAGTTAATTCAATATATATAATGTAACTTAGAATATAATTTTTAATTAGAAAATTATTGTTAGATCTAAAAACGTTTAAAAATTCAACTCTTATGATCATCGTTAATTTAATAGGTCAAATTTAGAAACGTCACTCGCGGACCATCCTGAATTAGCCCTTTTGTTTTATTTATGCCAAATGATGTTAAGAGAACTAGGAAAATGCAGCCGTTTAGTACAGCTAATTCCAATGGATATGACTGGATATTTCGGTAAAAATTTTTTTTAATATTTTATTAATAATCATAAATAGATACAATTATATATGCAATATATTTATAGAAAATCGAGCAGGACCATCAAACATCGGAAACGTTATTAGTCAAATACTCTTATGCAAACAAATATCACCAGATTTTAACCAAGAAGAAATATGTAGCATTGCTAAAGATAGTCAAGATCTATTAAAACTCATCCAAGACATGCAAGAATTTCTCCCTCAACAGGATACTGCAGCTGGTAAATTTGAATTGAATTATAAAAAAATCATTAGCAACGTTACTTACAACTCATAATTTACAAATGTTACGTAATATATAACATTTATATATAACAATGAGCTAAATCGTCACATTATGACAGTAGTTCATTGTCAGTATTAAATTCATAGGTAAGGAGTTATCAAATTATTGGAGGGAGGTAAATCTAAATTTGCTCGACTTTAAAAATTGTTTGACATAAATACAAATGATTATCAGCATTTTAAATTGCTTATTTTATAAATGAATAGACTAAGACTCTTGCCCACTCTTACTTATTCACCTTCAAAAATATAATACTAATAATGTATAACTAACAAAAAAAAATTAGAATTTCTCTAAAATATATGTATATAATCTAATTTCTAATAAACTTTTTTTTCTTTCGATATTAATGAAAGTTCAATAGAAAAATATAGTATAAAAAGGGTTTGGAATAGAATTCCCAACCTACAAATGATAATTTTTTTTTTCATTACAATTTTCAATAATGTTCTGGAACGTCTGCATTCTTTCAACCTAATAAAATTAAAGCTCTTGAAGTGATCTATAATATTCAAGGTTGGGAAGGATAATTTTTTTTTTAACTCGTTAAAATTAAGTTAATTAAAAAAAGTTAACTAGTTAAATGTTAATCCTTTTTTTTTTAATAAATTAAACTAAAAATTAAGTTGACAAAATTTTATTAGCTTAACGAATAGAGTTAAGTTAATGCAAGGAATAGTAAATTAGCAAAAGTATCATAAGCGTTTGGTGGTAAAATTTTTTTGGAGAAGTATATATAATTTTTGGAGACGGACCTTCTCACTACGCGTTTGACATTTAATCAGATTAATAGATAGTGCGACTTCCTTGGTTATCAAAATATTATATTCGTAATAGTATACGGGTAATTTATTGAACGTCTACTATAGTTGTTTAAAAAATATCGACTAAATTCCATTTATAGAATTTATTTACGATAATACCTGTATGACACAGACCAGTCGGCCACTTGTCGGAGACTAATGAGTATTAAAGTCGTTTATCGATAGTATTAATATAAAACATCAGGAAACCCTAAAATGGATTTTACATATTATTCATTAAACTTACTAAATGTCGAAGACAATAATTTTTCTAAATAATTTTTTTTTAGTATTTCAAATTTTATTTAAAAAAAATTATTTAACGAAAAATACGTTTATTATTCGTAAAACGAACATATGACAAATTAAGTTTTTTGTTAATTATTTTTTTAGAAAAATAAAAAAATGATCAAATTAACAAATCTTTTATTAAAACAACCAGTAAAATGGTTCAGCTAATTAAAAATACTATTTATTTAACAGAACTATAATTAGACGTATATTGATTTAAAAAAATTGTAGATTTTATCAAGTTCTTTCAGAATAATCAAATAAGTTTAACTTTTTAACTTATTCACTCAATTATGTCCGCCTTGATAATATTTAATAAAAAACAAAATTTCTACTAGAAGAATAAGCTGACAGAGTAAAAAATACGCAAATTTTGCTAGAAAAAATGTATTTTTTCTTAATATGTATTTTGAAAATATTTCAGAACATCTACATACTTCAAACTTATATCAAATAAAAGCTTTAAGTTTGTATAAATCCTCATTCCTAAGTATAAATTAAATAGATTCGCATCATAGCGCTTTTATGATAATGATATTAATCACTGCCAGATATCACCTATACTGTTCTGTTTTTTTTTTAATATTATTTAAATTTTTATTTTAATAATCGTAACTTTAACAAATAAGTACTTTTTACTATGCTATTTAATAAATGCGCGAACCAAGGGGAGCATTCCACCTGTCATCCTCCTCATACCGTCATTGCTGAGTAAATAACTTTTAATACACTATCTGCTAATAAATTATAGCTCTAAAATAAATAAATCAATTTTTAATAGAAGATTTTTAATACGGTTAAGGCAAAATAACACGATAGGTTATTATCATAATATTTTGTTTTTGTTAAATCTTAAAATGACATTATATTTTTATAGAAAAAAACGCTGCGTTAGAGCCAGAGAACAGTAAATGGAAACGAAAAGGTAGGCGAAATTCATTCTACACCAATGTCAGCTCCTGTTGTTGTTTTTGCAGACCAACGTATATATGATGCTCCGCAATAATAATTATTGTAAATCAGCTTACTTACTAATGTAAAAAACACTCAAAAGCTCAAAAAAATATAATTCTTTCAAACCTACCTGTAAAAATGATAATAATTACCTAAATAAATGTATATAGTATGTACTTTTTCAATGTATAATAAATTCATTTTATTATTTTACTAGGTAAAATGATTACATGAATGTAATGTATTCTAATAATAATATTTTTTCAGAAATCAAACATCTTTTAAATTTTATTCTTTTTTTTTTTATATAGTGAAATAATTAATTGTTATTTAATTGTTTTGTATTATTTTATTTCTGTTATGGAGTTCGTTTACTTGTTTTACATTCCATGTAGAGAAATGTATATTAGTATTTATAATATTAGACAATAATATGTTAAACATTTATCTATTATGTATTTAATTCACTTTTTAGAGTACCAAGACTGTTCATATATGATTCAATTATGATAATATTAGATCTTTGTATAGTCTATTGTATAGTAACATTTTATTAGTGTAAAATTTAATCTACTAAAATATTTAATATTTATGTTATTTTACAGCGGAAACAAATTAATACTAATATAATTATCGTCCATCAGCTTACAAAATTTCTAATACTAATATTTCAATATTCTATAAATAAAAATTGACAAATTAAATGTATTTTGTTTATACATAGTTCAATGATTTTTCTATTATATGTATAACAAAAATCTATCATAAATAATTATTATCGATATAATTACAAATACAATTTAATAGCTTTTGTGTTAATATTTATAGTCATACTTTAAATTTTTATTTTTGAAGTGATCGTATAAATATTTTCAGTTTATAATGTTCAATTCTAAGGTAATCATTGAGCGGCTTTATATTGTTTCACAGTTAAAACTATAATAATCCTAATATAAATAGTCTTTTTAATTTTTAATTTAAGCTCAAAACACCATTTTTAATTAATTTCTATAAATTGATATTTTTATATGATTTATTATATTTAATAAGTTGATATAATTAAACTATATTTATCAAATGAGTCACTCACAATAATTTTAATAGATGATTATCTAATGATTACCTAATCATATTTTAATATTAGTAAAAATTTCCTTATATAATCTAAAGCACCAACTATTTTCTAATTATTTAAAACAAATATTTAATTTTAACTACTACAAACATCTATATAAAATAAACTTCATTCTATTATGATGCCTATTTATTAAAATACAATTTAAGCAACTTATGTCGTTTGAAATTAATTTTTAATTATTTATAAAACCAGTTTGTATTAAATAAAAACTGGTTTTAAGTATTTTATTTGTAACTTTTAAAGATATTTGACTTTAAAAATTAAAAGAAGCCTTCTGATTTTCATCATTATCATTATAAAAAAGGATTAAACTAAATAATTAAACGTTTTTTAATTATAAAATAAAAATATAATATATTAATTCCGTAAGTGAAACATGCTCTATACAAGTCCGGGTTAAGAGGACCTGGGGAATTCATTGTCTGTGAATCTTAGATTTTTTCGTTAAATCACAGTATAAAATTTATGTCATAAATAACATCTGTGAAAAAGGGATGACATATAAATGTTGGACATTGGGCCATACAATGATTTAATTTTATATTAGATGTAAACACGTTAAATATTATTATTGTGTATTATCTATATTTAATAGTAAAAAAGTGGTTCCAGTTGTATATGCCATTTCTGACATAGGTAGCAAAACCATAGCTTCTATGATATAAAGCTGAGACTAGCGCAAAGCCAGTGATTCTTACTCTTCGTGTTATCTGTTGTTCGTCTGGCACATGAGTTTCCTGGAGGATGACTACATCAATTTCTCGTTCTTGTAATAATCGTTCAAGAAAACTACTTTTTCCATATTAATTTCCTCCGCATTTAATTGTAAGATTTGGAGCTGAGAGCCCAAGTATCGAATCAAATAGCCCTCAGAAAGACTGTTTTCAGGGTAAGATGTGATCTTACATAAAACCATCATCAACAATATCATCGAAATGAATATTCAAAAATTTTAAAATAAACCACGGCTAGAAAATTATGAGATAGTAAGTATATTAAAATTAACGATAATTATTACAATTACTCAATTAATCTATTTAGTTTTCAAATTTTATTTATAGGAAACTAGTTGCAATACCCTGTCACAATCAACTGAACCAGCAAAAAAAGCATCTCCATATACAAATGTCTCAGTGTCGATTTCATAGTGTGTGTACCCTCATAATATAGGGTTATATGTAAATAAACCTGCAACTGAAAGTATTGACTTGATACCGGGACTTCAAAATTTTATATGGACACCTCCAGAAGATAACCAATTCCCTGTTTTCGAAAAAAAAATTTTCAAAGAAGTTGGTTGCTCAAATATAAATGATTAGCTTATTCAGAAATTATAAATGGCGCATTATGTAAGTATTGTGCATTGTCTTCTTTACAAGTTGGAGGAATTGGACATCAAACGTTGGGGCAGCTTGTTTAAAAACCAATTACCAACTGGAAAAATGCTTTAGAATCATTTAGTTATCAAAACTCACTCGAATATCATAAAACTTCATTATTCAAATCAAATATGAGAACAGAAATTGTTAATCAAAACATTTTACTGGTTGACTTACAAATTTCGGAACAACAATTAGATTTCAACATTGAAAGTAAAATATATTTGATTCCTATAATCGAAACTTTAATAATATGTGGTCGGCAGGATTTGGCTCTTCGTAGTTCAAATGATTCAGGCAGAGTAACTTCTGAAGAACCTATAACTAATAATGGTAATTTTTCGGCTCTTTTGAGATATCAAGTAAAAACTGATATACAGCTTAAGAATTTTTTACAAAATTCAGAAAAAACGCAATGTACATTAGTAATCGTGTTTAAAACGGATTTATTGTCATATTTCACTATTTAATTCAAAAACAGATTATTGAACGTGTCAATAAATCTCGAGATTTTTCGATAACAACAGATTTGAACTTTATAGATTTACAACCAGCAGTTATTGATGCCTTGGAAAATATTTCGAGTACTTGGACAGGCTCAAAAACAACATCCGGATCTTTTCAACTACTATCAGCAATGAAAACATTAGAATTTAAAATTTCAATTCACGTTTTGCATTCAGTACATGCAAATTGTCTTTATCATTGAGTAGAGTCGTACAAACGGAAAATCAAGATTTGGTTGAGGCCGTGAAGTTGGCAAATGCAGCAAAACACGAGCTTGAGGAAAGAAGACAATATTCTATAGATAACTTCAACACAATTTTTGTAACTATAGAAGTTATTTGCAATAAGTACAATATATCTGTGACTAAACTTAAACTTAAACTTAAACCTCACGTCAAAATAACTGTTCTAACATTATAACCGACTTTGTAGCAGATTATTATCAAATTATTATTTACATACTATACCTTGATTTATTTATTCAAGATCACTTCCTCAAGCATCGTAATATTTTATCAAACATCTCGTCTTTTTCTTATTGAAACAAAATCTTTAGACAAAGATTTTTGTAAAAAATTATTTGAAATTTATTGATTAATTTTACACGACGATTCCCCAGAAATTTGGATAAGTGAGGTAGAATTTGGCGACGACGACAAGCTAGTGAAAATATTTAAAACTCCCTCGATGCCCTCAATATTTGTAATTCTGATGCGTTTCAAAATGTTCATAAAATGTTACGTGTAATGTCAGTGTTGCCTGTGACTACAGTGACTAATGAAAGGTCATTTCAACATTATGTCGGTTTAAAACCTATTTATGGTCATCTATGAGTGAAGATCGTTTAAACGGATTAGTTTCATTGAATATCCATCATGACATAAACGTGGATATCAACGAAGTATTAAACAAATTCTTTTTTTCTCATCGAAGAATTAATTTATTAAAAAAATAATTTTTAATTTTATTGTATCAATAATATCTTCAAAATTTAGAATACAACGCATTTTCAATTTTGTTTGTATTTTAATATTTCTTGAGCGGTTGCTTTTTCAATTTTAAGTGTGTTATATATTTTCAGTCCATCTGTACCCACTAGGTTGAATAATATGGCAATTTGAATAGCTTCTTTCTAACTAAAACTCAGTAGCATCAAAATATATTTTTATTTCTTGTTGAAAAATTTTAAAATTTTCAATAAGATTATCCGTTACTATGATAGGATTAGATTTGTTGAATTCCATATTTATCCACTTTGATCAGAATGTTAATTTAACTGTGGTTCGTCTTATTAATTTATTCGACTACTGTAATCCTTTTATATTTTGATTTTATACAAAGGACACTAATTTATTATTATTAAAAAATAATTAAAAATTCACTTGCAATAACTTATGATTTATATATTTCATATATATATATTTAGCTTCGATGCGAAGCGGAGAAGGTATTAATTTTACTATGATGTGTTTTTTTTTTTTTTTATGTCTGTTGCCACTTTTTCTCAGCTCTCACTGGACCGATTTCTTTCAAAAATACGTCAAAAGATCACAAATCGTATCTAGTTGAAGACATTACCCTTAAAAATTGAAAAAAATTCCCTCGTTCCCCGCAAATGGGGGAAATATCCAAAAAAATTACAAATTTAAAAATCGCTAATTTTCGAAATTTTTTCACTTTTTTTTCTTAAAACTTCCATAACTTTTTGAAAAATCAACAAATCAACATAATTTTTTTTTATACTAAAACCTTAGATATTTACCTTTCATTTGATATCATTTTTTTGAAAATCTATCACTTAACCTGCTCATTGGGGGGGATTTAAAATGGCAACTTTTTTACAAAAATTAATTTTTTCAACTTAATTTTTGAAAATGTTCCGGAAAGACTGCGTCCTTTAAACATATATCAAATTAAAGCTTATTTTATGTACTACAAAATGAAAAAAAAAAATTTGTCCCGACACTTTTTTTTCTACATTTAAACGGCTGCCGTAGTTAAAAAAACACTATTTTTGTGTTAAAATTTTCGATTTTCGATTTTAAATTTTCAACTTAAAAATGCTATAACTTTTTGAAAAATGTATATATCAGCACAAATTTTTTTTTTCTAAATACATTATAAGTACATCTTTCATTTGACATACTTTTTATTAAAATTGGACAATTTCCCCTTATATAGGGGGCGTTCAAAACTTAAAATATTGTAAAAAACATAGAACTTTTTCAACTTAACTTTTGAAAATGTTCCGGAAATACTGCGTCCTTTAAACATATATAAAATTAAAGCTTATTTTATGTACTACAAAATGAAAAAAAAAAATTTGTCCCGACGATCTATCTTCTATACGCAAATGGCTACCATATTGAAAAATATACTATTTTTGTATGATAATTATGGGTTTTGTATTTTATTTTAATAGAAGTTGATGTTGCTTTTGCAATTATCCATCAATTTTTTAAAATTAAACACTATCTACAGATTTGCATCGAAGCGTTTCTTATGATAGTGATTTTAATCACTGTCAGATTAAATCTATACTGGACCCTACTATGCAATGTCTCCACTATGCTGCGACCCCACTGTGCTACCGTTTTTTATATAAAATTTCAATACAATAAAATATATAGATAACAAAAACATATACAACAGTATTAAATAAATTTATATTTATAAATGTATTTAATATATATAGGGTGATTTTTTTATCATAACCCACTCAATTACTTACAGAATAATAATAATTTAAACATTTTTTAGCTTCGATGCGAAGCGGAGAAGGTATTAATTTTACTATGATGTGTTTTTTTTTTTTTTTATGTCTGTTGCCACTTTTTCTCAGCTCTCACTGGACCGATTTCTTTCAAAAATACGTCAAAAGATCACAAATCGTATCTAGTTGAAGACATTACCCTTAAAAATTGAAAAAAATTCCCTCGTTCCCCGCAAATGGGGGAAATATCCAAAAAAATTACAAATTTAAAAAT
>NW_026099572.1:72338120-72338784 GCF_025091365.1 Daktulosphaira vitifoliae | reverse complement strand
AAAAAAAAAATTTGTCCCGACGACCTATCTTTTATACGCAAATGGCTGCCGTATTCAAAAATATGCTATTTTTGTATTCAAATTATGGGTTTTGTATTTTATTTTAATAGAAGTTGATGTTAATTTTGCAATTATCCATCAATTTTTTAAAATTAAACACTATCTACAGATTTGCATCGAAGCGTTTCTTATGATAGTGATTTTAATCACTGTCAGATTAAATCTATCTGGACCCAACTATGCAATGTCTCCACTATGCCGCGACCCCACTGTGCTACCGTTTTTTTAAATTGATAACGAAAATAAAATAATCAAGCTGTAAAAAATAAAATATACTTTTTTTATGAAGTTAATTATAACCACAATTTTATTAAGATTTTACCACGTTATGAAATAATTCATCACAGTATAAATAATTTGTTTTAATTTAATTGCACAGTGACTAATTACCACACCTCTCCAACAGTCTATACTATAGAACAGCGGTTCCCAATTAGTGTGAAGCCACGGACCCCTATCTATAACCTAAATTGGTCCACGGACCCCTTTTTTGTAAATACTTATTTTTCAATTTTATTTTATTATGAAAATGAAAAATTTGAAAGTTATTTGTTATTTTCAAGTTATTTGAAATAACACCTTCAAACTTTATGAGACAAGTGAA
>NW_026099572.1:72335258-72338020 GCF_025091365.1 Daktulosphaira vitifoliae | reverse complement strand
AATGGCATTTGAATTTTTAATATAACTTAATTCGTTTATTAGATATAATTATTTAAAGTTACAAATTTTGGAGTTAATATATAGGTATAATACACAAGGGATTACAAATACAGGTAGCTAATTGATTTTTTATGACATCGATATTAGCTGGTACACAACATTGTTATTATCAATGATAGTAAGGTACATTGTTGTTAGTTTATAAATACACTGACTGATATTACAAAAAGTATATCTATTGATAGTTATAATTGACAATAAACAATCCGTGACTGTGACAGCAATGTCATAAAAAACCAATTAGCTACCCATATTTGTAATCCCTTGTGTATTATATCTGTATATTAACTCCAAAATTTGTAACTTTAAATAATTATATCTAATAAACGAATTAAGTTATATTAAAAATTCAAATGCCATTTACTATTAAATTAAAAACTCAAACATTTTNTTATATCTAATAAACAAATTAAGTTTTATTAAAAATTCAAATGCCATTTACTATTGAATTAAAAACTCAAACATTTTATTAAATTAAAAATATGTGTTACCATTTAAAAAAACAAAGTTGACACCCTTACCAGGCATAAGGGATGAACTTAAAAAGTATTACATAGTTAATAATTCAAGAATAATGTGTAACTAAAGATAATAATAAAAAAAAAAATGTATAAATTATTATTATTCTGTAAGTAATTGAGTGGGTTATGATAAAAAAATCACTCTGTATATCTTTTTTTAAAAAGCCACATTGTGAAATCCTGGGCACGAGCTTGTTGGATATTACTTTCCAGAGGTTTGTTTTTAACACAAAAATACGCCACCTTAACAAACTAGTAAAATGTTATCTTCTTATAAATATCTTCCTTATGAGTAATATATATGTAACATGTATTATACAGTATATTACAATTTATTTTATACTCTTTTTGTGATTTATTTTTGTATATATTATAATCAGTCACCCCAGTATACATAAATGTTGTTATAACTGTTTGGTGTATCGAATTAATCAATATTTTTTTTTTACACTGTACAGCTTATAACAGAGTACAACAGAATTTTAACCAATGATGAAAATAAAAAACAGTATTTATAACAAATTGTCAAGGATTATAAAAATAAGTATCCCAACAGGAAAAAATCAACTTTATTATGATGTAAAGAATTTTGAAACTGAAAAAAAACAATTAATATAAATTATACGTTTGTAACATCAGCAATTTTTTTTCAACTATGTATTTTTAATTTTGGGGGGGGTGCTTAGCCCACACCACGGTTTTGTGCTGAATTTGTTAATAATTAAATAATAAACGATTTTTGTATAAAAGATGTATTCGTATCTCTAAATGTTTGTCAAATATAATGTAGTATTCGTAAGTATTCTAATTTCGGCAAATCGATAAAATATAGTATAACTTTAAATTTTGCTCGAAAACTAATGAGTTTAAAAAAAATAAATAAGAATTAAACTTATAGTCCATAACATTGTCAACAATTTATATTCTATAATTTTTTTTCTATGATCGCTCATTTCCGAATTAAGTACAAAACAATAGAAAACTACCCCTATTGTCCAATTTTCAACCCCGGTAGGCACGGGTTAAACTTATCTGATTGACGTGAAATTTTTTTTGGTTCGTTTTTATATATATATAAACAAATTTGGGAGGTGAGACCAAGGAATTTCTAAAAGAAATTTTTCATAATCTATAACTAAGGACCACTCTAATGTATATATATATATCAATTGTAAATTATTATTTGTTAAATCAAACCATATGCTTATTGTACTAATGTAGGTACAGATTGTATATTTTCTAATAAAAAAAAAAAATTTAAAACGGCTTATTATTTGAAACTTTAATATATAAATTGCCTAATTAAACTATGTTTTGATAAAAATCCTATTATCATTATAGTCTACAGTTAGTATTTATGGGATGAAAAATGCATTATAATTTCTTAAACAAACTTCATACTAATTATTTATTTATTATTATTATTATTTAATTATGTAAGTACAGTAATGTGAAAGTTCTTAAAAAAAAACTAATTCAAGTTTATCATATTAAACTTCTTTTTTTTAAATTGATAACGAAAATAAAATAATCAAGCTGTAAAAAATAAAATATACTTTTTTTATGAAGTTAATTATAACCACAATTTTATTAAGATTTTACCACGTTATGAAATAATTCATCACAGTATAAATAATTTGTTTTAATTTAATTGCACAGTGACTAATTACCACACCTCTCCAACAGTCTATACTATAGAACAGCGGTTCCCAATTAGTGTGAAGCCACGGACCCCTATCTATAACCTAAATTGGTCCACGGACCCCTTTTTTGTAAATACTTATTTTTCAATTTTATTTTATTATGAAAATGAAAAATTTGAAAGTTATTTGTTATTTTCAAGTTATTTGAAATAACACCTTCAAACTTTATGAGACAAGTGAAATCTTTCTTTTTTGTTCATAATTTCGTCTAAGTCTGGCAGCATGCTTGATATTTTAACTCTTAAATCAGCGTCAATATTAAGTCTATTACGATATTTATTTTTCATGTAACAGTAGGTAGAAAAAGCTTGTTCACATCTATATGTTGTGCAAAAGGGGATCAAATGTCTTAAAGCTTTCTCAGCCAGTTACTTTTGATTATTTTGAACAATTAACCAAAAATCAATTAGTTTTAGCTTCGATGCGAAGCTGAGAAGGTATTGGTTTTACTATGATGTGTTTTTTTTTTTTTTTTTTT
>NW_026099572.1:72326074-72333373 GCF_025091365.1 Daktulosphaira vitifoliae | reverse complement strand
TTGAATGTTGAAAGACATCAGAAAGATCGTTCATGAAAATTAAGAAAAGTAATGGAGATAAATGCCCTCCTTGAGGAACCCCAGAGGGGATATGGATAATGGAAGAGATAATATTATTTATCTTTACTTGCTGCTGTCTGCCTGTGAGGTATGAAGCTAACCATTTAAGTAGTGGGTCTTTAATGCCAATATGTTTTAATTTATCAATTAATACCTTGTGATTTAATGTATCAAACGCTTTTTTCATATCAGTATAAATTGCATCTACTCGACCACCATTTGCAACAGTGGAAACAATATTAGTATAAAACACAAGCAGGTTAGTAATAGTTGATTTAGAACTACGAAAGCCGTGCTGGCAGTTATTCAGCACGTTTTTAAAACTTAATGATAACTCGGGCTCTAGAAGTTTCTCAAATATTTTCGGCAACACACTTAATTTAGAAATAGGTCTATAATTACCCACATCAGATTTGTCACCTGATTTAAAAATAGGTGTAATATAACTTGATTTCCATCGTACTGGAAAAACACCCGAAGACAATGACAAGGAAAACAAAAAATGGATTGGACGAGTAAGCGGATAACGACAAGAACTAAAAATGATACCAGGGACAAGGTCAGGACCGTAAGTAGTGCCCGTATTTCGTTGCAGTTCTTCAAACAATTTTAGAACCGGGATCTCACATGAGGCTATACTAAACGAGGAGGGTAAAATAATATTTGGATACGTTGATCGGACGGTTTGTTTCGAAACAGAATAATTAGAAGCAAAGAACTCACTAAACATTTCAGACACATTGATCATATTGTCTGACTTTATATTTCCAAAATACATAGAGTTTGGAAGTAAGTTATTATTTCTTTTATCTTTGACAAATTTCCAAAAGTATTTTGGGTTAACAATTAAATTATTTTGAATACGGTTAATATAATCTGAATAACATTTTTTTGATAGGTTTTTACATTTAGATCTAATAGCTGAGAACTCATTATATATTGATTGGTCTTTTTTAATTTTGAAAATCTTGTGAAGTTTATATTTTGAACTTTATANCGATTTTTGTAAAAAAATTCTTTTTTATATTTTTAACTTTATAATGCTATAACTTTTTGAAAGATGTATGCATCAATATAATTCTTTTTTATGTAAATGCATGATGTCTTTACCTATCATTTGGCATATTTTTTTTATAAATCTGACTTTTTACCTGCCTACAGGGGGGGATTCAAAATGACAACTTTTTCACAAAAAATTGACTTTTTCAACTTAAATTTTGAAAGTGTTCCGGAAAGTCTGACACTTTTATATATATATTAAATTAAAGCTAATGTAATCTACTTTATTATGTAAAAAAAAAATTTCGGACTTTATTTTGTCTTCACGGTGAAAATGGCTACCAAATGCTATTATTGTGTGAAAATTCTCAATTTTATTTTTTACATTTTTAACTTTATAATGCTATAACTTATTGAAAAGTGTATTGATCAATATAATTTTTTTATGGGAAATAATATTTTTTAATAATCCCTTTTTCATTCGACATACTTTATCTTAATCAGGATATTAATAAGGAACTAGCAGTTTATGAAGCTTTTGGAATAATCCACCAATTTTTTAAAATTAAACACTATCTAAAGATTTGCATCGAAGCGTTTATTTTTGATAGTGATTTTAATCACTGTCAGATATCATTATACTTGATCCAACTATGCCACGTCACCACTGTGCCGCGACCCCCCTGTGCTGGGTTTTTTTTTTTATCGTTGAAAATATTTTTCATCGTACCATTAGTTACTAAATCAAATAATTCATCTTGTTCCTGTTCAGAGAGATTTTCTATTTTTTCAATATCACAGGAAAATGGATTTCTTATCCACGTATTATTTGGGTCAGGTTGATGAAAATATTTTCTTAATATTTTGGCCATGCTCAACAAGTGTTCAGATATTTTACTCTTTACCTCCTGTGATAAACATTCNCATGTTTTGTCTCAAAATGGCGTCGTAATTTGGAAGGTTTCATACTTTCATTGGACAAGATCTCCAAGCAAATAACACACTGTGGTTTTGGTTCATCTTCAGTCCCAGCAAATGTAAATCCTAATTGTAAATATTCAGTGTTATACTTTCTCACTTTAGTTCCTACAGTACTCTTCCAGTTTACATTACGGCGATTTGAGTCAGAGCTAGATGTACTATGTTGATCAGTACACTAAAATAAATTTATTATTGAAATATTATTAATAAAAATACAGATAAACTGTAAAATTATAAAATATAATTTGTGCAATACATAATATGCACGCATTTAACGACATATTAATAAGTAGAAAAGTTCTTTTGATAAATAAATGAATGAGTTATTTACCTGAACTTCATTCACATCATTCACAGAATTATCTGCTTCTATTTCACATGTAGGCCTTTTAAGTGAACCAGATTTTAACCATTGATACATTATGGTTGGTTTATTTTGAAATGAAATGTATAAAAAAGGACACACGGTACTAATCGCTGACCAGTTATGACTGAGAAGAAAATAATCAGTATGGTTTCACGTTCTGAATTATAGTAATAACAGTGTAATAATGAAGATAATAATGATATTTATTTCTATGAAATTGATTATTTATTTTTTTCGCGATAATCAAGTTTCAATAGTCTATAAATACTCGGAATTTCATATTACTACAAAGTTAATAATTTCCTAAAATAAAATAAATATATCACAACAAAACAACATAACCGCGGACCCCTGGGGGTCCGCGGACCACCAATTGGGAACCGCTGCTATAGAATATTAATAACTTCCGATGTACTGATTTAAAAGTTATTATCAACTAGCCTTTTTCTTAATTATATAATTTTCTAACGTTTATCTGTTAATATCTGTATGCTGTAATCAAAAAAAATAAAATTGATAACTTCATAAGATAAAAGGGAAAAATCGAAAAAGTTGTTGATAACTGATAAATTGCAAATAAATAATTCTAAACAAAGTCTTAAGAAATTTAAAATTATTATTACTATAGGAAAATTTTAGTGTTATTTCTTCAAACATTTTCGAATTAATTCGAATTAATGCAACATTTATATCAATTTTTACAATAACATAATTTATATTTTATTTTCGCTAATGTCGATTTTAAAAATTGCCAAAACTTGATGCAGTAATACCAAATTCAAATATCTTTAGCAAATAGATCACGTTTAAAATTTAATATTAATTATAGACATTTTCGAATTTAGATTTTGTGGTTTATTAGAAGAAATGGTAGCCTTCTTTTAATAACACTGTTATCAATTTTAAGCTTAATTATCAAATATTGTACAAAAACAAATAGAGCATATAACAGAAAATAAATAATGTAATTTAATTTATTCTGTATTAATTTATCTAAAACATAAAAAGATGGCTGGGTCTATTTAACATATCACATTTTTTAATTATTTTACTCAAATCATATTTATATAACTAAAACTGCTCAAATATATTAGAATTGATGATTAAGGCGAATGACAAAGTAGTATCATAAAAATTCTTATTTAGTTATTTTATTAACTTATATAACCAAAGAAATAGTGGATTGTAGATATATTATGATATATTAACAATCATTATAAATAAAATTTATAACAACAAAACATCACATTTAATTTATTTTTTTATTTTCATAAAAACAATAATATATATTGTAGTTTTACTGAAAATGTCTACTTTATTAATTACTTACTGTGATACCATACAAACTATTGCATTTAATCGCCCATTAAAACGTAATGCCATATCCCGACAGGTACTGAACATGTAAGGTTTGTTTAAAAAATATATTTTATGAAATTATCTTTTTTAGTGCTATACTGAAATAGTTCAAGCATTAGATGAAGGAAAAAATAATGAATCTGTATCGGTTACTTTGTTAACTGGTGTAGGTAAATTCTATAGCAGTGGTACAGATTTAACAGATGAATATGCCGATAGAGAACTAAGTTTAACTGCAACGTAGTATATATTTTAAACTTAATAATTATTAATAACTTAACTTTCACTTTATTTAATTAATTAATTATCTGTTTGAATTTTACAGCAATTTAGTCAAAGCATTTATAGATTATCCAAAATTATTAGTTGCATTAGTTAATGGTCCAGCAATCGGAATTGCTTGTACAACCTTAGGACTTTGTGACCTTGTCTTCGCTTATAAAACAGTGTGTTTTTTCAATTAAGTCACTTAAATTTAAATTTATGAAATATTATTAGATTTCTTAATTTTTAGGCAACTTTTACATGTCCCTTTCATAGGCTAGGTTTGACTGCAGAGGGTTGTTCAACTATTACATTTCCATTAATTATGGGAAAATTAAGAGTAATTATAAATATCTGCTATACATACAAACCCAATATTCATAAAAATGCAACATAATTTTAGGCTACTGAGTTTTTATACTCTGGTAGGACAATAACTGCAAGAGAAGCTGTAGAATATGGATTAGTTAACGAAATTATTGAAGATGGACCAATAGGACTAGATAATTTAATTAAAAGACTAACTTCTCAAATAGCCAAGCATAAATTGGTAAAACTAAATTATGTTTACATGTAATTTATCCATTTTGAATGAAATAGTTTATTTATCAAAAAAGTTTTTATATCATTTCATTTATGAATCAATTATTTTCATTTTAAAGCAGACTTTTTTAACAGTAATTTATGAAAGGAAATATAAGTTGTCTAAACATATAGGATGTAGGAAGTATCAATAATTTTAAAATTTCTGTAGTACAGCATAAAGACATAAAGTGAAATTTAAAGTTTGCTATAAATTAGTGCTCAAATTTAAAATTATTAAGTTCTTCATTGTTATATTAACCAAATAAAAATTTTGTTTTATCCATTTATATCAATTAGTTTTGTTATTAAATTTATCAAGTTGCGGGACTGATTATATCCTAGTTACAGCACATTACTGTTTTAAGCCAATTAATAAAAATTTGTATTGGTTCTTATGTATTCGGAATAACATAAAAAATTTGTACATCCATTTCTTAATCATAATATTTATTAAAACATTTAATTGATACATTTCCTCTAGTCTTATATCAACTATATTTACCTGTAATAATAATTACTAACATAGTTTTGTTGTGAAATTGTACCCTACACAGCTTTTATATTGTTTTATTTCATTTTAAAATGAATATAATGAATCAATTTTTTCTAAGAATTAAAAGCTATTTCTAAAAAATAAATGTCATAGTAGCTATTATATCAACTATTATGTTTTCACATGAGTTTTTTTTCAGCCAGTAATTTATACAAAGTCTATGATATTGCAAGGACTAATTAGTAAAAAAGAACTTCATGCAGCCAATAAAAGAGAATGTGAAAGACTGCAGGAAAGATTCAACTCGAATGATTTTCATCAATCTATCATTGATTTTATAAATAGAAAAGACATGAAAAATAAACTTTAAGTTATGATCTCAATTTAATATTTCATCACAATTAATGGATGGGTTTTTTATTTTACATCAGATTTTTCATACAAATATAATTTAAGTTAGTAATATTATACATCACAAATTTTATATTTAGTTTTAAAATGATTTTTATTATTATTTAAATTAAATTATGTTTAATTTACATGAAGAAATTTGTGATAATCTATTTTTTATTGTTTTTTTTTATAATTGTAGTAGAGTTTTTACATATTATTGTTGTTTATTGTATTATAATTTATTATACAGATATAATAAAATAAATATTGGTGATATGAAGTGCTATGAATCTTTAATCATTTATTGTTGATTGATGTAAATCTAATCCCTTTGTAAAAAAATTATCTAGTTTTATTTAATATTAAATTTATTTTTTAACTATATCCTAAGCAAAGTTATGACCAGGGCTATGAATTACATGCATTAAAACACCATTAAATAATCATGTACATTTGCACTAAAAAATATGCCCATAAAATTCTAATTTTAGCTTCTATGAGAAGCTGAGAAGGTATTAATTTTACTATGATGTGTTTTTTTTATTTTATTTTTTTGTCTGAACGCTCAATCTCAATTTGCTGGACCGATTTTGATGAACAATACGTCAAAAAATCACAAATCGTATTTAGTTGAAGACATTACCCTCAAAAATTGAAAAAATTTCACTCATTCCCCGTAAATGGGGGAAATCCCCCAAAAAATTACAAAATTAAAAATCGCTAATTTTCGACATTTTTTCACTTTTTTTTCATTTGACATACCTTTTTTTTAAATATCTATTTCATACTAAATTTAGGTCTAATAATTATGATGTTGAGTATGTGAGTGAGTAACAAAAGACTTAACATTAATAGCTCATTTTTTTTTCACAGCGTTCTTAGTTACTAAAGCTTAATCTATACTTAAAATTTTAAGAGCCTATCCTAAGTAGAAATCGAGATATATGAGTTCAAAAAAAATTTCACGAATGGTTTTGTGAAATATACACTAGCATTCTAGAACTTGGCCAGTCACACTGCTGTGCGCTCAAATACAAATTTTATATTTACTCAACTATTTAGTATATAAGCATGGTGAAGGATTATAAAATAATAAACAAATAAGACATATTTTCACAGTTACATAAACAATTTTTAAAGGTAGCAAGGGTTCAATCCTTTACTATAACATTTTTTTTTATATAATCAAATCAAATTAAGAATTTGGGAAGGGGGGTTGTTTTAAACTCCAAATGATCTACACCTATGTGCAAACACTTGAAAATTGCCTAAGGCTGCTCCAAATCGGTTGAGCAATCCAATTTTTTATAAGTTAAAAAATGATTAATATTTTTTACAAATGTATTACCTTAATAAATATATAAAACTAATAAAAATCATAAATAAAAATTGCGTGAAATATTACTTAAAAAATCATATATGTTATTTAAATAGCTTTACAGAGTAATTGATTTAGTATTGACCACGAAATTTCTCCTNCAATAAAAAAAAAAAACACTTCGGTGCAAATCTTTAGATAGTGTTTAATTTAAAAAAATTGGTGTATTATTCCAAAAGCTACATGATCTGCTAGTTCATTATTAATATCATAATTAAGATAAAGTATGTCAAATCAAAAAGGGATTATTAAAAAATATTATTTCTTATAAAAAAATAATGTTGATCCATACACTTTTAAATATGTCATAGCATTATAAAGTTAAAAATGTAAAAAATAAAATCGAGAATTTTCACATAATAATAGCATTTGGTAGCCATTTTCACCGTGAAGATAAAATAAAGTCCGAAATTTTTTTTT
>NW_026099572.1:72325774-72325943 GCF_025091365.1 Daktulosphaira vitifoliae | reverse complement strand
TGAAAAAGTTGTCATTTTAAATCCCCCCCTGTGGGCAGGTAAAGGGTCAGATATGAAAAAAATATATACCAAATGATAGGTAAAGAACTCATGCATCTATAAAAAAAAAATTATATTGATCCATACATCTTTCAAAAAGTTATAGCATTATAAAGTTAAAAATATAAAA
>NW_026099572.1:72325268-72325674 GCF_025091365.1 Daktulosphaira vitifoliae | reverse complement strand
ATATATATATATAAAACAGATAAGTTTGAAAAAATTTACCAAAAAAATGTTGGAATTTAATTTAAATATTATATTATTTTACATGCCAAATATTTTTCAAACTCTTTAAAAACTGTACTAAAAAAAGTTGTATAAAAAATTTAATTGCAATTTTTTTCAATTTTGTTAGCTTTAAATCAATTTTTTTAAAAATCCAGTTATTTGTCATGTAAAAAATACAATACAACTTTTATTTTTTCTCAAAGTTATCTACCTATTGGTAGCAATTTCATAATTATAAGAATAAACCCAAAAATAGTTAAGTAGAAAGTTAAGATTTTTTTTCTGAAAAATTATTATCAACTAAAGTTTAGAGGTCAATAAAAAAATTTAACTTGACGGATAAACCTTACATTTTGTACAAATC
>NW_026099572.1:72323303-72325039 GCF_025091365.1 Daktulosphaira vitifoliae | reverse complement strand
AAAAAAATATACTGATTTGGTCATTTTTGATAAAGTTATAACAATTAACAAAGTTATAAGTTTTATACACTGGACTACAAGGAACTTCCATCAGAAACAAAAATATACTATTCTAAATCAACTTTTCGCGATGTTTTAAAATGTGCAATTAGACTTATGTTTTCAAATGTGCAATTTAATATTATTAAAAAATAGTATTTACATATAAAAAAAAATAATTAAGAACAAAAAAAATTGTTTTAAATTAATACTGATTTTGATTATTAATAAGTTAAAAATAAGGAAAATGACATATTTAACCTATTTTTTTAATCGTTTAAAGTTGATTGTTGTAAATGTTTATAATAAAAAAAATTTATTTTACCATAACTTTTAGCTCAATTGGTAAGTTTGACATTGACATCTATAAATAGAAAATTTTATGACAATCAAAAAAATTGTATCGTTAAGATCAATATGCAGTCAGAAAGTTTTATAATTACTATTTATTGTAAATTTATCAGAAAAGCTCAATATTTTTTTGCATTTTTATGGTAATAGATAACTTAAATAGAAGTAATAGTAATAATTTCCTAGTAACTTTTGTTGTTTGTAGAAAAGATTCTACAATTGAAATATTGAGAACTTAATTAATTTTAATGATTTACTTTAACTAAATGTACCAATCAAAACAAAGTTGTTAAAAAGATTTACTCAATTGAGTGTATTATAAAATTTGATTATATTTGTAAAAATCAATTGTTAATTCAAGAGAAAAAACAATCATTTTTTTTAGAAATTATTTATATAGCAACATGTTACAAAAAAAATTGTAATATTATTGTCTAGTAGTAGCACACACAAATAGAGTAAAAATATTATTAAATTACAAAGTAAAATGATTTAGTTTTGTAGTTGAAACCTATTGTACAAACATGATTCGTCAATAAATACGTTGAAAACATTAGAAATGAATGATTTTGATTGTCTGTATGGAGAACATGGGACAAGTAACTGTTTAATTGATAAATTAGAATATTTTTTTCAATTTTTGAGGGTAATATCTTCAACTAGATACGAATTGTAGTCATTTGACGTATCGTTGAAAAAAGGTCAAGTTAGAGCAGAGAAAATAAATGATANAAAAGTAGGTTTAAGTTAGAGCAGAAAAAATAAATGATAGTTATAAAAAAATATCTTCTCAGCTTTGCAATGAAGCTAAAACTTAAAATAATTTTAATATGAATAAGAAATTTCTTCTCGCGAGTGGCGACTACAGTGATGGGATCCTTGATCTTTATTGAAGTTATTGAATCTAAATGTGATAAAAATCAAACGAGNATGAATCTAAATGAGATAAAAATCAAAGCAGTTGAAAATTTATTCTAACTTAAAAAGAATTAAGAAAATAATGCAAAAAATTCCTTGCCACATGCGGGTTGGAAATTTGTACCCCAAGCGCGCNAGTGGGTTAGAACCTCGTACCCCAAACGTGTAAAACATGAGTTTTATCAACTCGGCAACCGTACGTTGTTACCGTCGGATGAAAAAATTGGCTATTTGAGCTAAATCAAATTTCAAAGTTATTTTTCTCGACATTAAAGAAGCAAACAAATTTAAATAAGATTAACTTTCTATGCTATATTAATTTTTTATTTATATAATATTTATGAAAATCTGCACTCCCCTTGTCAGGTATTTTAAAATAAAATAAAATACAAAACCCAGAATTTTAACACAAAAATAGCAAATTTTTG
>NW_026099572.1:72320129-72322820 GCF_025091365.1 Daktulosphaira vitifoliae | reverse complement strand
TATATATAAAAGTGTCAGTCTTTCCGGAACATTTTCAAAAGTTAAGTTGAAAAAGTTCTACTTTCTATACGCATTTTAAAAGGTTTGCACCCCCCCTGTATAAAGGGAAAAGGTCAGATTTAAAAAAAAAGTATATCGAATGAAAGAGGTATATATAAAGTATTTATTATTAAAAAATAGAATTGATTCATGCATTTTTTAAAAAGTTATAGCATCCTAATGTTAAAAAATGTAAAATATGATATCAAGAATTTTTTCAAAAAAATAGCATTTTTTTGCATACGGTAGCCATTTTCACCATGAAGACAAGTCCAGAGGTCAAATTTTTTTTTCAGATTAAATTATATTACATTAGCTTTAATTTAAGATATATATAAAAGTGTCAGTCTTTCCGGAACATTTTCAAAAGTTATGTTGAAAAAATTAATTTTTTGTGAAAAAGTTGTCATTTTGAATCCCCTTCTGTGGGCAGGGAAAGGGTCAAATTTATAAAAAAAGTATATAAAATGATAGGTAAATATCTAAGGTATCTATAAAAAAAAAATTATATTGATTCGATCATTTTTAAAAAAGTTATGGCAATTTTAAGTAAAAAAAAATGAAAAAATATCGAAAATTAGCAATTTTTAAATTTGTAATTTTTTAGGGGATTTCCCCCGTTTACGGGGAACGAGGGATTTTTTTTCAATTTTTGAGAGTAATGTCTTCAATTAGATACGATTTGTGATCTTTTGACATATTGTTCATCAAAATCGGTTCAGTGAGAGCTGAGATTGAGCATTCACAGACACACAAAAAAAAAATAAAAAAACACATCATAGTAAAATTAATACCTTCTCAGCTTCGCATCGAAGCTAAAATGTAAAATATATAGTAAAATTAATACCTTCTCAGCTTCGCATCGAAGCTAAAAATAATAATATTGATCCATACATTTTTCCAAAAGTTATATTTTATATAAATTAAATAATATAAAATATAAAATCGTGAATTTTTTCACGGATATCGTACGTTTTTCTTTAACTTTGATTTCCGTTTTCTATGAAAGTTACCATTTTGAAACCCCTTCCTGTGGGCTGTTAAAGGGTCAAATGTTCACAAAAATATATAAAATGATAGGTAAATATCTAAGGTATCTATAAAAAAAAAAATTATATTGATTCGGTCATTTTTAAAAAAGTTATGGCAATTTTAAGTAAAAAAAAATGAAAAAATATCGAAAATTAGCGATTTTTAAATTTGTAATTTTTTGGGGGATTTCCCCCGTTTACGAGGAACGAGGGAATTTTTTTCAATTTTTGAGGGTAATGTCTTCAACTAGATACGATTTGTGATCTTTTGACATATTTTTCATCAAAATCGGTCCAGCGAGAGCTGAGATTGAGCGTTCACAGACACAAAAAAAAAAATAAAAAAATAAAAAAAAAAATAAAAAAACACATCATAGTAAAATTAATACCTTCTCAGCTTCGCATCGAAGCTAAAAATAAAAATACATTGTTAAAACTATACATATTTGAAATTACAAAGACGTGGAACATGGGGGTGCTTAAAATAAAGTTGTGGGTGCTTCAGCACCCCCTAGCACCCTCGTAGTTGAGCAACTGCTTTTGATGAAATATTAAAAATATTATATCATTTTTAAAACCTAATTTTTATCATTAGGTTTTATCAAGTGAATAAAATAACAAATTATTTTTATTAGTCAAATTTATACCATTTTTTAAAAATACACCACCATTGATATTTTGCGAAAAATTAATTTATTAAACGTGTTTTAATTTATTTATGTTCTAAGAATCAAGCCCCAGTAGAAACAGTGACACAATAAAAATTACGTTCGAAGAACAGTAGCGGTGCAAACGTCCGAAGGGTGAATGGGGTGCAATTGTACTAGCTGTGTTTTTTCGTGCCACTTACAAAAAGACTAACACAAAATATACAATCATAGCTACCAAATCTTTTTATTTGAATTTGAGTTTTTATCAAAGTACATTAGATTCTGCAGCAATTGTTACTAACAGAATTCTAAAAACCAGAAGCGTCATTTGGGGGAGACAGCTCATGTACCATTCATTGATAGGGGAAGTAAAATGTATTGTCTGATTATTTTTTGGCTTATTACAAATAGTTAATATTATTAATCAGTGATGGCTCGTGGGTGCTGGTGGTGGGGGTGCGACTTTAAATATAATACCGCTAGTTATAGGTATAAAAAATTGTCAAATTAAATATGATAAATAAAACACAATATACATATTATTTTAAANGATAAATAAAACACAATATACATATTATTTTAAAGGTCGCAGTAGAAAATAGAAATGACAATAATAATAATAGCGCTTATACTATTATTGCAAACGAATAACAACGAGCGTACACGTAGTTAATTCTAAAAACAAATTACCCAATATATTAATATCTTACTGTATGGACGACGCTGGTCCAAAACCTGTACATATGAGTGCAACTTAATTGTATCCCACGCACAAAATTGGGCGCCACGTTTATAATACACGTTTCAAAATATTGTTCGGAGGACGCTGTTGGTCATCCAAACTGGTGATGGGCATAATCGAGATATATAATCGAGATATCACGATTATAAAAATAATCGAGATATTTCGATTATTGAAATCATATCTATTATATAATCGAGATATTCTGATTTTTTAAATAATATTGATT
>NW_026099572.1:72135415-72320029 GCF_025091365.1 Daktulosphaira vitifoliae | reverse complement strand
AATAAAAAAAAAAATAAAAAAACACATCATAGTAAAATTAATACCTTCTCAGCTTCGCATCGAAGCTAAAATTATATTGATACGTTCATTTTTGAAAAAGTTAGAGCATTATTAAGTTAAAAATATTAAAAAAAATTATTTTACCAAAATCGTATTTTTTTATTAACTTTGATGTCAACTTTCACCACGAAGACAAGTCCAGAGGTCAAATTTTTTTTTTCAAATTAAAGTATATTACATAAGCTTCAATTTAAGATATATATAAAAGTGTCAGACCTTCCGGAACACTTTCAAAAGTTAAGTTGAAAAAGTTCTACTTTCTATATGCATTTTTTATATTTGAAGCCCCCCCATATATAGGGAAATAGTCTGATTTAAAAAAAAAGTATATCCANAAATTGTATTGGTCCATACATTTTTTAAAAAGTTATAGCACTTTAAAGTAAAAAATGTAAATTATAAAATCGAGAATTTTCACACAAAAATAGCATTCGGTAGCCATTTTCACCATGAAGACAAGTCCAGAGGTCAAATTTTTTTTTTTCAAATTAAAGTATATTACATTAGCTTTAATTTAAGATATATATAAAAGTGTCAGACCTTCCGGAACACTTTCAAAAGTTAAGTTGAAAAAGTTCTACTTTCTATATGCATTTTTTATATTTGAAGCCCCCCCATATATAGGGAAATAGTCTGATTTAAAAAAAAAGTATATCCAATGAAAGATGTATATAAATACTACTTCTTATGAAAAAGTTGTATTGATCCATACATTTTTTAAAAAGTTATAGCACTTTAAAGTAAAAAATGTAAATTATAAAATCGAGAATTTTCACACAAAAATAGCATTCGATAGCCATTTTCACCATGAAGACAAGTCCAGAGGTCAAATTTTTTTTTTTCAAATTAAAGTATATTACATTAGCTTTAATTTAAGATATATATAAAAGTGTCAGACCTTCCGGAACATTTTCAAAAGTTAAGTTGAAAAAGTTAATTTTTTGTGAAAAAGTTGTCTTTTTAAATCCCCCCCTGTGGGCAGATAAAGGGTCAAATTTACAAAAAAAATATATCAAATGATAGGTAAAGACATCAATCATCTAAAAAAAAAAAATTATATTGATACGTTCATTGTTGAAGAATTTACGGCATATTTTAGTAAAAAAAATTGAAAAAATTTAGAAAATTAGCGATTTTTAAATTTGTAATTTTTTTGGAGGTTTCCCCCATTTACGGGGAACGAGGGAAATTTTTTCAATTTTGAAGGGTAATGTCTTCGACTAGATACGATTTGTGATCTTTTGACGTATCGTTGAAAGAAATCCGTTCGGTGAGAGCTGAGAAAAAGTGGTAACAGACACAAAAAAAAAAAAAAAACACATCATAGTAAAACCAATACCTTCTCAGCTTCGCATCGAAGCTAAAATACGTTTCTGCTTATATTATAAGTATTATTTTTAGGGATATTTTAACTATTCCGGCTTTACGAATTTTCGAACATACACACGTTAATTACTTCTGTGGTAATTTTCCGAAAGTTCATGAGTTAGCAATTTTTTAGTCCAAAACAAATTTAAAGTTTCAATTATGACTTATATAAATTGATATTTTTGAAATGTGAATAGAAAAGCCTTATCGTTAAAATTAACTCGCTTTTGTCAAACGATAAAAAACATTTTACTCTACGCATATATTTTAAGGTATTTTAAAACCCCATTTAAGGGTCATAATTGCTTTTGTCCATAAGCGACTGAACTAATTAGTTAAAATGTTATCATTGATATCAATATCGTTTCCGGCTAAAATATTTTTGATGAATATACTTATATTTTTTGGATGTTTTACGCGCTCCAGTGAAGTATATAATCATCGTTTGAATGTGGTTAGGAGTTAATGATCCAAGTTAGGATTGGAATAGTCCATGGATAGTCTTATTCTTGTTTCCATGAAAAAATATTTTGCTATTATCAGTGTTCCTAACATCATAAAGTAGCAGAAATCTCACCGCACGCGTTGCGACGCAATCTCAATAAAATATTAACTTATTACCTACTGCTGAATAAAACGTTCAAAATCCTGTTTCGTACTTCTATTATCATATATTTTTTTCAAAATTTTTTAAAATTTCAATTATTTTACTTGTAATATATAAGTTTATTTCAACTGTATTTTCTATAACTTTAATTATGGCATCTAGAAGGATAGACCCCAAATCAAAAGAGCTTTACTCTACCGTTAAATATGTTCAAGTTGAAGGATTAGTAAGTAGCTGTATAAAATTTCAATTAATAATTATGATTATATTTATTATCAGCTAATTATAATTTTTCAATATTAGGCGCTAATGAAGATTGCTAAACATTGTCATGAAGAATGTGCTAGTGATATAATAATTGCACAAGGCGCATTATTGGGATTAGTTGTCGATGATTGTCTTGAAATTACCAATTGTTTTGCTTTTCCAAAAAGTGTTGATGAAACTATTAACGATGGTAGAATTACATTTTTATTTTAGTATATGGATTAGTTATGTGTATAGTTGTAATCTTTATTACAATGATCATTTGACGTTATTTGATCATCAGTGGCAAATTATTTTTATTATATTTTAATACAATCATAATGTAATTGTTGGTTATAAATTGAAGTCAAAAATTAAAACTATTGTAGATTAAAACTATTATGATACATGCTTCATAATAGTTCTAGATATGATAAAAATAGGGTATATTTAAAATAAAATAGTTATGAAATAATTTATTTTTTGAATAATCAAAAGTTGATTTTATATATATATATATATATATAAATTAAATACTATGACCTTAAAGAAAATACTTTTAATTTAATATTTTTGTGTTCATTGTCTCCCTCCTCTTAACTGTACTGCTGATTATAATATTTATTAAATATAAAAAATATCATAGGTTTTACATCTATCATTTTTGTGACAAAATAATAAATATTTAAAAACAAGTGTTGACATTTTTTGATTAAATGATTAAAAACAAACTCCTTGTTATTTATTATTTTGTGTGTTATTTTATCAATGTTATAATGTTTTAACAATTTTAACAAATGGTAGTTAACATGTTAATTATTTATGAATTTAATGTTTTGTAAATTTAGATAACCCTGAGCTTCCATACAAGTTTTTCTTAGTGAAGCTCAGTAATCACTGGTATAAAAAAAAATATATATATTGATATGGTTTTAGAAAAATATCAGTTGGATATGATGAAAAGTCTTCGTCAAGTCAATGTTGATCATTATCATGTTGGATGGTATCAAAGCTCTGATGTGGGAAATTTTTTAAGTTTACCTCTATTAGAGTCTCAATTTCATTACCAAACAAGTATTGAAGAATCTGTTGTATTAATTTTTGGTAAGAAAAATTATTTAATAAAATCTATTAGCTAAATTTAAATTTGGTTGATGTAATTAATTACAAAGTATAAATGTATTCTTTATAACATAGTATTTTACTACTCAGAACTATTTTTTGTTTTGGTACATTAAAAATTATTTAATTTATTAATTACAGATGCTCCAAAAACAAATCGTGGTTTCTTATCATTAAGTGCATATAGACTAACTCAACAGGCTTTGACTATGTTCAAAGAAAATGATTTCAATCCAGATACCTTAAAATCATTAAAAGTTGGTTATGATAACTTATTAGTTAAAGTACCTGTTGTGATTAAAAACTCAACATTAACCAATATTCTTCTCTCTGAGTTAAGTTTTAAAATTAAACTTGACCAAGATTCAGAACATTTAGATATTGGAACAGCGTAAGTATAACCTTATTAACCTTTTTATGTTAATCATAATGAATAATTTTTTTATATATATATATATATTCTGAATAACATATATTACAGAACTGTTTTGGAAGGTCAATTACGTAATTTAATGGATAGAGTAGATGATTTAAATCAAGAAGCCATTAAATTCAACCGATATCAACAAGCTGTTGTACGACAAACACAAGAAAAACATCGTTATTTACAAAAAAGAGTAATTAATTATTTTTAATTTGTTCATGTTTACTAATAATAAAATTTCATATTACTTTTATCCTTTAGACATTAGAAAATCAAGCTAGGGCAGCAAAAGATGAGGCACCTTTACCTGAAGAAGATATCAATAAAGTGTTTAGACCATTACCTGTTCCACCCAGATTACCGCCAATGCTGATGGCCACACAAGTAGATACGTATGCTGAAGAAATTGCTAAATTTTCCACTCAATCATTGGCTAAATTATACATGACCAAAGCAATGAATACTAATAACTAAAATTCTTGTTGAATTCATATTATATTATAATACTGAAAAATAAAAATAAAAACTTGTTTTTGTCATAATAATTCAAATTTAAATCGCTTATTTATTATTTTATATAATTCTGTATTTTAAAATTTAAGTTGAAAAACTTAAAATTCTATTATATTAAAAGAATTTAAATAACCTTTTAGTTATTAGAAAAATTATTTCTTTAATAATTAGATTAGTTCAAATCTAAATATAAAATATGGAAAAAAATAATTTGTTACTCAACTTAGGCTCTCAGATCTAGAATATATATGCACTAAAAAGTTTCTTTGAACTGAATTTTAATTTTAGTTATTGTGACTAGGCATATAACAATTATGTATAGATAATATTCTATCTATATTCAATGATATTTTAAACAATATTTACAGTAACCAATTATAGTTTTTAGAGAAAGTTAACTTATTGTTTTGATATATTTTTTTTTTACTATGAAAATTTTCAAATTAAAGCGTTAATTGAAAAAATTATATTTAATTAAAAATTTGTTGTTAATCACATAAAAACATTAAGAGTCATTTTTAAATTGATATAAAATTTAATTATTATTTGTTTAAGAATATACTTCAATCACAAAATTTTCATATTCAATCTGTCCAATGTTCACAAAAGTATTTTATTCATTAGTATTGTAATATGTTGTAACATGATTAACTAAAATTCTGTTAGTGTTGTTCAATTGATAAGGGTTCATCTTTGTCAATAATTTTTGTCTTGAAGAAAGAGTTTAATGTCACACTAAAAAATTGTTGACCCTCTTATAACTTGTCGTTTATTTATATCGCCCACTTATTTTAATTCAAATTTACGACCATGACACTTAAAATATTTTGAAAATTATTATTCGTGTCTAAACCTAGGAATGGCGTAATTACAAAGTTGCACGGCAACCATTGACAGATCCAAGTGTTACAAAAATGTATTTGTGCGATTCCAACAAATATACAATAACTCAAATGATATTATATAGTCGTAGGAAAGTTTTTGTTTTAAATAGAATACTTTAAAAAATGTGTGCATATCAATGTTTTCTACGTACAATTTTTCTAAAAAATTGTTTTTGTAAACAACTGAGTTCGATATTTATTATTATTCATAATTCTTCATTGATTGGATTATTATAAAACGGTATATTAATTCATCTTGACAAAACATATTAATTTTTTTAAGACGTCATTTATGTCCAGCATCATAAAATATAAAGCTCATATTGGACAGAAGATCACAAAAACACTAATTGCTTTCTAAATGAATTAAAATATATTGCCCTAATTAAACTACTGAAAGCAAGGACATAATTAAGAATAAATAAAGAAGATAGATCATCAAAAACGTTTTAATGGTGAAGAAAATTTTTATTATAAATACCTAATATTATTAGGTATTTAATATAATTAATAATATTAAGTAGTTGGGGGCACTGGACAAGTTTTTTTTTGTAAATAATAAATAATTTCACGGATATATACGTGAAATTATTTATTATTTCACGTATATATCCGTGAATAATTTTAAGATTCATAAAATTGTTGACGAGCAATATAAAATTTATCATTAGTTCTTTAAATTCAATTCAAATACAGATAAGCAAAAAATGCATTAATTATTGTTTACAGCTAAGTGTTTTTATCTATTATATTTAAAAAAAACATAAAAATAAAAAAAGATCTTTGTAGTTAATACTAATATAAAGAAAATGTCTTAAAATCAATATTTACCACAATATTACATTTAAAATAATGTATTATTTCAATTCTATAAGAATTTACTTAAAGGAAATGAAACATTTTTAATGTCTAAGAAAAATTACATAAACATATGAGGAAGTCGAAAAGTAACATAAGGCATTTACGTGTGAATTTCTTAATGTGCTATCCCTTCAATAACGTCCAATGATTGTGATAATTTCGTAATTTATGCAATTTATTACATATTAAAAATATATAGTATGGATAATACCATTAGCACGATAAGATTTGAAAGATCATTATGAATGAAATGATTCATTTACTTTATGAAAACATACTAGCTATTAAAATCTATAATAATAATTATTATTATAAAATATAAACGAGAAATTAAAATAAACCAATAATTAGTTGATTTTTATTTCTCGTGTAATAAAAATGATTCATATCCTTACTGACTATTTTTAGTGAAAAAACGATTTTATGTACTTTAAAGAACCAAGAATTGGAGGTTCAAAATATAGCTGAGCGTTTACTTTTTGAAAATAAGTTTACCGAGAATGTGACCAATTTATAAAATAAATGTCATGCATATCCGCAATCACGTTAAAATTGTAAGACTGAGTAAAAATGCATCTATTTTCAATTACTGTTTATCTTTAATATAATAAATACAGAACAATAAGATTGTTTAATGATATTTTAAAGTAATTTGTAATTCATTTTTAAATATAAGCTAATTTAATTTAAAGTATATTTTGTAAATTTTTGATGTGTACCTAATTTTTTCATTTTTATATTTTGTGTTGATAATAAATACAATAAATATAATTGGAATATATAAAAAAAATGTACATATATAGATACTTAGTCACACAATGTCGTTGTCTATTTATTTTCCCTATCATTACTATGTTGTGTAATTTTTTAATAGCGGAAGGATGAGGCTCTTTATTTTTTATTATCACCTACTCTTGTTAGCGCAAAAGTCACATAATGTTTATAGCAATTATAAAACTTGAAAATCTAAGGGGCCTCCTCGGTATTTGCTATAGTTTATGTTTATACATATTTCAATATGCTCTTGAGATGTTCAACATGAAGATAAATAATTGTATGCATAATAATCATTTTTATAGTGTAATGTTGAACCAAAAGTACATAAAGTAAACATTTTTTCTGTAAAGTAATCCATCAGATAGAAACCTAATATTTTTTACTTATATATATATATATATATATATACATTAAACTGTGTTGATAACCTTTAGGTTTATCAATTCAGTAAAACTTTTAGAGTGAAAATCATTTCGGATAATAATCATTGATTAATGATAATAATATATAGTAACAAGTGGATAAATATTGTTTTCAATAATAGTGTTTAATTGTTTAATTGGCGGAGTATGCCCCAGCAGTAATTGTAATAGTATGTCGCCACCGGTTTGTTGATGGTGTGATTGAGCGTATTGCGGCTGGGGTCGAGGAAGCGCGTGCGCATATATTTAACTTAACTATAGGGGCGTAGACCCTGCGCAACATTATAATTCGAAATTTGTGTGTGTAATACCCATAGTGTTTCACAAATCGAAGAGGTAACCAGCTGCACTAGGCCCTGTGTTCTTTACGAGTATTAACATTTGAACAGCAGCAGCACCTCCAGCGACTAGCGGCAGAAGCAGCAGCACCAGCCACCGGCAGCAGCGCCCCACGAGCCTGTAATGATTTTCTAAAATGGCGTCACATGACAATTGACATTTCCGGGACTGGCTGTACCGTCATGGTCTCACTTGCACTCAGCCGGTTGTGGGTTTGATTATTATTATATCAGTAATTGTTTTGCTCGCCTACGAAAATTAATTCGTTTGTACTGACCGGCGATTGCCGTGCAGTTGTAAAGTAGAACGCGTTATCTGCACAGTCAGGTATTAGTGGTGGTAAATTGAAGTAGTATTCAGTGTTATCGTTTGCGTTCGCTCCGTTTTGTGTGTAGGCGGCAGGTACTTGACGGTGACCAAAAACAATAGAGGAGACAGTGAGTTCAAATGACATTTTCATCGTTTTCTTGACACTTACCCGTCGTGTGTGCATGGTGCGCACTAGTTAATAAATTAGACAAACAAATCTTAAAACTAGTAGTGATTGGATTTTCAACAGAACCCATTTGAGCAGATGTTGTTTTTATGCATTCGTAAGTAGTTAAAAACCTGTCATAGAAAGTCCTTTTTTTAGAAATAGTTCTATGATGTGTGAAAATAGAATTTTTTGTAGATACTTACATTCTGTTAATTTAAATTAAATTTTGAAATTTATGCTGTTCAATTCTTATTTCTTCATTTTTCTTATTTCATTTCTTCTTCAGTTTTAAATTAATATTTTTAATATTTTTAATATTGTTTTAGTTTTAAATAAAAAATTCTTTTGTAAGTAAATACATTAGTAATGAATTATATAAGACACCAAATCTCCTAGATATTAAACATTACATTTTAATGAGTAGTTTAAATAATAATGATAATTTAAATATTTTTAAATTTGTATTATGTTTAATCGGGATTAGATTGAAACTTCAAAATTAACATGGACTCCATTTTAATCTGTTTACTTTTAAAATCAGTTTGATATTAAAATATATTATTGTCTAATTGTCTAAATTTTATTGAGTTTTTAAAATTAAGTAATGATTGTGACCTCTGTATTTAATATATTTTTTTAAATTTAGATTTGTAAATATAATCCTAAATTTATCAAAAATCTAGTCAATTTTTTAATAGGTTCATATGATAATTGTTTTATTACCTTATTCATCTATATCTGTTCTTGGAATAATGTTAGAATATTGTAATGTATCTCATTAACAAATTAATTGCATTATTTATTGTCTTTAAAAATTAATGATAACAATTAATAATGATAACATAATAATTATTAATAATTGAAATATTACAATAAAATTGTATTGCCAAAAATTTTAATTAGTCAATAATAATTTAAAAATAAGTACTTATTAAGTTACAAGCATTTTAAAACATAAAATAAGTTTGTAACTTAAATGGTGTATACTTTATAAATATATATCAATATGAGCTGTATCCACCTGCACTACATATCCTCTTTAAAATTTTGAAAAATTTAAAAATAAAAAAAAATGTTTTATTTTTAGTAGACACAAGTAATCAAATACATGATTTTTACTTAGTTCAAATCTGTAAAAATTATATTAAAAAATGTAATTCAAAATATTAGCTGAATCAAAAATTATTAAAGATTACAAAAATTAATGGGACATCTTATTATTAATAATTAAGAATTTTTCCTTTATGAGATAACAGAAGTTGTGTTAATTTATTCTAATTTGTAAAACAAGATTTTTAAAAAAATTGTTCATAATCTGTGGTGCTTCTTTATTTAGTCAACAGTGAATTACTTAAAATAAAATATTAATTGAATTGACATGATCTTCCTATCCATCAGACCTTACTATAAAGTCATTTATTTTAATAAACTTAATTAACATAACTCATAGTCTAAATGATGAAATATCATCATAAAATTTCCTTTTTTATATTTCATAATAAATTAATAATAAATACTATTTAAACATTTGTCATAAAATATTAGACATTTTGACAGTGTATATAATAACATAAATTCAAACAATAATAAATCATGTAATACTTGTTTATCATCATTAGAAAATTATTTTGTATATTTCTTAGTGTTTTTTTTTATAATAAATAAATAAATAAATAATAATAAAATTATTATTAGTAGTAACTATTAATTTAAATTTATGTATTTTTTTCTTTTCAGAGACAATATGTAGGTAGATTATTACTCTAGAAACTCTGAACACCTTCATAGCAATTAAGACTATAGAAAAATCTTTAAAATGGCTAGAATGATACAAGAAAATGTTGTTACTTATAAAACACCATTATTGGCACATATTTTTCATTCATTTCCACATTTAAATGTCAGTGGTCATATTGTCAGCTCTGGATTTGCACCACATAGTGCTCTTTATCATGAAGTATGTGTTTAAACTGAATAGTTTAAATTAAATTTTCTCATATTTATAAAATAATTATATTATTTAGTCTCTTGGAATTTTGGGTTCAGTTCCATCAGTTTGGTTGATAATAACATTATTCTTGTTGTTAATATATCTAATGACAAGATGTTGTGACCGAAAACCTCGTCCAAGACATAGTATAGTTGTACTGAAATGGACCTTGGCAATATTTACAGTATTATCTTGGTAATTTAATTATTTATACTATTTTAAAATATAGGTTAACTTATAAGCTGTTCAAATTTTCAGTGGTGCTGTTGGAGTTAGTTTGTATGGCAATGATGATCTGCATAATGGAATCACTCAGTTTATAACATCTACAAAAGCTTTGAATGATATAGTGTTAAGTGTCAAAAATCAGGTAATAATTTTACTTTAAAACAAATAAGTGTTTAAATAACCAATTATTCTTAATTATAAAGACATCTGCTATTGAAATACTGTTGCAAGTTAATATTCATGATAAGCTCAGTGATCTTGGAGATATTATAGATTCCCCAGTTGCTAACCAGACTGCTCGAGGTCAAATTGTAACAGCTTTAAGTACTTTAGTTGGCAATGCAGCATCGACTTTATCCAATATTCGTGGAATTAGTAATTCATTACGTGGTGTTAACCTTACTCCATTTGTTAATAATGTAGAACTAATGGAATCTATCAGGTATTGATTATTTTTATCCAAATATTAATTTTGTATTTTATTTATTAATATTTATTAAATATTTAATATGTTAATTTTTTAGATCGCCAGTAACAATTGCAGTTCTAAGTATTTTATTGGTCTTTTGTTTTATACTATTGTTTGGCGTAGCTAGACATTCGCGTTGTGCTTTGATAATGTAAGTCTTGTTAAAAATTGATTCTTAGATATTAAATAATTCTAAATTAAATTTTATCTTAACTCGTAATAGGTTCTCTGTTTTTGGACTTTTTGCTGTCATTATTTCATGGCTCTCTGCATCTATTTATCTTACTGGAGCAGTTGTAAGATTACTTAAAAAAAAAAAAAAATGAGTTTAAAAAATTTAATTTACTTTTATCATTAAATTATATTTATTTTATAGGCTATGGGTGATTTTTGTATAAATCCTAATGAATGGTTAGAACGTGATTGGGCACCCCCAACTTTTTTAAAACTAGAAATATTAACATTTTACACAACATGTGAAGGTAGTAATAATCCAACTGGCAGCACACGTTCTAATCCTTTTGGATTAGCTATTCGACAAGCATCATCATCTGTTGATGCTACTAATTATCAACTAGAAATTGTTACACGTCTTGCTAAAACATTGTATCCTACTTCTAATACAAGAGAAGACATGCCAATATTGTTAAATAGAATGAGAATGGATGTTGAATCAGCAGCTAGAATGGTGTCTGCTTTACCAGCATCACTTGAATGTCGTCAAGTACATCTTCATTATAATCGAGCCTTACACGCTTCTTGTGATCTTGCATTGTATGAAAATATTCTAATTATATTTATTTTGTTAAAATTATACCTTCTTAAACTTGCAAAATTAATTAATTAATTATTTTTAAGATTTGGATTAGCCTTAATGTTGTTGGCAAGTGTGATATCTGGATTATTCTTTACTATTCTCGTATGGCTTGATTTCCATACTTGGATTTATATTAGAAAAAAGTAAGACATGAACTTTTTTTTATTAGTGTAACATATTCATAAAATTCTATACATTTCTGTAATGAGAATTATTTTAATAATTTATTACATAAATATTAATTGTTAATATTGAATTATTTTCATAATAGACAAGATTATGTAAAAACTGAAGAGAGAGATCCTTTCTTAGGACGACCTGGTTCAACAGCTAGCAGTTCTCAATCTCATGGTCATCAGATGTCAACATTAACGAGAAACCAAGGGTTGTACTACTACCCATTGTTTATTTCGCATCCAACGCCTGCTCAGCACGCTCAAAACTGCTCAGCATGACTGTTTGTGTTTTTGTTTTGATATTTTTGGTATCATATTACATCCAATTTTCATTTATCTTAATTCTCACGAATTAAAAAATTCAATTCAATTAACATTTATATCCCTCGAAATTCTTTAAAATTTGCTTAGGAATCATAAATATTGAAATTCTTTGATACATATTGGGATATTAATTTTAAATTAAAATTTAAGCTTCATGATATCAGTTTTATTTTATAAGTTATATAAAAAAAAGTTATACTACTTGTAGAAGTAATAACTATAGACATGAATTTTTATTAAACTATTGCATGGCTTGATTTTATAATAAACATTCAAACCTTAATAATTTTTGATATTAAAATAATTTTTTTTATATTAATAATACTTGTTAACAATACTACTTAATAACACTTCTGGTAAATTTTACACTTAAAATTTCTACTTTTATTTTTGAAGACAATAATTATTTTGCATGCATATTTGAATGATTTTATTTTATGTTAAATAATTAAAATATATATAAATCTAGTAGATAACTATTTTTTAGCTTAAATTTGTGCATGTATTTTAATCTATCTATGTATATTTAATTGTTTTGAAGTGATGCTGGGATAGGAGTATTTAATATTTATTTATTTCATAATTTATTAGTTGCTTATTTTTTTAAATATGGCAGTAACAATACTTCAATTAATTAACAATTTAATATAATGGTTGTATTATTAATATAAATAAAGCCTTGAATTCATGTGTTATAGAAAAACTAAGTTTATTTTTATAAAATAACTTATTTTTATTAAAAAAAATATGAAATTATATTTAATTTTAAAAAATATATATGTAAAAAGCAATTAAATGTAGAACTTTATTAATGCGAAGAAATAAAAATTAAAGTTACTTAAATAAATGAAATACAACCACTTTTAAAGCAGAATTTGTTTTAAAATACATACAATATTTTAAATATAATTCTATCATCTATGTTTTTATCGATATTTTGTTTTTTTACTAAGGGTTTTTTTTACTTATCACTAACAAAAATCATGTTAAAAGTGAGCCAAGTAATGAAATTATATAACAATAATTTACATTCAAATTAATACAATCTATACAAAAATAATACAGTTAAGTTTTCAAAAATGTTACATCAAAAGGTGTGTAACATTCATGATTTATCAGAGTATTTAAAATGTATTCCATATTAAATAACTTGGTAAACTTTTAATGATTTAAATTCTTGAATTATTATGTTTGAAATACTAAAATGTAAATAACAAACTCATGAAGTTTATAAATTTTGTTTAATTAAATTTTTACATGGTAGTAAATTCTATATATCAAGTATTTAACCAAAAATATACATTTTTTATTTTATAAGTTAAAAAATTATTTATGAAATGTTAATTTTTGGAAGTATTCTTTGTCATTNTGAAATTTTGAAAACTATAGTATGTTAATATTTATTTTAAATAAGTTAAAAAATTATTTATGAAATGTTAATTTTTGGAAGTATTCTTTGTCATTGTTGATCTATCATATAATTTCAGTTTAATTTTTGATGGTTCCTAGAGTTATTTTTTAATTTACTTTAAATTGCTAATTATTAACTTGAAATTGTTTTTTATTTCAAGACCAAGAGATGAATATGGAATGGGTAGTGGTATATCGACATTGAATGGCCGGAATGGTGGCTACTTACATGAAGGTGGATCATCTAAAGTTGGTCCTCAATATGCCACCCTAAATCGAAAATTCCGTACTTTAGAACATCCAGCTGCACGTGGTGTTCCACATCCACCGCCATCATTTCGTGGTGCCCCTTCATATTCAAATACTTTAGGATATATGCGTAAAAATAATCAACCTAATGATCGTCAATATTCAACATTAAGTCGTAAATGCAAAACATTAGAGTCATCAGATTTTTACTGAAATGAGCCGACCTCTGTTGATCAAACAACAATATCAACAATTAGTGGTAGTTCACTATCAACATTTGCAAAACCAGTACTTGTACCTGAATCTTCCTATCAGATAACAGAGTTATAATTTATTAGTTATCTAATTTTAAAAAGTTCTAAAGGAACTTAAAATTGGAGTAATTTGAATTCGAGTGTAGATTATTGAAAAACAGTTTAGATGTTAAGCACATACATTATATTATATGTTACTTTGAAGATACTGATGTTTCTATTTTATAATAACTATTGTTATTATTTTTATGTTATTACTTTTTGTCTTGTTATTAAAAACACACAATTTTTTGCACTTAATATTTGCAATGTTAATATTGAAACCTATTTACTTCATAATCACTTGTATTGCTTTCAAAATTAATGACAGTATCTAGTCATTTTTTAATTTTTTTTGTGCTTGAAACATCTTTTTAAATCATAGTCTAGTCAATGATATCTAACTCGTTTTCATTTTTCGTGTTTTACTGGTAAATTTAAATACTCAAAAAGTTTTATTGTATTTTTACAACAATATTAAATGTTGATTAACAGAGGTCGTCTTATAATTGGATAGTATAATTGGTTCCTTCGTTTTTAAGCATAAGTTACTATTAAAGTTCATTATTTATTTGAATTTTATAATTCAATATTATATAAGATCAAAAATGTATGTTAAATGTAAATAAATAAATAGGGACAAAAAAGATATATAGCTGTAATTATTTTTTACATTTCTGTCATATTTGTTTTTTGCTCTAGTATAATAGGTCAACTAGAGTTGGTTAAAGTATTTATAAAAAAATATTGTTCATTTTAACACAAATCTATTTTAATAATTTGTATCTTTATAATATACTTAATGAAGAATAAAAACAATTTCCCTCCCTAATTTTAGTATCAAGTTACAAAAATATTTATTTAGTTATAAACTACTTATTATCATATTAAAAATATTCATTGCCTTTATTGTATAAATATTATGGCTATTTTTTATATATATATGAATTGTACAATAATTGGTTAGTAGTACTTTTTAATTAATCGCTCATTGCAATAAACATATATGATATTGTTTATTGTTGAAACTGTTCTTTTGCCAAATTTTAATGCTAATATTTAATTGTGATGTAAATAGAAAATAAAAACATCAGCAGTTGACATTTATATTTCAAATTATATAAAGTTAATGATTGAAAGAGATATCTTAAATCACTATGTATGTATGTCGATATTAATCTTATCAAGATGTAGTTCTTTTCTTTAAGTAAAAATGTTAGATGCCAATTTTAATAATTAAAATGGCAGACTTATGATTTGTATTAAATTTGTTGTCATTACTATTAAATTTATTTTCATTTAGGATTAGGAAATATAATTTTAATTTCTTTCTATTGGAGCTCATTTTAAGAGATAAGTAACCATATTAAATGAGACATAATGTTGACATATTTTATACTTTTATAAGGCTATTTGATTTGTGGTTGTAATACATTTTTTGTTTATTTAAACTTATATAAACTAATACATTTTAGATATGTACAGCATTTAATAATTACCTAAGACTGAACGAGACTGTTGTATTTGTTTTTCCTTTAGTATATGTTATAATTTTTACTCAAAATTACTCTCGTCTTAGTCTTCTGCCCTTTAATATATTTATAATAATTATAAAATAACTGTTAGTACAAAACAAGAATACTTGTAAATATTCTGTCTGTGTACTTTAAAAAAAATTATCTCTTTTTGTACTGCCAACTCTTGTTCATCTTTTGGCGATTAACTTTTTTTGTACATTCAAACTAATTTAGAAATTAAAATAAATATTAAAAAATAAACATAGAATATAAGTTATAAAAGTATGTTCATTTATTATGTACTTTATTTATCTTATGTACCTAATATTTCTAACACCTGTTTGTCGATACAAGGTCACTATGAAAAATAAGTATTGTTTTAGTGTAACACATGTACCATTTGGGACTACCTTGCATTAGTTATTTGTATTTAAACATAGTATGTATTACACCAAGTCGTTCTGTTTTTGGTGTGCTTTTTTATTTGAACTACTGCAATTACAAACAATCAAGTGAGATTTTGATTTTAATATTTCGTAGTTATTGTTTTTATGAAACCTCTAATTTTTATCCATCTCTGTAAAACAAAAGGCTTTGTATTAATTAATTAAATTTTTCTTAAAAAAATTAATTTATTTTTAAAATTCTTGCATCTGATTTTGAAATTAAAACTATAAGTAACTTGATTAGTAGGATGACAATATTATATTAAGGAAATTATATTTGTGTTTAAGAAGAAGTTATTATTATACAAAATGCTGTATATAATATCATATTTGGCCCTTAATTAACTTTTGGATTCGACTAACAAAGCTATTTACAAGATGGAACTTAAAATTAATAAATGCATAAATTGCTATATTATTCAGTAAAATTTTGAGAGAAAATTTTACTGAATAATATAGCAATTTATTACATAGTGATTTATGTGTAAATTTTTTAAAGTTGGTCAAATAAAATTAAGTCGTTAAAAATAATATTTATTACTCAGGATAATTTCATGTGTTATTATCTAGAAAATTGATAATATTTAGTACGTAGTTTACTGAGTATAATCATTAATGAACATTTAGATCGCACAAAAATTGTGAATAAATATTAATTGCTAATTAGAATTATTTAAAGTTGATTTTAAATAACTTTAATTTTGACAATACATAGGTTAAAAGAGATAAAGAGAAAATAATGTTTTATACATTTTAAAAAGGTATATGCCATGCGAATATTTTGCTTCTACTAATAATCCTATATTTTTTAATGACCTACGTTATTGTTTATTGACTCTTAACTCTTTATTAGCGCTATTAAGATTACAAGTACAAAAGAAAATATTTAAGGGAGGTGATTAAAATGATTCTCAAAATTATCTAAAGTAAATATTTAATAATAAGCGCAACTAAATTAACATTTGGGTGCTAAATTAATTTCTTTCTATCTTATTATTTATTTTTAATAACAATATATTTAAATTTCTAAATTTTTGGTAGTACTAATTTGGATTATAGGGGTACTAAGCAACTCTCAAATTGCATCAATGAATTTAAGGCCAAATAACTAAAAGCTCTTAACTTCCTTCAAAGAAAATTGAAACTTACTTCAATTTCAGAGATATATAGATAAAAAAAACCATTTTTAACGAGAATAAATCGCTTTTAGATGAAAAATTCACTGATATTTATTATAAAATTAATAAGTTATTGATTTATCCTTAACTAAAAAAATTTCAGTGTTAAAAGATTGATAAATAAATTTTGAATTTATTCAATAATTTGTTTTTAAAGAGATAAAACCAGTTAAAAACATGTTTTAATTTAAAATATTATTAAATATAAGTTAATTATGAATTATTATTATAAATATTAGCTTCATTATTAAATATTTTATGTTATTGATTTAAAATAATAGATCTTCAGAAACTTGTGATAGATTGTTTACTAATGATTTATCGCCAGAGCAAATTCTTAGATGGTTGACGGATCCATGTCGTTATGATAAAACCGTTGCGCCAAAAAAATCAGCTCCTAACCTTCCTATTGTAATTTCCACTAAGATTCATGTTTATTATATGACATCTGATTACTCTCGGAATACAGTAAGTTTAGAAAAGTAAATTATTTTTTAGCAAACCTTGAATTATATTAAAAGCATAAATCTGACTTTTAAGGATTTCAAAGTTTGTTTGCTTTTGCAATTTCGATGGAGAGATATTCGGTTGAGTTATGGTTATTTAACATTGAATGACGTTACAGAAGTGATAAGTCGAAGAATTATTCTTGAGCGAATTTGGATTCCTAACATCTACATAACAAACGAAAGACATTCATTAACGCTTGCGGATTTTACTGATGACTTGTCAGTCACTGTGTTGCCTGATGGATATGTCATGTTTGCAGTCAGGTATATAACTTACATTTTTGATTGCTAAGAAAATTTCAATTATAAAGATTCGTCGTAGTTTTGTTTAATTGTAATTCTTTAATTTAAAAAAAAATTATTTTTAATTGTGAAAACGACGTATGCGACGTCTAGAAATTTCTGCCTGGAGATTAAACATTTTTTACCCTCCCTCATATAACTGCCACTGGTTACACAACACTTCATCGCCTGAGAATGAAAAGGCTCTAATGCAAGATCGATGATTTTTCAGTAAACTCTTTTTAAAAATAAAAGTATTGTTTCGCGAACAATGATTTGATAAAATATGATTTAAAAATACTTTGATACTGATTGTTTAAACTGTAATTTTGAATTATGAAAGGAAAAACACTGATTTTATATCTAAATAATTTGTAATATAATTCAGTTAAAATAAATTACAATGACAATATTCATACTCACAAGTTTCATTAAAAATATAAAATGTGTACAATTTGATGTGATAAAATAAACGAAGCTTATTATTTAATTTTACATTTTTTACGTAATAATTAATCGAGACAAAAATTATAATAAAGAAAATTTATCCTAGATAATTTGTTTTACCAATTTTAACTGCAATATTGTAATTAGCTAAACGCACTCTCACTCTATTGTTTTCTAAGCCCATCCTCTTAACAATGTAGACAATTATTATCAACAATTAAAAGAAAAATACTACTTACAATTCTTTTAAATGCAAATACGCAACACCATAACTCCAAATACTAAAGTTTACTTGACTTCCATCAAATAAACCGCAAATTCCACAATGACACCAATGAATTTGCTAAATTTAGTATTATAAATATCATATACTAAAAAATAGCTCAATTGAATGTAACTTAAAATAGCCAAAACATGTTAATGTATGGAACATAATAAAAACCAAGAACGATAATTACTCCTGATGATCAACAATCCTCTCAGAATAAATCATACTGATTCTGATAAAAAAATTTGGTTTTCCAAATAAACTCACAACAATCATTACAAACGACTTTGTCCAACATACAATACGAATATGTGTTGGCCATGTTCACATGACAAATTAAATAGAAACTAACAGTTTTAAATTTAGGTTCTAAAAAGAAGTATATATAACGGCAAAAAATCACAATCACAAGTCTCCCTTACTGTAGAACAGGAAGCTGACCGAGCCTGTGCAGTTACTTTGTCTTTCCACACGTAACAAATATTGCACAGTATATGAAATTTTTTATTTAAATTTTAAATTTATTTAAATTAACTCACTATATAATGAGTGTAACTATTTTATCTAGAAATTAAAATGCGTAGTTATGTTTTTGATGTATTTNACGTAACAAATATTGCACAGTATATGAAATTTTTTATTTAAATTTTAAATTTATTTAAAAGTTTTTATTTAAATTAACTCACTATATAATGAGTGTAACTATTTTATCTAGAAATTAAAATGCGTAGTTATGTTTTTGATGTATTTATTAAAATATTGTTTTCAAAAAAATTGCGTTAGAACCATTTTATTCTGAGACGACGACTTCATAAATTTCTGGTAAGAAATTTAACGTTATACATTTTAATAAAGTGGTAACCTCCCACAAATTTGTGGGATTAAAATACCGTACCTTACAACTAATAAAGTATGATGTCCAAGCCACTGCTCATCGTTGTATTATCCACAATAGAGTAACTGTTGTCTTGCAAACGAAAAATCATTGTGGTTGTAGAAAAATCAACGTATCTAAAAACAATTTTGTATCTATAAATTACTTATAAGAAATTGAATGTATTTATTCATTTATTGAACTAAATGTGTATTTTGGGAATGAATTATATTCAATTAAAACAAGTTGTAATATTAATACAGAAGATTTATTGCAGATTAAAGACATCCGTATTTTGTTGGTTGAAACTTGGAAGATTTCCATTCGATCATCAGCAATGTCACCTCATTCTGGAAAGCTGTAAGAACTATTTAAGTCTTTATTTAAAGATGCGTGTCAATTTATTAAAACTACTGTGATATTACTAATAATTTTATGGTATTATTGTAAGAGGGTCTTTTTTTTAGTGAAGTAAAAATAATTTTTATAAATTAAGAATTTTCATCTCCTAATTAAACATCAGAAAATTAATGCTCATTTAACTATAGCGAATATTTTTAAATACACTAATTCTGATATTTTATTCGAATTAACAGGGAGATATGATATAAGCCAATTAACTTTGAAATGGGAAATGATGTCACCGGTAACCGTAACTGTTAGAGATTCTTGGGTACCATATCTTACTGAGTACCAACTACTGAAAGTCACACCGCATGATGCTAATTATTATACAGAACCAATGGCCCTTAATTCGTATTCTTGTCAGTATAATTATTTAAGAGCATTTATTGCTGTTTTAAACGTTATTGGTACAAAAGGAAATAGAACAATTTTCTTTGTTGCAGCATATCAATATTCATCTTTGACTCTAACATTTTTATTAGTCAGAGAGTATGGATACCATATTATGGATTATTATTTACCCAGTGTGCTTTTTGTAATACTTTCTTGGGTTTCATTTTGGATGACCCCAGAGGCAGCACCTCCTCGTGTATTATTAGGTAAGTTTTCTTTAAAATATAATGATTTTTTTTTAACTATGTAACTGTTACACATCTAAATCTTGTATATTTTACGCATAAACATTATGTTGTAGGGACCAGCACAATGCTTACCTACTTTCAATTGGGTGTTGAGACGGGTTCACAGTTGCCAAATGTGTCATTGATTCGATCTAATGACGTGTGGTTCATTGTTTGCACTGCATTCATATTTCTTTCTTTAGTAGAATTTGCATTAGTGAATACTATTTGGCGATATGGGTAAGAGTTAAATAAAATTAAAATCTATTATTTTTTTTTTACTATGGAAAAATTATTGTGAACTTTAAATGAATTTAAAATTATTATTTCAGACAGAAAACTGCTAAAATAAAAAGCAAATCTGTCAAGCAAATGTTAAAATGTTCTATGAATATCACAGAAATAGCAAAAGGAAAAAAATCCTATAATTCAGACAACGGTTCGTTTTTAAATCAAAGACGGACAAAAGTAAATACCACATTTTCATCACGTTTTTGTATAGAACCTAAGACTGACTAAGACATCTGGTTTTCTCTTTGTATAAATTGTTCATTTTGAACGCGATTGAGCGACCAGATGTTACAAAGACCAGAGGGTGAAAATGAAAAAATTATTTTAAATAATATTGTGTACTATATCTGAAGCAAACGCGTTTAAACATTTTAGTTTTATTATAATTTATGTTTCAGTTACACTAATATTTATATATAAGGATTTGATATTAACAATCGTAACATTCAAAAAGATTTGAAATTTAACGGATATATACAGTTGATTTATTTATGAAGTGGCCAATGGTAGCTTGAGTTTTTGTAATGTGCCATTTCATAAATGTATATATTAGAGGTTCTTACATTTATTTAACAAGTTTGAATTATTTATGATAAAAGTTGTGCATAAAATTAGAACTATTCGTTTTTAACTTATTTTAAACTAGTAATTTTTAATGCGTATTTTTAAAAGTCTCTTGAAAATTTATTATTTAGATAAAATAAAAAACATATTTAAATCTTATTTCAAGTCAGTGGTTCTGTCTTGAGTATAACCTTTTTAGTTTTGATACTACACTGAAAAGGTATTGTTTTCATTATGATGTGATTTTGTTTATGTCTGCTCATAAAAATTTTCTTTTTTTACTGAATCGATTTTGTTGATTTATGCTTCAAAAAAGAACAAATTTAATTAAATTGATCCTAATGTCTAAAAGAATTGAAAAAAAAAAAAATTTCGAAATTAGGCAACCATTGAAAATGACAATGATTTCTTTTTTACATTTCAAATTTGCTATAATTTTCTTAAAATTTCGACAATTTAAATGAAATTTTTATCATGCATACTAGTTATTATTTTTTTTATAAGTTTTTAATGAAAATTCAAGTGAAAAAATAAGTACAGAAAGTGTTTAAAGAGATAACCCACTCATAAATTTTTTTAAGCATACTTGCATTGAAGTGTTTTATAATAGTGATGTTGATTACTGTCAGATATCAATCTATACTGAAGGCTACTGTGCCAGATCGTCACTATGTTAAATCACGAATGCACTTAATTTTTTTTTGCACGTCAAGTATATTTTTTTGGAAAAAAAACCAAAATATGTAAATAATTATTAAATTAATAATAATTATATATAATATTAAACATTTTTAGAATGCAACAGTGTTAAATTCTGAACTTCCATATTCAATGGAAATGAAAGCAATGGGCAGAGTAAAATTTAAAGTTTCTAAAGAAACTAACCGACAGCTCAATGGAGGTGTAAATATAACTAGTCAACAAATAGCTGTTTGGATTGATGAAAAATGTAGAATTGTGTTTCCAGTAGCATTTGTTTTATTTAACACGATATATTGGAGTATTCTGTGGGTGTAATGAAGTCAATATATTTTAATATTCGAGTCTCTTAGATGTGTATTCGAAAATGTGTTAAAATATTATACAGGGTGTTCAGTAAGTCAGGAAACGGGTTTCTATTGTTCTCATTGTTACAATCAATGAGAACAATAGAAACCCGTTTCCTGACTTACTGAACACCCTGTATGTATTGTTATAGAAAAATAAATCATAATAGAAATATTGAATAGTAAAAATTATTCAAATATTTTTATTAAATTAAGTGTTAATTTATATAATTTTAAGTCATTATTTTTACAAATATTTTTAAAATTATTGGAATAAAAATAATATAATTCAAAATTATGTTTAAAAATAAGAAGTTTAAACCAAAACCTTATACGTGGCATCTAAAATTATAATTAATTAAATATTTAAAATCATAAACACTTGTGTAAAAATCTAGATTAATATAATAATTGTAATAATTTGAGTAAATTAAAATTAAATAACATGAAATGGATATCATTATATTGCAAAAACATAATGTTACATTACATAGAAATCAATGGTAATAATTAGTTTTATTTATAATAATAAACGAGTAGAATTTTTTTTTAATTATTATAATTTATTACTAAGATAGCAGTCTTAAAAAATTCTATTTTTTTTTATAAAACGTAAGACTAACTAATAAAGTATAAGTAATAAGTATGTACACAATATTTAAATTTCAAATGGTAAACAAAACCTTTTCACATTAAAAGAATAGAAATAATTATTGTCATTAAAAATACTGTTAAATGTACCCTGTAATTTTTTTCAAATATTTTATCACAGTCTGATTGAACAATAGTTTGTCTGCAATATGGTATTGAACTAATTGAGCAGTTTTCTTTCATTTTTTAAATTTGTAATAAAATTATTAATATATGTATATAATTAAATAATCTAGTTCTTTATACTATCATCAATAGATAAATTATCACTTGCACTAAAAGGTGTTCCGTCAAAATTTCTTAAATGAATCTGAAAAAAAAATGGTTTATTATTTAGGAATGCTCGCTGTACTTAAAAAATGTTGCACTAATTTTTTTTTATTAGTAAATGAAAAAAATTTTAGATATGTTAAATACAGGTGGCCCACCACTCACTGGCAACTTAAATAACTTTTGATCCAGTTAATATTTTTAGCTGATTTTTTTTTTTAATAATAGTTATACGTTAGGTCTATAGCTATATCTCAATAATTAATTTTTTTTACATTTTATTAAAAATATTAATTATTTTTAAATTTTAAATAAAATGTAAAAAAAAAATCTAAGATAGATATTTTGTAGAGTAGAATTTAAGAAAAATTTTAGTAAAAAAATATCTTATTAATATTCAGTAGTAAATATTATGTAGCGTTTTAAAGTTTGTGAAAATTTGAATTTTCATGTATTATTTTATGGTATTAAACATTGAAATACGTATTGAGAAAAGGACAGAAGAAAACGCTATCTTTTCATGATTACTGTATATACATATGATGATAATGTGTATACATTACAAAATTGGCATTAATACCACGATAAGAAATTAGATAAGGCAATTATTACTTATCACTCTCATTTAAAAGTATATTGAAAAGAGAGCGTTTTCTTCTGTCCTTTTCTCAATACGTATTTCATAATAATAAATAATAACGTATAACTATTATTTAAAAAAAAATCAGCTAAAAATATTAACTGGATCAAAAGTTATTTAAGTTGTCAGTGAGTGGTGGGCCACCCTGTATATGTGATAAGTTTTTTATTTAGTCAGATTAGTTTATATCAGTTATTATAAAATCTTATTATATCAGTTATTTGTTCGGCGACGCTCTCTTCGTGAGGTCGTTGGACGGTGGTTTGGTGTAAAAATGCATATACTTGTCAATGAATTTCGTGTGTAATATTTGTATTTAATTAATTGAAATGATCGACTACGAGAGGTGTTTAACAGATCTAGTAAAATTTCTTATTTAGCAAAGAAGATAACTGGCGTAACCATGAGGGGATTGGGTGTCTAACCCCCATGAAAAATCTTATGTATATCCGCCTCAAAATTAAACCCTTATTATTATACTAAAGGTGATTTCACAAGGGAATAGTTTACCAAAACTCTTTTGGTAAATTGAAATTACCGCCAGAGTTAATTTTAGATAATATACTACGAATGCCAAGTATATTACTGATAATTATCAATTAAATTGAGTATCAGTTTATGTGTAAATGATACGGACTATGAACATAATATTTTTTCATTACTATTTAATTTTCTGCGATTCATAGAAAAATTCAGGGAATCGAACCAAAATATTTTTTTTGAATGAATTAAAATAAATGAAAATAGAGTTAGGGTTCTAGTTCATGACAGTTTTTATAAAATATCAATTTTGGGGTTTTAGTTTCGATAAAAATAAAGGTTTTATAGGTATTTATCGGTTAGATTAGATACGAGGCCTTGAAAAAGTTATTATCGAGACGTCTAAATGTAGGAATTTAATATTGAAAAAATGTTAAATTTAATCTAATATAATTATTAGCATATTACCTGTAAATGTAAGTTAACTTCATCGCTACGACTAAGATATGGAAAGTTACCCCCAGTCTTAAGTTGTGCTAGTTTGGCTTGTGGATACTCTTTATAGATATTTTCTCTAACTGGTGAACCTAAGGCATAATTATCAAATACATCCATAATTGTAACAGCTTTTAACCCTCTCATTAAATATGTGTTTACACGACTATTCAAACAATTAATAGTTAATCGTGATGCGAGATCTGATTGTGATAGTGATTCTATCTAAAATATTTACATGTAAATGTATTTATACACGTCGATATAATATAATTTTTATACTACTAAAAAAAAAAAAAATACTTACAACTTCAACCATAAAATCTAAAGAGTCTGCTATTTGACGATCATGGTAGGCTTCTTTGGTAGAAAAATTGGATAACACCATCTTTTTTAAAATAACCGAAGGAAAAATCCAAAATCTAAAATTATTTAAAATTACATTATGTGTAACTTAAAAATAAATATAAATTAAATATAAGTAAATGGATACATACTTTTTTGTTGTTTAATCTAACAAACAAAAATCAAAGTGAAATTAATTATTTATTAAAATTTTAATTTTAATATCTCCCTACTCAGTACAGCGGAGAACTTCCCTCGCACCACCTGGAACCTCAGCGGCACGGGGTGACCAAAAATAAGAAGTACTAGGCCGGGAACAGAGTACAATCCTTTGCTTGTAAGGGTCATGCGTGCATCGGAATAACGCAAAACCACAGTGTCCCCCAACCTTAGAAATCAAGCTCAACCGAGTCCGACATCACGAATCTGGCATCCAAAGTCGACAGTATGGGCTCCCAGATTACCCGGTTTACTAGTGTTAGTAAGACAACATTAGACTGGTCACGGTCGACGAAAACGCTTATCTATTTCCGAATGCCAAGCGGAAGTTTATGAGAACTTTAGATTTGGTAGGACTGCTAGGACCTCCAACCGGTTCAACTAGATTCCTGGAATAGGGATATGAAGCGCCCACCCCCAGCTCTAGCGATAAACTTCAACAAATAACTAGGTTACCCACAAAAAAAGTAAACAACATGCATACATTAATACATATAAAACAAGGTATTAGGATCATGCCCTATTTTTTCCAGTCAAAGGTGGATATAAGGTTTATAGAAGCATTGCCCTATATAAACATTTTCTTTTCTGGATTCGTAATTAGTATCAGTTTAAGATTAATGGTTTTTCTTTGTTAAAAAATATATCGAAATTTTTTTTTTAAATCTTCCATACCGGGTCTATCAAAATTATAAAAATATGAAATAAGAATCACCTTGAACTATAGTCAATCATTAATATGTTTGTCGTAATAGTTTGGAGGTTTACTAGTAAATCTCCATAATTACACAAATAAACTCTGTTATATTAAAAAAAAAAAAATAATAAATATTTAAAATGATTCATTGTTTATTAAACATAATAGTAAATTAAATACATTAACTTATAATCAGTAGGATTATGAAATGTGTTAATTTCTGATCCTATGAGTCATTCAGTATTAGAATTATTTTATGTTTTTTTTTAATAAAAATAAGTACTTACAAAACAGCAGCTTCCTTGTATCTAAATATGGATGTGTCTGTAAATGTGTTGCAAAGAAATAATGATACAACTTTCGGTTGATGTACAATTGTTGAAAACTCTACAAATTTTTGAGCTAAAAATCCACCTAAAAGAAATAGAGTTAAGCTCTAGAGAGAATATAAGCCGATGGGTTATGTTTAATTACGCATGTATATATTTTATTAAATCTGATAATTTTGTATGAAGGTGGAGATTAACTTTTAACTTATTTTAAACCGGATTTTATCTTTTATTTACTTTAACATAATTCATGTGTAATACACAATATCTTTAACTGCATGATATTTTATTTATTTATAAAGAGGAAGTCACTCTTAATTTATGAAACTGTAAAATGATTTCTAAAAAAGGCGATATAAATACAAGGAAATATTTAATTTTTTGGTTAAGGTAAGCGTTTTTTTATGATTAAAAAACTTAAATTTAACCTGAATTTTATTTTAAAAATTAAGTTTTATACTAACTTTACCTATTAATATACATAAATTACTTATATACGAGTTTTTATTTTCTTAAATGATGCTGTCAGAATTTCCATATTAATTATATATATATAAAAAAAAACAAATCTAAGCAAGGTTAGAAACTGAAATAATTTCGGGTTTTGACAATTTTTTTATATTTAGTAAATTAGTACATCTATATTGATTTTGTTAAATGTTATATTAAATGTTTAAAAAACGATTACAGAATCCAAAAATATTATGAGACCGTCTTTAAAATCTTAATTGAACTTAAAATTTGATTTTAAAAGTTTAAAAACCGAAATTCATATATATATATATATTTTTTTTTTTAATATATATATATATGGGTAGATTTTGATTTTAAAACTGTATAAGATCAAACATTAAATTTGATTTAGGTTTTTTAATCGATTTCATAATACCTTTATTTTCTAGATTTCTTAACCTTAAAAATTCTTAAAAAAATTTGATACAGGTTTACTAATTTACTATACATGGTAAAATTTTTTGAAAACATATCATTTCTGTTCCTAGCCCTCAATCTATATGAAATTAGCTATATTAGCTTTGATATTTGTTTAAAGTAATTAACTGAAAATCTTTTATTAATTTATTAACTAATAAATTTCATAAATGAAAATTGACAATTTTCAATGTATTTAAAAATTAAAAACAGTATTGTTTTGGTTATTATCTCAACAAAATCAAGTCTTAATAAAAAATGAAATAATTATAAAAAAATTCTAGTAAATTATTTGAATTTTTACACAATTTGGAGGAGACAATCTCATACTTTCCACCCAATCAATCATATATAAATTGTATGAATTGTTACTGTCCCTTAAAAATTTCTAATTATTGTTGGTAATATGCACAGTGATTCATGATGTTTTTCAAATGTAATAACTTTTGATTTACTATATATTTTGTGTTTCTTTATCTTAAATTATTTATGTATTCATAGGCTATGTTAAAATCTTATTTTAATTATTTGTTTTCCAATAAAACAAATTTTTCTTTTTTTTAATTTTCAAAATAGTCGTTTTTAAAGCTTTCTTTATAGTAATTCTAATGAGTTATTCACTATTTTTAGAACGAGTATTTATTGTGAGTGGGTATGTAGTGCTGTTGTGTATAGTTCGTAATGGTGTATATTTTTAATACATATAATAATTTTTGTATTATGGGAAAAATTAATGAATCAACATTTTGAATATTTATGAGTATTATAAATTTAGTTAAATGAATTTTAAAAATTATCTTTATATTTTGATTTTTTACATTGTTTGCAAAAAAATCTTTAGATTAAAAAATAAAATACATATTCAGTGGTTTAAATGAAATTTTTATGCTATGTCAACGAAAATAAGTATTTCAGTTTAGTATGGAAGAATGAAGAAAAAATCTACTTAAGTGTGTCTTAAATGAAATAAATGTTTATCAATATAAATCACAAAATTAATTAATCAATTGTGTTTATTTTAATCAATTTTTTTAAGTTGTTAGCTAGAAACAGTTTGTTTCTCATGACTTCCATTTTATTACGGTAATAGAGATTCTATTGTCATACTTCATTTGAATGAAGTACTATTGAATAGATTTTTATTTATAGGATTAAGACTTAATGTTGGTAAAATATGGCTGTGTCCATTTTGTTTTATTCAGTAAATTATTGTCCAATTTAAATAATTTAAATACTAGCATTAAATATAAAAGCCATATAAAGATGTGTTTTAGGTTGGATTAGTATTAATTTACACAGAAACTTGTCCCTATTAAATTTTTCATTAATCTGAACTAAATTTAAGAGAAATTTAGTGCAAGTGAAAATATTATTTGTAACAGAATATTGACATCATTTTATTTTTACCTGAGTATGAAGTGTAATGAATACAAAATCTTTTTTGTATCATAAAAAAAATGAGTACTACTTGTTTAATATTGATATTTTAAATTGAACTTTATTTAAATATAAATATTTTATTTTCAGTTCAAAATCCTTCTAAAGGTAATCATTTCTATCAAAAATATAATAGTTGCATGAATTTTAGGAGGAACTTTGCGCTCTTTTAGGTTGTCCATAAATATGCCCCTTATTTTTACCCAAACAATTTTTCATAAAATAACTAATGTAGTCTTTATCAGTTGTAATAATTTTTCTGTATTGTATTTATATACAACTACAAATTAAAAAAAAAAATGGTCCTTATGGTGAAAAATAGTTTTGAATTGATTAATTTAGAAAAGGATAAAAGGAATACTTTTAGTTATAGCACAAAAAGCTATATTTCAGTTTAATTATTTTTATCATGCTTACAAAAAAATTTTCTTACCTAATGATGCTCCAAATAAATGAACATTTTTTATATCCATATAATCCAACAATTGCATGAAACCTTCACACCATTCTGTAACACTCCAGTATGGTGGATTTTCTGCCTAATTGTTCATAGGTAAAATATTATTTAAATAAATATTATTTTTTAATGAGACTATGAGTACTTTACAAAAAATTAGCATTATAATATATTATTATAATAACACAATATTATTAATTCAAACATAGAAAATTTTTTAATATATTTTTACATTAGTTTTCTAAAAATATTATAATTTTTGATTAACTGTTGGTTTTTTCAATGATAAATTTATTAATACGAATTATTCTGTAGTAAAAGTACAGAATATTAGTACCAATGTAATAATATATAAATATTTACTATAATATTTTCATTAAAAATTTATGATACTAACAGATATAACTCTATACCCTTTTGCACTAAGAGTTAATAATTGCTTAAAATAAATTTCTGCTGTACCACTGACAGGATGTAAGAAAATTAATGGTGTTTCAACAGAACGTGGGCCTGAGTCGTACACACGCCAACCCTGTAATTAAATACATTTATTAACACATGTAAATAATAAATACTTAATTAGACAAACTTTATTGGATGTGTCATCAAGTAATATTTTCTTAAGTGGTATATTACTTCTAAAACTTGTATATTCAGGAGATTGAGAAATTCGACTTGAAAAATTCATATTCAACAACAATTTTATTTAAATCTAATTTTTAATGTAAAACATAACGTAAAATTATACTACGTAAAAAATAATTCACTTATTATTATAAAACAAAAAATTAATTAATAGTGGAAAAACAACTTGTTGCTCAATATCTGGCGATATCAATGTTGAACATACTGATAATTATTATACAATATGTTGATTTATAATATTAACATAGATTAAATACACACATGTATTTGATCTATGATATTCATATGCATTAACCTTATCATATAGATAAGAGAGAAAGTATATTCGTAAATAACTGCTGATAATTCTATATTTTAACTCGTTTACCGAAACTCTTCAATAATAAATTAAAATTGAAGTAAATAATATTTACAATTGGACATTGTTTATTTTTTATCTTAATAGTATTTAATTAATTGTTAGTTTTTTTCTAACACTCAATTTAATTTTATTTTGTTATTAAGATTCTTCTGTATTATTTATAATAGTATTGAAAAATTTATTTATAGTAGTGTATATCTAATTTTTAGTGAAAAATTATAATTAATATGGATTTAGTAATTGATATAAACAATAAAAGCGCTGGACGTGATAGAGTTGCAAGGTATTATTTTATAAATTAAATTATCACAATTTTTTTCTACAATACCAGTACTTTATATCTCTATGGTACAACTATTTTGATGCATAATTGAGATTGATTATTAGTATTTATCTACCTCAATTTCTTTTAAACTAATAAAAGTTTAAAGAGATTATAACTTAGATGTTTGAAAAAATGATTGTCTTTTGGTGGAAAAGTAAATAATAAGATTAAAGTTTTGCATTTTTAAATAAATACAAATTTGCACCTTACTATTATATTATTTTATTTTGTCAATGAACTTCAAATGTTTTAAATTTTCTTAATTTTATAGAAATTTTCTTTATATTTTAGATTTTTACAATATGGTTCTAAAACTGCATGGCATTATATGGAAAAAAATGATGTTGATATTACTTCCATCAATAAGTTCAAACAATTGGAACAATCATTGGCTGCTTTTCGAAAACGTAAGTTATTTTATTTAATAAAAATTAGTAATTTTTAAGGTTTTCTCTACAATTTTCTCTTGGTAAACCTGTAGACATTTAACCAGAACTATACCCGGATAACAAAAATATAGGATTAAAAAAGGACAATATAATAGTACTTTAGAATTTTTATTTCTTTTCTTTTACTACATACATTAAAAAAATAAACATTTTAATAATAAATGTTAACTTAATTAAACCTTTAAGGATATAGGTATAAAATATTGTAACTGTATATAAAGACTTAAGAAGCTTCAAAGGTTCCAGTACCAAATAAAAGAATAGGTTCTGAAAAGTTTAAATTGTTTGTTAAAAAGTTATTAGACAAAAAAATAGTTGTCATGAAAACATAATTTTAGTTTTATTTTTACATATATCCTTCCTTGAAAGTCCTTAATTTACTGTAATATTTTCATAGTTATTTGAATAAAAAAAATTTACTAGATTTAGGGATTACAGAAATATTATAAAGCTGGATTGCTAAAAAATTATTGGACAGAATGCAGCATAAGTAACTATTTTTTGCAAATTGAATAATTCAGTGAAAATTAATCAAATTTCAACTTTTTTTCTTCATCATTAAATTAATTAAGAAAAATTACATTTACCATATAACCACTGATGTTTTAGCAGACAGTTTTCCTTTTGTTGAAGTTGATGATGATTAAGCATAGACGTTCCCATAAATTTCATTGATCATATGTTTAATTTCCATCTTAAGTTCTGAAATGGTTTGTGATTTGTTCACATAAACTTGTAACTGGACATATTCCCATAAAGAAGTCTAGAGGAGTCAGATCTTAAGAATATGCTAGTTATAATTTTTCATAACTAAATCGTAGATCTTTATGAATGTAAATTAAAAAGAAATTTAAGTTTGATTCATTTTTCATTAATTTCTCTCATTTTCTAAAAGATAGTTACTGTGCTAAAACCTGCATTAACTTAAGCTTCTCAATAAAATAAAAATAATTTTTTTTTTGTATTTTAATATATTTTTACTATATTTAATATCAATTCAAATAAAGTGATGAAATATGCATTTGAATAATTTTATTAAGCTAATTAAAATTATATTTTTGTTTCAGTTTTACGTTTTGGTCGGTTTATTGATACTTTATATGCTGCATTAAAAACAGTTAACCATTCTGATAAATCAATACGATTTTGTGTAACTTTTTCTAAAGTAGCACATTCCCTGTACTTATTATGTGATCATTACTTATGGTTAGGTAAACAAAATTTTATTCAAGTGAATACTATTAAATGGACTCAAACATCTAATAAATATTGGCTTTTATCGATTGTATTAAATCTAGTTAGAGATGTTATAGAATTAAATAAGTTGTTAAATTCAATGCTAAAGAAGAAAATTTTAAATACTTTAAATAGAAAAGTAACTCCTAAAGATGTTTTTTCTAGTGGAGCTGTTCAATTTGTTAGTGATCACAAAGACTTATTGATAGATACTGTAAAAAATGGCTGTGATATTTTGTTACCCTTAACTAATTTAGGTCTTATAAGACTTAGTCCTGGGACCATTGGTGTTGCAGGTATGTTATCTTCAGTTTTAAGTTTATACACAATATGTGATCAAAGAGCTAAACTACCATATTCATAGAAATATTTTAAATTGAGGAATGCTCCTTATGTGTTCTTTGAAACCAGTATTAAGACTGCTATTGTTCAATCTTTTTTTTATATATACAAAATAAGTTTAATTTATAAGTATATGTGTATATTTTTTGTTATAAATGTTATATGTATGAACATGAAAAATGTTTACTGGTTAATGCAAATTTATATTTTTATTAATAAAGTCAACTTTTAAATTCATGTGAACTTTTGGGATATTAACAGATTGGTCTTAATTTTAAACAATGACTATTTTGTATTAGTGAATATTTATTTGTGCATTGGTGATTTTTTTTTAATTTATTGATTTTGTTGTTAAGTTTTATAAATAAGAATAGAAGTATTTTTTTATGTAAGCGTAAGTTAAAAGGAAAGTGTAATACTGATTATTAATAATATACTATTATTATGATATAATGATTTTATATTATGATTTAATTTAATTTAATTTATATTATGATTTAATAATATTTGGTTTTTAAAAAATTATATAAAAATGGGTTGATAAAAATATTTTGTTTGTATGTCTGTTAATTATTTAACTTAAGTTTGTTTCAGAGTTTATATAAAGAGTATATATATTTTTTATTGGTTATAAAATTATATACTATTATATTTTAATTTATTAAAATCCCTTTTTTAAAAAAGAGATCATTTACCCCTAATTAGGCTACTTAAAATGTTTTATTTGGAGCAATGACTCTATTTTGTCTTTTATAAATATTTCTATGAGTAGCTTATTGTTTTCTTATCTTGTTGAAAGTTTTAGAAATAACGCTTAGGAAGGCTTAAACTCAATATACTTTCTCTGTTTTATCTACAAATTATAACTTAATTTAAGATTGTACAAGAGTGTAGTTAACACCATTGCCCTTAAGACACCCCAGTCAGCTAAGAAGATTCTTTTCAAATATTATAGGTGGTAAAATAAAATTAAAAAAAGTCAGTCACTTAGTCAAATGTAGATGATTGCCTTATTTTGAAAAATATCATTGGACACCTTAAACTTTTTTAACATAACAGATTTTTATGCGAAATTATGATCAGTAAGAATACAAACAACTAAAAAAAAATAAATGTACCCTCCCCATAAAATGAGTTTTAATACGACCCTATGAAGATTTTAATTTTAACCAGTTTTTTAACTGGTTAAAATATATGACACATGATAATATTCCCATAAGTATTCAAATATTATAATACTCGCATTACTATTATACATATTGAGGCACTTGAAGTTTAAATCGACTACTCGTTTTGTATTGAATAAGAACGTATCATATTTCTTGAGTTGTATATTTAAAGGGTACATGTGTGGGTCAGTCAGGTAAACAAAATGAACTAGGTCAATAAATTCGAAAATAGGTAAACGAAAAATCATGTTCAGTGGCAACATAGAGGATTTAGAATTGAATAATGTACATATATAAATGCACATTTACATTTATTTTATTTCAAAATTATAATGTACTTGTTCAGGAGCGTCATTTCAGTTTTTTTTTTTTGATGTACGAGATTTCAAGTAGGCCATATAAAAATAGATATACCTATTTAAGTAACTTATTTTTCTTTTAATTTTCCCATTGATTATGAATAACAATCAACATAAGTAGTAAATATAAATTATAATAATATTTACTATTTTGATATTATATAATATAACGTAGCGTTGGGTTCGTAGCAAACGTTGAATTTTATATTTATCAGTTCATTACCATTATCAATTATTGTTATTAACTGCGCGGCAAAAAAGTCGTGGTAAAAACGTTAGCACAGGGAACCCTAGGCACTTAGTGGGCCATTTTTGGTAAGTACAGTGGGGTCGTGGCATAGTTGAGTCAAGTATAGATGATAACTGATAGTGATTTCAATCACTATCATAAGAAACGTTACGATGCAAATTAGTAGATAGTGTTTAATTCTAAGAAATTGGTGGATTATTCCAAAAGCAAAAAAAACTCCTATTTTTTGTTTTACATTAACTGCCATTTGGACATAGAAAATAGGTCATAAGTATAAATTTGTTTTTTTGAACTTCTAGTACATAAAATAAGCTTTATTTTAACATATATTTAAAAAACGCAGTATTTCCAGAATATTTTCAAAAGTTCTACTTTTTATATAAATTTTCAAGTTTTCAAAAATTCAAAAAAGTTTTTTGTATAAATTTATATTTAATGTAAGTTAGATTAATGTAAATTTTATATTCATTGCCTGACTTATTACTATGAAAAACCCTTATAAGACTATTTATACACGACGTAGCCACCGTATTACACGTATACATAGATAAAACAACTATTTAAGCTAATTCAAAAATTCAAAGTCACTTTTCTTAACTTTGAGGAGGTAAAATAATGAAACTAAGTTTATATTTATATTAAATGTGGAATATGGGACTATTAGATTTAATTAGTGAAAAGAGGTATGAGAGGCTGTGGCATCAATGAAAAAGAATAAAGCAGTAGGACCACATGAAGTGCCAGTAGAAGTATGGAAAATATTAGGCGGTGTTGGCATAAGGTGGTTGAAGGAACTTTTAAATAAAATCTTATTAGAAGGGAAAATTCCAAATGAATGGAGAAATAGTATTGTGGTGCTAATTTTTAAAGGTAAAGGAGACATACAGGAGTGTGGAAATTATAGAGGCATAAAGCTTATGAGTCATAGTATGAAAATTTAAGAAAAGGTAATAAATAAGAGAATAAGAAATAAGACATCGGTATCTAAAAACCAGTTAGGATTTATGCCTGGTAAGTCAACAATGGAGCCAGTATTATGTGTGAGGCAACTAATAGAAAAGTTTAAGGAAAAGATGAAAAAGCTGTGTATGGTATTTATAGATTTGGAGAAAGCGTATGATAGAGTACTGAGAGAGGTTTTAAAGTGGGCATTAATGAGAAAAGGAGTCCTTAAAAGGTACATTAATATAATAGAGGATATGTATGATGGCACTTGTATCAGAGTAAAGAGCATAGGAGGAGTAACAGAAGGTTTTCGGGTAAAAGTAAGAATGTACCAAGGTTCTGCTTTAAGCCCTTACTTATTTTCTATAGTGATGGATGAAATTACTAGAGAAATACAAGGAGAGCTTCCGTGGTGCATGTTAATTGCTGACGATGTAGTGTTAATAGGAGAAAATAGGGAGGAAATTAATCAAAGGCTAGAGGTGTAAAGATTAGCTCTTGAAGAAAAGGATTTAAGAATAAGTAGGAGTAAGACGGACTATATCGAGTATGAGTTTGATAAAGGAGTACACGAGGTAGGTGAAATGAGGAGATCAGTGACAATAGGCGAGGGCGTGATAGCAGATGTGGAAAATTTTAAGTATTTAGGATCAGTTGTGCAAAAGAGCGGTAGTATTGATGAAGATGTAAAACACATGAAAATGCGGGTGGTTGAAGTGGAAAGAAGCGTCTGGTTTCTTATGTGATAATAGAATTCCAATGATGGTGAAAGTTAAATTTTACAAAACTGTAGTGAGACCAGCTATGATGTATGGTTCAGAATATTGGTCGGTTGACAAGAAAGTAGAGCAAAGAATAAGTGTAGCAAAGATGAGAATGCTTAGATAGATGAGTGGAGTGACTAGAGAAGATAGGATAAAGAACGAGCATATAAGAGGGAGCATAGGTGTAGCATCAATTGTGGATAAGATGAGAGAAAATAGACTTAAATGGTTTGGTCATGTTATGAGGAGAGAATATAAGGATTATATATTATCTGAAGCTATAAGGACAGCTATAGAAATGAATGTTAAATGAAAAAGAGGTAGAAGAAGACCAAAAAAGAGATGCAGGGATGTTATTGAATGCGATATGGGGACAGATGATATGAAAGATTGTGTCAAGTGGAAGTTTTGGGTAAGGGTGGCCGACTTCAAGTAGTTGAAATTAAGGCGAGGAAAAAAAAGAAGAAGAAGATTTATATTTAATGTTAGTTAGATTTATGTAACTTTTATAAAAATTGTTGGACTCGTTACTATGGCAAACGTTTATAAGGCATTTTAAAATAAATAAAAAAAAAAATTTTGAACACAAAAATAGCACGTTTTTTAACAACGGCAGCATTTGCATAAAGAAGACAAGTTGTCGAGACAATTTTTTTTTTAATTTTTAGTACGTGACATAAGTTTAATTTGACAATTTTTTTATCCTATAATACATAATGTGGACTTTAATTTACCATATATTTAAAGAACACAGTATTTCCGGAATATTTTCAAAAGTTCTACTTTTTATACGTTTCATGTTTTAAACGTCACCTGTATAAGGGAAAATTACCCGATTTAAAAAAAAGTATGTCGGATGAAAGGGTTATATATAATATTTTTAGAAACAAAAATTTGTGTTGATACATACATTTTTTAAAAAGTTATAGCAATTTAAAGTTGAAAATTTAAAATCGAAAATTGCATTTTTTTAACTACGGTAGCCGTTTATACGTAGAAGATAAGTTGTTTGGACAATTTTTTTTTTTTAATTTATAGTACGTAAAATAAGCTTTAATTTGACATATGTTTAAAGGACACAATATTTCCAGAACATTTTTTAAATTTAAGTTAAAAAAGTTGAGTTTTGTGTAAAAGTTACTATTTTGAATCTCATCTTGTGGGCAGGTAAAGGGTTAGACCTTACTTAAGGTTTAAATATAAAAAATAATTATTTTGTTAATTTTTCAATAAGTTAAGGTAATTTTTAGAAAAAATAAAGTGAAAAAAATGTCGAAATTTACTGATTTTAAAAATCGTAATTTTTTGGTGGATTTTCATAATTTACGAAGAATTAGGGGAAAATTTTCAATTTTTAACATAATGTCTTCAACGTTTTACGATTTGTAATCTTTTGACGTATTGTTGAGAAAAATCGGTTCAGTGAGAACTGAGAAAAAGTAATGACAGACATACAAAAAAAAAAAAATAAACACATCATGGTAAAATAAATACCCTCTCAAATTCGCATCGAAGCTAAAATTGTTACGAACATCAATATCGATATCTGGTGTTCGGCACGAATATCAATAGTTCAGTATGATATATTTATTGTTAAAAAAAAATTGACAAGGGTGGACGAAATGTCCAAATGCGGCTCCGGAGGAAGGACTAATTCTATAAGGGGTTTTTATACAGTTACTTTTGGAGAAATCGTTATTTGTTAATGATGTTATATTTCTATTGATAAAAATAAGTTTTATAAATTTACCACTTTTTCTGATAAAAAACAATAATAAATAAGTGTCTGTGTATAGTACCTACAGTGATATAAATAAGGAAAAATGAAAAATGCGTCTGTATTAAGGCCCCTAATTTCATGGGATCTTTCTGACTTTTCGGAATACTGATTTTTTCATATTTACATTTTAACTGAAATTGTTTTTCGCATTTTTACACTTGTATAACTAGGTCTATGAAAATCAATATTTAAATTTTAATTATGAAATACCCTGAATGAGTTTTAATGGTAACAAAAATAATCTGTGTAAATTTTGAGATAAATAAAGCTTTATTAAGAAGTGTTTCAAAGCCTTTAAAATTAAAAGAATAGTTATTAAAAAAAAAAAAATGAAAAAAGCTGAATTTTATATAGCATAACCTATATATGAGTCGTCCAGTTGCAAAAGGACACAAGTCCAATTTTTTTTTTATCTTGTCATAAATTAATTCGTAAAGAAAAAGTAAAATTACAAACAAAATTTTCGGACACACACACTATTGCAACTAAAACACTCATATAAGTCTTAGATTTACAGAATATAGCTACTTGAACTACTATTTGTCCGAGTCTGATAGCTGATAATAATAACTAAAACGACAATATTATATTTTGAAGTGATATTATGACACTGGATTATCTTTTCATTGAATTTAATGATGATAGAATTAATTAAAACGTAATTAAAAAACATGCAATTTAATAAATGTAACAATAATATTTAACGTTTAAACGTGTACAACTATCTACTCGGCTATATAAAAATAGATATCGTAGATATATCAACACAATAGCACATAAGTTTTAAGTCCAAATTACAAATGACTGTAATTTTATTATTTTTAACACCAATCTCATGACACAAATCAAAGTCTATACTACAGCGAATATATTTATTTAATAACCATTATGGTTTATAGGTGTTAGTTATTTATAGTTTACACTTGATATTTCTAAAAAAAATTGAATTTTTTAATAATCTTATAAGTATACCTAAATAATTAGCGCACAAAAAATCGTTAAGTTAACGATCACAGTAAAAAAGTCTGATCCACGGCGTACCGGAAATCTAATAATGAGTTCAAATTGAATATTATTTTTTCAGAATAATGATTAGATCGCCTTTAATGAAATGTTGATAATAATAACAGGAATAGTACCAATGAAAAATAGGTACGTTCGAATAAATTTGGGATAACCGGAAATAAACCAGTTATTTATTATGTGTAATTGTGTATANATTGAATTTTTTAATGATCTTATAAGTACACCTAAATAATTAGCGCACAAAAAATCGTTAAGTTAACGATCACAGTAAAAAAGTCTGATCCGCGGCGTACCGGAAATCTAATAATGAGTTCAAATTGAATATTATTTTTTCAGAATAATGATTAGATCGCCTTTAATGAAATGTTGATAATAATAACAGGAATAGTACCAATGAAAAATAGGTACGTTCGAATAAATTTGGGATAACCGGAAATAAACCAGTTATTTATTATGTGTAATTGTGTATAACTCGTTTTCCTTACAGAATAAGCTGTTGGGCTATTTATGGAACCATTCAGCCTACGATTAGAAAGATATAAACATCACATAGTCAAACATACTCGGATATTTACAGATTTGTCAAAATCGAATATTATTATATATATAGTTAGTTGATGTGGGAGGATTTGTCGTTCATAAATAATGTGTCGTTCAACTGCCCTGTAGTTATTAAAAGTAGCGAATAAAGTGAAAACTTGGTCTTTCAAAATTATGAGGGTGCACCGTAAGGGTTTTGGACACCAGCTGTCATAGTGTTTTGTGATACCGAATAATATAGACTATATTTATGAAGTTCTATTACAAGTAAATCAGTTTGATTTGAAACAAGGTAAAATTGGCATTCCCCCCCCAAAAAAAAATCTTAATAAGCATCCATATATTTTTATACATTAATCGTAAAATTCAAATGTTTGATTTTTTTGACTTAACATAAAAAGAACGCTGAAAGTCCACAAGTCATAACTACGGGTGAGTGAAAATTAAAACAAATTTCAATCAATGGATACATTTACCTATTTGATGAGGTAACTATTAAGTTTAGCATATAGTCTATCTACTATCGAGTTACCGACCGGTCACGGGACTAGCAGCCGTCTCGACGTGGTTAATGTTATTGTTGTGCTTTTAACTCTCGAGGATATAAGACCTAAACTTAAAGCGTTATACGTAAAGTTTAAGTGGGGAAAAAACAGACACCTTAGCAACCGGGTGGGGATATCGAAAACAAACGCAATAATATTGTTTGTGCGGTGTGTTTTCTTTTTTACTACTGTACGTTGCTCCCCACCCATAAAATAACTTTGCCATCATTACATATTTATTATATGGTGTTATTATACTTCTATACAAACCACTACTATTATTATTTTCTCGTGTGAGAGCGCGCGTTGCAGTGTTTCTTTGAATCAGATTTTTTTTTTTTTACTTGCCGCCATCGTTGAAGGCCACACGACCGCCGAATGCCCCGGCGGACTACAGAATTCATTCTGGTATCGCTGCCGCCGACATCACCGCCATTATCACACACATTCGACTGGTCGTAATATCCACTGCGTGTCAAGACGGTAGTACGTCGCCGGCACTGTCCGATGGTCCGACGTGAATGCAACCGACGACCGGTTTGAAAAAGGAAAAAACATTATTTTTCTTTGGGGGATTAATTATCAGTGTGTCACGTGTGTGTGTCGTGAGACGTTCTTTATCGTAGTTTAGTGAGTGTTTTGGCGAAGTTCTGTTGTTTTGCTTTTTACAATATTTTTAATAATATCATTGAACACAGAGTGCGGAGAACTGGTCACTCGACTCGAAGACCAAGGTTCACGTGGAGTAACTGATCTTAAACAATCGATACAGGTTAGTTTTGAAAGACCTTAGAACTAAAAGCTTGATAACAGGCTGATTGTAGTACTCGATATGTCAGTTCCGATATACATATTTCTATAAGTGCTCAATGTGCTCAACTGTTGGCTAGAGTTGTCTCGATGACTCTTGTACAATAGGCCTCACCCACTATTGATGAGGTAACTAAATGTTATGACCTTACCTCACCCAAAAGTGTTGAAGAGATATGTCCCCACGTGACAGGTGTAGGCTATGTCACTTTTACTGATACAATATCGCGTTGTAATTATTGATGCGATTTGATCTAAGAGCAATATGAACGAAGTCATTACTAAACGTTTTTGGAAGTATTATGATAATATTATTACGTATTGTTATGTGTGCTTGCGATTACTCAGCGGGTTTCGCGGGAACGCGTTAAAGTCTCCCGCAGACTCCGAAGTTATGGACAAGAAGAGGGGTAGGGTTCACGCGAGTTTTCTCATCGTTGCGATTAAGGCGATCAGATTCGAAAAAAATTCTCATGATTAATTAACCAAATCTGAGTGTGTTCACTTTTTACGTGTCCTAGAACCCTTTTTGAAAAACTAGTACTCTCCGTCGTATTCCAATAGGTAGAGGTTCTGCAATCGTTTTATGTAATATTGTTTTTGGACAAGTTTATTTCAGTACATATTAGCCAATTGTAAGATGGCAATAAAAATTAATAAACAGATTAAAATTTACATTTAAAGAAAGTTTATTTGTGTATTGAACGATTATATAGGCGATTACGACTATTTGTGAAATTTATTTTATTTTAAAAATCACACTTATTCGATAATTTCCTATAATAATTAATAACCTGTTATCACACTTTGTTAATTAAAATTCACTTGTTTCAGCGAAGTTATTTAAATATAACTACATAATCGGAATAATGGCGTGGAATATTTCTTTTGGTAAAAATTTCATTTTATCGACAATTTAAAGAAATTTTAATTATTGACTATTTACTTAACGACCTCAAAGAAATGTTATTTAACAACTAACGTTAAAGACAGCATTTAGATCCTTTACGAACGTTTAACATTTGTAATTTTCTTCGTAGTATATTAAAAATACTATTTTTAAATAAATTAAATTGACGAAAAAGGTTCAGTCAATTTTAGAAATACATTATAAATGTATAATTAATATATTATAATTGCTTAGGGCGTACATAGACGCAGCTAGAATAATATTTTTGTGGGTTCTAAATTAATTTTTCTCATGTCCAAAATTTTTCTTAAATAATATACAGAGTAATCAACAATTTCATTAACCATAAAATAAAAATAATATTGATAATTTTTTTATTGGTTTGTTTTAGTTCAATGTTTCTCTCAATTTTTAATTATGCAGTATATTTTATATTCATCCCTTAATATTATAAGGGTCTCAATTTTATTTTTCAAATGGCAACATACATAATTAATGAGCTAATTTAACAAATAATGATTTGATTAAAAAAAGGCTGATCGATAACAACTTTTTGACTAATACTTCAGAATTTATTAACATTTTAAATAATATTAGTTAATTATTTGTGTTGCTATTTGAAAAATTAGAGTTGGTACCCTTATAAGGAATGAACATAAAAATTCTTCATGGTCGATAAATTGAAAAAAAAAACATTAAACTAAATAAAACCAATAAAAAAAAGTATCAATATTATTGTTAGTTTTTGATTAATTAAGTAGTTTGTGATAAGTAAATCATTCTGTATATACAATTCTTTATATTTTTAGTGTGTTAATTTTTTAACTGGGAGAAGCTAAATCCTCTTTAGTTACCTTAGTTGCGCGTTTGAAGTTGTATTTAAACAAATATGACTGTATAGATTTAGCAGTGACGCCGATGTCAAGTTTTATGGTTATTGCATGATAAAAAAAATTCACTGAGATATCACCACCTGAAATTTTTTTTTAACTTTTACTGTTTATTACTTATTGTTAAAGTACCTTTTCGTGAAATTACGGACATTAATCAGGAGAAACATGTCCTCTGATGTACCACTCACTAAATATATGTATACAAATCAGATATATTAATAGAGATCTAGTAATATAATTAAAAGTTGATAATTCAGCGAGAGGCACTCTTTGGCCACTTTAAAATTACCTATGGTTTTATTTACACTATATTAATAGTCGAAATTTTACATTTTTTTTAAAGACCGTTAGAAATAAAAATATGTGACAGCATTTTGATGCTTTATTCAAAACACAAATAGAGAGGTACTTTGGTAACATAGTACCCTCAAAATTTTGATAAATTGCATTTATAGTTATATAAAGTAAGTTTTTAAATGGTGATGATATTGCACTAAGCACCCCCAACATTATTTTACTATTTGTGCCTGTGGTCTTACTAGTAGGTTTAGAAAAGACATATTTTTGGTTATTGGTGAGATGATAGCTATTAAGGATGTTCATTATAATGTCTTCTCTTTATGTCAAAAATATAGTAATTAATATTTAAAACAAATATAATAGTACGGTAATGTTGGCAATTTTTTAAACTTTTTCACTACAAAATTTTCATAATGTCATATTAATGAGGTCTAATCTCCAATATTTCGTTTATAATCGAAGTACAAATTGTCATGGCGAAAATAATAAAATAGAATAATTAGCCCATTAATTGTTTATTTGTCAAGCTTTAAATGAAATATTTTATATCATAGACACTATGTTTGTATTGATATTAGAACATTTTCAATTATGATCATGAGTACCTTGACAATAGACTCAATTACTATATAAGTAAATTCATTTTGTTTATAGTTCATTCATTGATAAATAACTTGTATTTATTGCTATTATATATAAATACAATTTCAAAACAAACTAAATGTATTTTTCAGTAATACTTGACCTGTGAAAATCAGCAAAAAACACACGTGCAAAACAAGTCCGCAAAACTGTATCGTACAAGTATATTAAATTCTTTACAATATCGTAATCGTCAGGTTATGTCGAAATTCGTGTGAATGAACTCGTACACAACTATATAGTTTGTCGGTCATGTGTAGTTTTGACACCGCACGATATTCGATCGTGACATGCTCCTTCGTTTTTTAGTAGTCAAAAATGTGTATATTTATAGTTGGGGGTATGTTTATTTTATTAAAAAATATCGATATTGTTACAATCTTAGCCACTACTTACAGGAGTACATTCTATATTGTTGTAATGTTTTGTTTACTGTTGTCAACAGCACCAGATGGGGAAAAAGGGCACGCCGAGATTTTCAATTTTTTTTTTTGACAAAATTACATAATCAAAAATTTTGAGCGAATGTTCAAAAAGTGCTCTCTTGTAGATGCTTTTTTCAGCGCCAATTAGCATTTGTTGTTCATTTTTTAATAAATCAATTCAATTCAACCAAGATAAAAACCTACCATCCCAATGTTAATATCATAACGGTAAACGGTGTACATTGTTATTGCCTTATGTCTGCTTAAAAATTGTCTCAAATAGATATTTTCCAAATCTAAGTATTTATAAATATNGTGTTCATTTTTTAATAAATCAATTCAATTCAACCAAGATAAAAACCTACCATCCCAATGTTAATATCATAACGGTGTACATTGTTATTGCCTTATGTCTGCTTAAAAATTGTCTCAAATAGATATTTTCCAAATCTAAGTATTTATAAATATATTGTACTTATTGTTTTCAGATTTTTATTATTACGTGAGTTGTATTTCTATCATAACATATAAAACCTAAATGAAGGGCCTCAAATTAAAGGACTCTCTGAGATTTTTTGGTATTCGCCTTTCCTATTTGGTCTATATTGTCGATTCTAACAAAATTATACCAGTAACGTTCATAATTTTTTATTTAACTTAATGTAATTAATGACTTGAATTTCGACTGTCCGCTAATTAATTAGGCATTAAACTCTATTGTATCCAACTCATTCTTCGCATTTTAAATTAGATGTAAAGTGTGGCAGATGGTGGCATTATCTTTAACGATATTTTTATAGTTGTTTTTAGTCAGTTGTTAACACAGCAGTTACATTTCCTCGATATCAATCAGTCATTTTCTAATTATTTTTGCGTAAAACTTTAAAATTTGTACATTGCAGTTAGTTTAAAATGAGGTCTCTATTTATACTTGTTCAATACCAGCTGTGGCCGTGGACATTTATTAAATAAACTTGGCCAATATTAATACTAAAGTCTGTTGAAAACCGATTCGGATACATTAGGTTAAAATATGGAAGGTTTTATAGTAATTTTAGTAGTTTAGAAGTTAAAACCGAGAGAAATGTTTTATCTGAAGCTAATAAAATTCAACAGTTTAATGAACGAATTCAAATTTATACAATTTTCTAAATTTTTTATTATTAGGTAGTATTCTGTGAAACAATTGTAAAAACGACGAAATATTGTACAAGCTGAAGGAGAATGGCGTCATCAATGTTTAATTTTTATGTTAACATTTTATTACTAAATTGAACTTTTTCCACGCGATGAAACGAACTATAGTCGTCTTTAATTTTGTTTGGGAATTATGTACTTCAAAGCTTATACTTATACAAAACAAAAAATCATTATGAGTATTATGAGTAAAGAGTTACAGCTTGTTTATTAAAAGTAATTGGGAATTAATATGTTCTACGCTTTTTGAGCTTATTGTTATTACTTCGTAGCTAATTGTAAGTTTGCGAACACTCAAATATTTTATTACAACTTGTTTACGAATTAAGTTGTAATTGTACTTGGAAAAAATGTATTTTTATTAATGAAATTAAATATTTAACAGCAGACGGTCGTTATTTAATTAGTGAATTTTTAATAAAATTACTTATTTATTATATGAAAAGTTATTTTTAATACAAATTCTGGTGGGAAATATTGAATACAATAATATTGTTGTGTGCCAATATCTAATTATACTTTAAAATTCAATCATCAGACTCCAAATGGTTTCTCGTAACCCCGTCACTAACATAATTCACTGCAAACATCTTAAAATGTTTGCAATCTTTTAAGTTAGAGAGTTGTGTATTTTACCGGTAAAATCTAATTAGTTTTAACGAGTGCTTTAATTTGTGTCGAATTCTTTACAGGATTCGTCGACTCAAATGCTTTGAATGAACACTTAGTTCTTTGTTAGTATTTTATAGTTGTTGGTATTTTAAATCTTGTTTAGTTATCTATTACTGTTTGATAAATTGCTTTTACCTTATCAAATAAATGATCACAATGTAATTGAAGTGTAAAATTTTGCTTTTCTAACTCACTACGCAATGATCACGCAAGTGTATCACAGCGTTCGTATTTGTTATGAACTGTGAAATTCCATAGTCATAGTGATAATTATTATTATGACACACGTGGCGTTAAGAAGATGTACAATATAACTAATGTGTTTTAAAACGATTAAACGTGCTACCGCTAGTGGATTCCAGCCAGTTTCCTGCCAGCAGCCTCTGAGGTGTTTCTATTGAAAAAATAATAGTATTTCGATGATTTGTTGTTACCCGACAAAAATTAGTCTCGCACACCTGTCTGCATAGGAAGACCTTGATTTCAATACGATCGCACCCGTTGGACATGTAACACGTCCGTCACACAACAGAAACGGAAGATACATATCGACATGAATTGACCATTACACAATGTAGTTTAAAAGAAGGACCACAGGACTGAAATATAGCTGAAAACCCTGACTAATCATAGTAGACGTGAGTGGATTTTCAAGTACTTCGAAGGGTAAAAGGAGAAAGCGACATACTTAGCATTTATTAATGTTTTTTTCGCGGGTCTGCTAATGGTGAAACCACATTATTTATTTTTAGAGATAAGCCAACATAAAAATGGTACTTAGTATGTTGGGTACTGTGTAGTGAAGCGCACAATAAAATTGAGTTAAGCATTAGCTTAAGAATTATCGTATAAATTGTACATGCTTACCTATTGTTACAATTTCAAATTGTAAAAAACATTGCTAGAAAACCTTTAGATCAAAATTAATTTCAGTCAAGTTAATCATAAATTCAGATCCTCTAAGTGCTGCATTTTATCATATACCCCAGAGAATTTATCTTAATTACTTACGTTGCAAGAAATTATTTAGTTTTTTTTTTTTTACAATTATAACAAAGCTAGTCAGATAACAGTAAGACGTGGATGGCATTTAGGAATTTCATTAAAGAGCAGAGGAAATAAATTAAGAGGCATGACCATTGTACTTGCATAATTTTGCGTTTTACTAAAGTAAAAATAGAGTACATTTATAAACAACAAATTATAAGTGATAGTTGCATGTAAATTTAACAGATACCTGCATAATGAATCTATGACGTAAAACTATACATAAAAAAATCCATTATGAAATCTCTCTTGAACTTATTTCAAAACCTGGAATTTTTTTTATTTAGAAAAAATATGATTGTCTTAAATTTATTTTAGAGATATTCCATTTATATCTTATATCATATATACAATATCACAAATGACAGCTCATTTATGTCAATTTAGGAATTATTATTTAAACATGGTTCATTAGTTATAATTAGTGCATAACTTATTAAATATCATTTAATGGGTAAACTATAACCTCTTACTGTCTTATATTCCGAAAGGGGTTTAATTTTATAGAAAATTAGACTTCTAATAATAATGATTCACAATGTTTTGANTACTTCATATTGGCTTAAATATCATTTAATGGGTAAACTATTACCTCTTACTGTCTTATATTCCGAAAGGGGTTTAATTTTATAGAAAATTAGACTTCTAATAATAATGATTCACAATGTTTTGAAATATTTTTTTATTCTAGTGTTCCATTAAAATAGAAACAATTAGCATAGTTGCATCAAAGTGGAAGTCGTGCGGGTTTCGTTAGCAAATATGTAATTCATTCACCGCCCACCGTTGTTTTAAAATAGTATTGTTCACACATAGATATTCTCGTATACTATCTCAAAGGAAATTCTTTGGACGCGATTTCATAACATTATAAATCAAACGTTAATAGTCCTTAGAGTAACCCATTACGTCCGACGAGAAAATCATAATATTATTTACATTATCAACAAGAATTTTTAAAAGATTTATTTATAGAGGACGTTTTTTTAACCTTAAATTTTATTTATATAATACTACTTTCATGAGTAACATTGTTTTTTTATCCGTAATGCATATTGCTTGACCAGTTTTTGAATGAGGCGTAAAAATGATTTTATCGCATATTTAAATGAATCCTTGAACGAGATTTGGAAGATATCATATCTTTTTGATGGTTTAAGTTAGCAAAATATATAATTTTTATGAGCCACTAAAAATCAAAAAGGGTTACTGGTCGTTTTGCCGCTTTCAAATGACGCTACTGCCTGTAAGACTGAGAAAATAACAATTTTCAGATTTTCCTTTTACGTACACTATAAAACCTACTTTTGTGTAAAATTTTATATTTCTACCTTTAAAGTTTTATTAATTTGATGATGAGTCAGTGAGCCAGTAACAAAATGAAAACTTTGAAATTCTCCCATTTTGATATGGCCTAACATTAAGGGCTATTTTTTAAAAGTGTTCTGAGTTGCTAAAGCCTAATTTATATTTTAAATTTCAAAAGCCTACATTAAGATGATATACGGAGCTTAGAAAAGCCGGGTGAATTGTTTTGTGTAAAGATACACTAGTATTTCTTGGTCAGATTATAAATTGTTAACAATGGACTGCCCAATGTGCTTCTAACCAGTAGTATTTTTTCCATAAATAATAATTCAAGTCTAATAACTTTCAAGTTTTACTTTAAGTGATTAAATCTGTAAATATTTTTTTTTCTTTTGCGTATAGAAAATAACACTTAAATAATTGTTTTGCGTATGTCTTTTGACATAATTTCCAGCATTTATCATTTTTAATCAAACAGTCACCTATACAGATTGTTATCTAAAGATTTGATTTTTCTTTACGTCGCTTTGTAGAAGTTTCATTTAAATGAATAGATTGAAAAGGTTTGAAGACGACGTTTTACATTTTAATTACAATACTTAAAATGAAAAAAAAAGGAAAAAAACTTAATCGCACTTTAAATGATACGTTGAATCAGTTACTTTGGGTACTTTGAATTTCATAGAATACTAAAATGAAGAGAAAGATTAAAATTTAAATAACATTATATCAGAGTAAATTTTCTCAGAAATAATGCGTATTACAAATACTGTAGGGATATGTTCTGGATAGTATATGGTTGGCTAATGATTAAAGTTTAAAAAAATGTTCAAGTTATCTTTTTTATATAAGGTATTTGATGTTATAATTCTGTTAAATCTTAAAAGATTATTAATTGACAAACTTCAGAAAATATCAATAAGTTTAAAATGAATGACAACCAAATAATTAAATGATTGAATATAATTGTATTTTCAAATAATAATAAAAAACGCAATCAATTATATTTAAGTAAATGAGTTGTAATGAAAATTTTATTCGTAATTTCAAGTGTATGTTTTATAATTTTTCACTCTACATAAGAGTGCCAATAAATACATTTTTTAATAACTTACTCTAAGCATAGTCTTTCAATTATTTATTTTTTGAGGTAATTATTATCAATGCCATTAACTACCTAAACACTATTAAATAATAACTTTAATATACTAAATGAATTATCTTTTTCTTATATTTTTCATATTGTTTTTCCAAGTCACGAATACTAAAGCTATTATTTATGCAACAATATTAATGTTTTATTGTGAATATATTTTCATTGGGATATTCTCATTGACTTTACTGTTAATATATGTAAAATAAAAACTTTGTTTTAATTCAGACACTGATTCAACAACATTATAATTCATAAAGTTTGAAAAATATGTCGATAGCATATCTCTGAATGGTAAGTTTTAATCAATACCATGAAATGATATTAACGTTTTTTTTGCAACCACTCGTTGCAATTACAAATAAAATCTATACTTAATATAAAACAACCAATTCCTTAGGTTATTTTGAACAGTTAAATATAACTCGAATGGTTTTATATTTTATTGAAGAACAACTTTATGCCGCCAAGTTTAGTCTATATAAATAAGTCGCGGTATTAATACACATTATCTGATTGGTATTCTCATTCATATTTAGGATTACGTTAAAACCAAAGAGGTAAAACTCTTACTAACTTTGCCAAAAAGGTTTTTCTAACTTGGTTAAACTGAGCAACATTTACTGAACAAAGCCTATTTGCTTTTAAATGCGACCTTAAATTGGCCACACACTTCCATGTTGATCGGTAAAAATGTATGTACTCCATAATGTTTTGAGGGCGTGTACGCACATTAAACATAGAACTTTTCTCGTAATACTTTCATGTTTATTTAAGCGGCTCGGGGATTACACAGGATAAGTAAAAGTGAAATTACAAATATTTCTACGAGTGTTTTCTGTTATTTCGGCAGTTTTGGCAGTTGTGCAGGTAATTAGTCATTGGGTTGCATATTTTATCATTGTTATTTACCACTATCAGATCCCATGACCATGGCACACATACTCCGTTCACAGTTACACTTGTTTGCTGTAACCGTGTGCCTCATACATCGTCAATGAACATTGTGTGAAGGAGCTTCATTCAATATATCGTTTTACAGCACCGACAGTCATAATAAAAATGCGTAACGATACGTGAAAATAAAATGTCGATTGTTTGTTTACTTGGATTCCGAAATTTTCAGGTCGGTTGGCGCAAAAGTTTAACTATAAATTGAACTCTGAGCTCGTGTTCCATTTATTTACCTCGTCTCGATGAGTGTGACTCGTTGGTTGATTAAATTTCGACTTGTTTACTTAGCACGTGAAAGGTACATACACCACAGAAATTTTCCAAGACGAGTAAGTCCACGCAACGCCTTCGTGGTCGGCTCGTTTTGTTTGTCTTTCCACGGAAACGGACGCGTGATTCATCAGTCGTCATGGAACTATGAGTTTCATCGGGTTTTAATATTTTTTCTATCGTGCGAACCAAAACCCATTACGTCAACATTATTTGATTACAAATCCAATACATTTTTTATCTGTAAGATAATTTTCCTGTTTTTAAAATTATAAATACGACACAGCTCATCAGCTGTCACGTTGTTATGATATTGATTTGTCCAAAAAAACACTATCAGAACCTGCGCGTCTATCATTCAATTCAGAGTGAAGTTAGATAAAGTTTTCAGGGAATAAAAGAGAAAAAATGTCCTTTTACTTCAAACACAATTATTATTTCTCTAAAACTCACCTGCGAGTATTGCTGCAGGTCCACGACAAGTGTTTGCTATTCATATGAAAAAATAAATATTTCCTCTGTCAAAATATCCTTTGAAAATCTTTTGTTTCACTAGCTATTAACATTTCATCCTATCCGATGTTTTCTGTCAATTTGTGATTATAATTTATTCATTTCAATGGACCATAAATCATGAAATAATTCGTTAATTGTAAAAAATCTCTCGTGCCTTAAAGAATACGACCACGTGTTATTGGCAATCGTCGAGACGACCATTAAAATTTCGTGACAAAGCGTTTAGTCTGTAGAATACAATTTAATACATAGGAAATAAATTATGCCGCTTACAATGTTTGCTTGTAATACTGAAAATGTGTTCGTTAATTATGATCATTTCAATGTGACGTGCGCATGAGTTTACTTAATACACATGTTAAACCATTTACCGTTCGGAAATGACATTACAGGAGACTAATGGTTTTAAAAATCATTTTTAATACATTGGACAACAGTCAGTTGCTATCAATATTATTTGGCCTAAACGATTTGTAATATTATTGATAATAATATTGTATATTCTGTTTGGCTTTTGGTCTGTCGTTGACGGCATATACAACCGAGTAACAATATAACTAGCAGTATTGATCATCATGGCTGTATGTCGAAGGATAAACGAGCGTAGGCTGTGGTGAATTTGCATTAAAAAAATTATTATCGTTTTTTTAATTTTCTATAATATGAAATGCACGAGAATATAATACGAACTATAGTATGATGTGGGAAAAAATTTTCATTGCCATTTATCGCTGTAAAAAAATAACAATAATGATAAGATATACAACAAATAAATTTTGCGAGTTGATTGGCACCGATTTTTATGCCCAAGGATGGTTTGTGTCGTATTATGAGGCAAAAAATGTGTGTCGTTGAGGGCATTTTACTTGAATTTGAATGCATAATAAACATTGTGCAGCAGGTTTGTTCACAACACAGTAAATAGTGACACGGTAACCGACAAGTTTGTTCTGTCCTCGCGTACAATTACTACGTGACATTAAACGGTAATTGCCGTAGAATTGTATTTGGCCGGTGTCATACTGTAGAAACACAAATTTATTTTGTATAATATTTAGCTTATTTTAATATCGTTTAATACATTCGAGTCGGTATTATAATAACATCCTTTAATTCAACCTCCACAATATTTGTCATTCTGTTTATCTATTGCTTAATTACATTTAACGTTTCCATGGATACTGTTAATCACGTCTGGACATTTTATTTGACAAAAATATACTCAAATAATTATAGTACTTATGTTTTTATTCGATTTATGCATAATCTTCCCGGCATTAAACATACGTAGATCATTATTAATATCATCATTAGTTTTTCTGTGTTTTATTTGGGTATTATTTAAACTTAAACCTAAAAAATATGACTTAATTTTTACTTTCGTTATAATATCCATATTTTAATATCTCATTTGATATTAGAGATACAAACATATTAGTACAGATTTACCAATTACTACAAACAACATGTAAAACCTAAAAATCGTATTTTTCCACTTACTATGTTTGGGTAGCTACAGAATTGGTAAAAACTCATAGATCTTAGAAAATCACTGTTTACGTTAAATTGTTATTTTTGTAGTTTCCAAAAACAAAAATAATATTAAACGTTGAAATAACTGTCGTTATCTTTAAAATTATTACGACTTTATTATTTTTTATTGGCTGTTATAACAGTTTTATAGTGCAAATAAAGTATTCTATAATAAATATAGTTAAGTATATTATACATTGGTACCACAACATTTATCAATAAAAATGTTGATTGTCGCGAGTTGGAAATTTACTTCGAAATCAGTTAACATATGTTAGATTAGCTTAGGATAATAGTTTATGGAAGTTTTAAGTTGGCATGTTACCTTATTTTAAAGTACCTCGTGAGTGTTTGACAAGTTGCCATTAGCTCGGAATGGGGTCATTGATTTGTGATACATATAATTATGGTCATTATTCTTAGAGTATAGGTAAAGTGCGTACCCCTTGAATAGTTAACTAGTTATCTACCAATCGATTTCAAAATATCCTCAGTTAGTCAAAAGTTTAAGAATCCAGAATTTGTGATTTGCGAAATTTGACTACTAAAATGTATTATAGTAAAAAATACTTCTTGATAAAAACATTTATCAAAAAATTTCCTGGGTATTACACATATTCGTGCTTATCTCTTATGTTACTATTTGGCATTGCAAGTATTGATAACATTTTGTATTTTATGTGATTATTAATCGTCTATGCGAATTTTAAACCCTAAAATTTAATTTTGCGCCTTTTAGAAGCATTAATATATATTTTTACACGTCAAACGTTATTACTTGACGTCCATCGATAAAATTTTAAAAAATCATCTACTTATATGTATTTAAATCGTACTGATATTATTCTAGTATTCTTCCAACTACGTCGAAGGTCGAAATATATTTTGCTACAGTTAATAAGTTTCCGGAATGAGGCCATTGTCGTGCTATCCACATAATCTCCTTTTTATCTTCTTAAATACATTATCTGTTAAAAAAGGAAAATTTCCTTTTGACCCTCGGACAAAACTTTAACTATAAAACCGAAATGGTATTTATAGACACTCTTAAAAAATATGTCCGAATTTTCACATACATGTAACGGAAGTTTTTAACGCATACAATGCAAGGGAAAAATTTGGTAAATACTTTATGTCAGAATTACACTAATTGTATGTAAAAGTAGTAACGTGTATATTAAAATTATTATTTTGAAGTATAGGAATTTATGAATCATGTCTTACAGTGAATGTCTCAGTTTTTTATGATCGAGTAAAATCCATTTAGCGTTATATAATTTTTTAATTCTAAAGAAACGTATCAGATATTTTTGAGAGAAATTATGCTTTTCATATTAATCAATAAATATACAAGTCTAAATAAATAAGTGAATTGGTGTTATTATAGGAGATACTTAATAATTCACTACATCATGTGACACTAGATGTCGCCCTTGAAAAATATTGAAACTTAATTGATTAAATTAAACATAACCAAATAATTTATACATTTATTTAAGAGTTTCTTAGTATGTAAAATAAACTTTATAATGACATAGAAAACGAATAAATACAGTCAAGTGTGTTTGAAAAAAATGATAAAATTCGTAATAATTTTTAATTAATATTTTCATTATCAAAACGAATATTGAAGAAATCATATAAATAATATGAATAACTTAGTAAAATATTAGTTGTTTGATATGTAAATACATTACGCTTTTAAACTTACCTCGATTTCTAAAGATGTATTACTAACGATATTGACATTTCATATAATACAGTAAACTTATAATAGATATGCAAGAAAAAACTCAATCGCTAAATAAAAATATTCTTAAAATATTGATAAAATAGTAAAACAAATACCTTAAGACGATATCCTTCTAATTATTAAAACGTTATTTTTTTCGATAAAGGTTTAATTAAACATTCCAAGAACATTATTTAACTTTTCATAAAATCTATTGAGATCTTCATGGTAATAAAATATAAGTTGAACCTTTTTACATTTATATTTGGAGATTTATGCAATAGAATAATCTGAACCTCGCAAAGTTCAGTTTATTCTATTGCTACAAATTTACAGAAAAATTACACAAAAACTGTACGAATAAGGAAATACTTAAAAAATAAATAAGTGATCTTCAGAAAAAATTAACCTGTTTTTTAAAGTGTTGAAATGTCTACCTAAAAAATATCTGCGTAGGATTTAGCATTATTTTCTGACAACTATATTTGGCATTATATTCTATAAAAGTATTACACTCAATATTCCATTTTATTTAAATAACAAAATATAATTGTCGTTTTGAGGTAATCTTTTGATGTGTATTTGTAAAAGTGAAATTTAATTATGAACAATACAATTTTTGCGACCCTGAAAGACCCTCGCCTACTCGTCTCCTACAAACCGCTTACAAACATTGAATACCACAAATGAACGGCTATGACATCAACGTGACCAAGAGTTTAACCTAGAATTCTGTTAAAAGTTTATAACAATTGTTGGGTAATTAGTTGTTTGTTAACTCCAATTAGGTTAATTAAATTAGTCACTAAACGTCAAAATGTGTAGGGTGAATTTTATGTCGAGCTGTTTGTTTTATCATGTGTTTACTATATTTTCATTTCGTTAAAAGAAAATATGTTAGCAGTCATGTGAGAAAGGAATATTAGGGAAAATAAAAATAACAATGATAGAAAGATGATATTGTTGCCATGTGTAAAAAGTGTCATTGAGCGTGGATGCTTTGGGGATATTAACAAGTAACCTAATTAAGTTGCTCATATTACCGTAGTAAATTGTTTACCAAATAATAACAATAAAAATTCTTTAAATGCTTAAAAACTCGACATTTTGTCAACTTATTTCAGTCTATATTGTACTGAATCATATTTCGATACATTAAGTTTTTTATTAAATTAACCTGCTCGATTCACTTTCTGTTTTTCAAAACATTAAGGAATTTATACAATCATAAAAGTCTTTCGTTCGTTACAAAAGTCTTATATAATTTTTTTATACTTATTTTACATGTGAATAAGTCGCTTATGTAGTGCTTGATGAAGAGATAGTAGTTACTATTATTTGTTACATACCATCTAACATCGTGAGTGTATGACCTAGAATAAAAGACACTATAATTATGTATGTTTGTCCGTATCCTATATAGGCTTGTATTCATTGACATAGGCAAGTAAAACAGTTGCATGTTGTTTTAGTCTCTTTGGCCGTTCTTAAATTCGATATAATTGAATAGAATACTGACTACTAAAGGCGATAAAATGGTTATCGTTTGATTTCACAAACCTTTTCATGAACATTTGAACTCTCACACTCTATTACCTATACATCTTATGTATACCTATACATCTTATGTATTTTGTTTATAGTAATACTTCAGTAGTAATTATCTTCATATGTTTACCAATGAATAATACATAGATGCAATAATTACTATTCCCAATACTTAATGTAGTTGATCAGGTTATCATTAATCTAGTTTTAATGAGGTTCGTGACATTGCATTACTAAATGAACAGCCAACATATGGTTGCAAAATATTTACATTTGATTATGATTCCTTCTTAGACTTAAAAATTTCGATTTTTGTTATTAATTTGATCTACAAAGCAGTTTTAATTATTTTTTCATAACACGTAATTTAGAAAAGTAGAAAGCATAACTATTTAATGGTGCATTATATTTAATAATTAATTAGACATTAATTGATCAACAACTAAGATACTAACAATAAGTTTTAAATAGCTGTTGGCTTTTATACATCAATATTTTTACGGATTTAAACTTGCATTGTGCTCAATAATTTCAGTATCAGTTTTCTTTATTTTTTTCTTATGCAATATGGCGTTATCTTTACACTTAGGTGATCATAATGCTCATCCATATCGATCTAGGTGCCCTACTCGTGTACATTATGTAAACTTTTTGTTACGGCGCACAGCTTTAACTTTGGGTAAAGTTTAAGGATAGACTGCATGATGTGATGAATCTGTTTAGGTAAATTGTATAATAATATATAATATAAAATATGTGTAAAAGACTGTGGTATGACTAAGGCAATAATTTAAAGTTTTTATTTGACAATAACGGAAGATTTATATTTGACAACACGGAGAAAATTTGCGTTAGATTGAAGACAAGTGCTTAACATGGAACTAATGTCGGTAATATATGATTAAGTTTAATCGCTATTACAACATCCTCGGTTTCGTTTTTCTTCAACTTAATCCTAACATCAAATCTCCTGTACTTCGCGAGCTGTGCGTTATAAAAGCACTAAGTTGACGGATAAGACTAAGGCGTTGACAACTTGTCATTTATCATTGTTATTGAACTTAGTTTTTTCTCGGGGCGGACTTTGACCCTGAGGAAATCCTAATTTAGAACCCGATCTTAATCATATAATAACATTTCTGTTTATAACGATCGAATTTTTTATGCCTTAGGACTATTGTTATAGTTGAAAGCGTGCAAATATTTGCGTATGGAGATTTTATAACCTTGCTAGTTTCAGGAAATTGAAAAATATTTCTGCAACTTAACATTACCGTCACGTTTGTCCCATGATTTTAATTTGACGATGAAATATATTATTCATCACAAAAACGCACTAAAAGATACATGACGACAGTTGAACTTAATAACAGCTAGTAGTCATTGGTATCTACTCCATGTAAGTGAACAGCGACAGTCACAAGTACAGTGTCTTGTGTGGTTAAGTGTTATGGGTTCGATTTGATTAGTCACGACGACTTTACTAGCTATTCGCAGAGTTATAGTACACAGTTAACCTACTGGTTACCGACAGTAAATAATTCGTGTAAGTTACTTAAACTGAGGGAACACAAATAGAACAGATACATATTATTATAGTAGAATACCGGAAGCTAAATGATTATGTAGACAAGGTCGTTATCTTGCTCTAATAAGTAATTAGTTTGTATCGCTCACCTACGCGTTATAGTATTTTTCTAGAAATATTCAAGGTCGGCTCTAGACCGGAATGTTTGTATTTGAAAAGCATGTGCTTATCAAATATCCAGACGTGTGTATTTTGGGTATAGTGACGTGGCGGGCGTGGTACGGATTTTTAAAGACACTATGTACACACGTACCGACTTCCGGGATTTTGGTCACTTATAATTTTACTAATTTTTTTTATGTCCTTTTCCAATTGTATTTTAAGTTCAAACGAATTATTTTCACGTGATTTCTGTTAGTTTACTAAGAGAAATTATTATGGTTTGTTATTGTTCTCTTTGGTTTTGATGTGTCATATTCTTAAGATTCATCTTGATGTTGTAATTCTTTGTATTTATACATTATATATTTATATATTATAAGTTCTTAAGTTCGTTATGGTATAAATAAATTGTACAATTGTAATAGTATGTAGGTGTTAGTTGAATTATAACTTATTATTATAACTTACTATTAAAATATAAAAATATCTCTAGTAAGGTAGGTGCAGCTAATAGACCTTATACAAACAAAGCTAGGCCTTATTACCCATACTTACCTTAGTATTAGTAATTAGTCAAAAATAATTAATAATCGGTTAGTTTTGCTAGATTTTAAATAATGAGTTTCCTTAATCCTCATAATACTTTTAAGTAAAGAATAATCATCAATAAAACTCCAAAAACTTATAATGTGGATCATAAACAATAAGAGTATACTTTATGTTGTTTTAATAGTAAATATCATTATTATTAACAAGATATGTTGTAGAAATGATTTTATGTTAAATAAATGAGCCGCAATATCCTTTAGAAAATAATTATACAAAATTTCCCAATGTTTTTTCATTTTCAATGACCTATTGTTTACCTTCAATTACCATGTCGTAGTATTTATCGGAATAATTATTATTCAAGTGTAATATCTATGATTATACAATGGATAATTCTATAATATTTGAAAGTTTTACTCTATATAATTATGCAATTATAACTGTGTACTCTAATTGAAAATTTATACTTCAATATCCGTGATAATAGGTAATATTCAACACCTATTTCCTAAAATTTTATTTAGGTTAATTAAAATGTTTACACTAGTTTGTAAAATGTAAGTGCTTATTTGAAACTTAAAACAGAATGATATCCGTTCTCTTCCAATATGTAACGCCGGATCGAAACATTTACTTTAAATTATGTGCGACATTGTTCCGGATCTGAAGTACATATAAACTTGAAATAGCTCCAAGTAAATTATATCGGGACAAACGTTTTAATGCATCTTAATATTGCTTAAAATTATTCTAGAATTCTAGAAAATATCTTTGGCACTAATATTGTCCTTAAAGTTCAATAATATGAATTGTCATGTTAGAGGAATTTATTCAATTAAAATGACTATTCAAGGTACTTAATATGTTTGGTTAAAAAGTCGCGGTCTGACAATTTTGTCTGTCTGTAGGTTTATTAATACGAAATATTTGTAATAATATGAACATTTACATTATATTGTATAAATTGTCTACATTGAATACAATTTACTGTATGCTAATGTACGGTAAACGGATAATAATATATTGTACGATATTTTTACGATAATATTTTAGTTTTAGGGTATAAAATCCTAAAGTTGAGTCACTGCATAATAAAAAAAAAAAAATTTAAAACCTATAAAACTTTTAGTGGTACCATAGGCAAATATAGAATAAATTTGGGATCTAAATAATAGCAACTTCTCTGTCAATTATATCTTAATATTAATATACACATTTAAATTTTTTCTCTATGTTAAGAAGATCGTTTTAATTTTTAAAGGATTTATAATTAGCACTATGTATATGTTGTATTCGAGTAATTAATTATACATGCATGTTTTGTTTAGCGTGGTTATATAAAATTAAATATTTATCATATAAGTATTTTTCAAAAAGCAACAATAAAACTAAGTAAAATTTAGTTGTTCGAAAAATAATTAAAGCTTTGAACGAGTTTCAGTTAATACTTTAATGATAGGGTTATAAGAATCCATGAAAAGCAATTCTTTCATAATAAACGTAGAAACTTGATTTGAAGATTTTAAACCACTTTGTTAACGTTAACACATGAAACCAACTATTAAGTAAATCATAATATAATTTACTTGACTATAATTGGTTTTACAATATGTGTTAACAAAAGTGGTTTAAAATCCTCAAATTTATAAGATTATTATTAAAGAATTGTGTTTCAATGAATTCTTATAACTCTATAAATTATATATTGACTCTTATATTCTATAATCATTTGCGTACTGAGAGGGGGTGGATAAGCAATATATCCTTCATAATATCAGCCAATTAAAATTTTTAATAGCATTAAAAAAAATTAATATCTTATCCATAATGAATCACTCTGTATAGTATTTTTTAAAACTATGTAGTACATAAAAGTACATCAAATTTAGTAACGAGCTGATCGATATTACTATATTTTTATTTATGTTCGATTGTTTGTTTTATTTTATTTTTTGAATCTAGTGTTGGAAATGCTCCTTAAATTTTTATTTTATGAGGTTTAATGAATTTAATATTTAAGTTTTCAATAAGGTATGCATTGTCACTCGCGACTTATTGACATAATTTTTATTAACCAGGAATAAATAATTGTTAAACAGTTATATTTTTCGACGTGACTAGGAAATATAAAATGACATTAGATGCGCTGGATGCGTTGGATAACCTTATTTTTATTTATTCCCACCTTGTTCGTAAATTGACTAATACTACTTTATTAATATATATATATATATATTAACTTAATATTTTTTGATATAAAAATACTGACATTTGATTTCCAAATCAGTATTTAAATTAATATTTATGCATTTATTTTATTATAAAGTTTTTAAATAATTATATACCAATAGAAGAGTAAGGAATTTCCAGGTAATGTGACACTCTTTGTCGATTGGTTAGGGTAAATTTTAAACTTCCAACTAAATCAAATAACTCTTCCTTTAAGTATAAATCAGTGAAGTAAGTTTCTAAAAGCAAAAAAACAAATTATAAACTCCGTAGTATATTATTTGTTATTTTCTAAGAAATAAATTATTTTGTTTTTCTTTATTTATATATCTAGTATTTGACTTCTTATAATTGAACGGAACTGAAATTATGATCCATATCCTTGGTTGCCACTTGGTGAACAGACAAAAGCTTTTGAATCTTGTGATTTATATACCTTTTTATTTGAAACGTTGTACTTAGATAAAGTCTAACACTGTAGAATTCATTACGAGTACAAAAATAACTTTGAAAAATTTATTTAAAAAAATATTACTTTTTTACAGTATATTCAATGTAATTATAAAATTTAGATGATCCTCTACTAAAAAAAAAAAATTGACTATAAAAAGTTATAAAAAATATGTTATGTTTTTTACTACAATAAAATATCTTGTTTAATTAACGAAAATGAATTGGTGGCTGTAAATTAGTAATAAATCTGTAATTTTATAGGGTATTTTTCTAGTGTAAAAATAGCACACACTGTTATTATACATTTATAAAGATTATAGAAGTTACTGTCTTCTTAATTATTGTTATATTTATCTATCATACTGTTTAATTACTTTAAAATTTATTGGTATCAGTAAGTATCCATAAATATTAATCATTGTAGATGGTACGCAATTTTAGTGTTTTGTGTATGGAGGGGGTATAGAATTAATTTCTATGTCCACGGTTGTATGCTTTTCATTGTAAGTTAAATAAGGATATTTTTAATAAAACATGCATATTGTTTGACATTGAAATTTTTGTGACTCATTTTTATCTTGGATTTTTTGAACGTATCATAATCTATTTTTCGATGTAAATATTTAATGTTTCAAATCGTAACGTTTTCAACGTAAAAATATGTTATTTTAAGCAAATAAATAATTAAATCCTATCGCCGAAATAATATGATTCAGAATAATAGCTGTATACAACTATAGTAATTAGTCTAAAATCAGTCACAAATGATTTTTAAAACTGGTGTATACTAACGCTTACGTATTTTTGTTGTGTATTTGAAAAATATTACAATTATTATTATAAAATTATTTGAATAAGTGTCTAAGTCTTAGCGTGTATTGGAATATAATTTGTATAAGTACATTTATAATTATCATAGTGTTTGAAAATGAAATTTCATGTATATCGTATATAAAATTGCTAATTTTTATCTCTTTATTTGGTAGGTAGTTTTCAGTTAACTTATCATGAAGCTGTATTTTTATACATCTATTTTGATTTCACTTGGTGGCCTTCTTTATGTGAACGGATATGAGACTGGAGCCCCTGTGTTAACATGTCGGACAATGGTGCCCGGACATGGAGAGGCAGCGCAAACTACTCCGGCTCCTTATCGAATTTTACCATCTGATGTCACTTCTGGAAGGGTTAGAGTGACTCTTACTGCACCAAAAGCTAATGATTATTTTACTGGGTTCCTGATACAAGCTCGTGTTCCTAGTGCCGGAGATAATGCGGTCGGATCTTTTGTCCAAGTGCCACAAGATTCACAAACATTAGACTGCAATGAAATAACAGTGAGTTCTAAACACACTTAGTAATATATTTCATAATTTAATTGAACTTAAGTCTCAATATTTGTATGGTATCGTTTTAGGGATCTGGAGTGACACACGGTAGCAACACAAAGAAGAAGTCGGTAGAGTTTGATTGGGAAGCACCAAGTAATTTCGACGGACAAGTACAGTTTGTGTAAGTTTTTCAAGTGACGAGATATTAATAAAATAACTATTTCATTTTTAAACTCGTTAAAAATCAACTCATTTATTTTATTGAAAAAATAGGGCCACGGTCGTTTTTGATTATGCAACATTCTGGACTGGTATAATTTCAAGTCCTGTTCAAGTAAGAGGAACTAGGGATGCACCATCATTAAATAATCAAAATCCACAAACAGCCAGAGCAGAACAAGTATAATATTTTTGAATTTGGTGGTTGAAATGTTGCTGATAATCAATTGTTGTAAAAAATGTTTAGGGTGTTAAAGAAATAGAATCCAATATTTACAATGAATGTGGAAGGAGTAAAAATTGTGTTGGATCACCTCCAGGATGTATACAAGCCTCCAATTGCCGAGCTGTTGTTGCTTTAACGCATTTTAGTGGAAGATATCAATTTGAAATGTTAGCTCACGATAGCAAATATGTAGCTTTTGGTTTATCTGATGATAACAAAATGGTAATATATTTAAAACACTTTGCGAATTATACATTAATTTATAAGTTCCTACAACGTTGACGGAACTTTTGCAATGAACACTATATTAATATACTGTTAGTTATAAAAGATAGAATTTTATAAGCAAGTTGAGATGGATTTATCCAAAAAATAGTAAAAATGAAATTCGAATTTTAAACTATTTTTAAGATAACGATAGAAATTTGTTTATGTTATATTATGGTTTCTGTCTCTAATTATATAATACGAGTGTAATAATATTATATTGTTATATTTCAGATTCTGTTAAATTAAAACATTATCAAAACCTTTTTATTCATTCTATGTAAACGTTGAAAATAAACAAAGCATACTTATAAAATATCGGTATCCTACAAAAAAGTTTAAAAAATAATTTAATTGAAATTTTTTAGAATTCATAATTTTAAATTAATAATTTTTACTAATAAAGTAATCAAAATTTTATTTTTTTAATATATTATAATCTCCGAATTTATTATGTCGTTTAATTAAAACGGATTTAAGAAATCAATTTACCACATCAATTAATGATGTGGTAAACTTAAAATTTAAAGGCATCAAAATTTTTAAATTTTATGCGCCTTGATTTTAATTCTTTTCAATTTTTTATATCGCTTTGTTAAATGTCATTTACATTTTAGACATAACTTTAATTGTTGGAACAAAAAATGTTTTAGTTATTTGAATTTTATTAGGGTGGTGATGGTGTTATTGAATGTGTTCATGAAGAAAGTGGCCGTGGTAGCAGCGTTAGTGCATATAAATCGTGGAATGTTCCTTTTCGAAAACAAAACAAAAGGGTAGATGATCTGTTTGGTGTTAATTTAGACAGTGCTGCTATAGTAGATGGTGCAATTTATTGCAAAGTTTCTTTGGATTCTCTTATAAAAATCGAAGATAGAACATATGATTTAGACAGGGAAGAATACTTTGTGTTGTTAGCTTCAGGGTCCTCATTAAAACGTAAAGCAATTGCAATTTTTAACATATTTTTGGCATATTTAACGTGTACTTTACATTTTACAGCTTTTAGCGTTGGTTACCATGATGTTGCTTTTTCAAGTAGTCCTGATAAAAAAAGACTCAGTCAATTAAAAGCCGCCCGTGTACTCGATCCTTTTTACAACGAATGTGGTGAAACTAAAAATTGCTTTGGATTACCAGAAGGATGTTTGACAACTCAAGATTGTGTTGCTGTAACGGCCGTAAAGGTGGATGGAATTAGATATATATTTGAAATGAAAGCTAAAAATGCTGCGTATGTAGCGGTCGGACTTTCAGATGATCAAAAAATGGTAAATCTTTTAAGTAACAAAGTATTACATTAAGTTATTACAATTTATAATTTTATACAAATGTATAAACTATAAGAGAGCATGTATATAAGTAAAAAGTGTTAAATAATTAATTAAAAAAAGTTTTGATTTAAAATAAAAACAAACTTAGTGAGGATAAATTACATATATACATAAATACAATGTATATATATATAAATAAATTTTAACACGAAATTTGATAGTAAATAAAACAGAAAAATAATAAAATATTAAAGACTGTGTAAAATAATTGGAGAAATGTTTAATTCAACCCTTAGTAAAATGATCAGTAATAGGAAAATTTATGCAAATAAACTGAGGTTACGAACGAAATTGGCAGTAAATTTAAATTCTACTAAAAATCCAACCTTAAAAAAATTTATTACTTAATATAAAATATACTTTGCTAAGAATAAAAAGACTAAAATAATTTTATTTTATACAGGGAGGTGATAGTGTTATAGAATGTGTTCATGAAAATACAGGATCCAATCAAATTAAAGCTTATAGATCTTGGAATATTCAAAATCAAAAAAACAATAAACGTGTGCCGGTTAGTCTTAACTCAATATAATTATTTTTTATTCAAGACTCAAATTAAAAATAATTTGCTCAAATTTTAATCCTTTTAGAATCAAAATGAAATTACTTTACTAAATGCATCGTATGTAGATGGTACTATTTATTGCAGTGTTTTTCATGAAGCAGTCACAACTATAGAAGGAGTTAAATTTGATCTCATTCAAAATAAATACAACTTATTACTTGCCGCTGGTACATCTTTAAAAGGTAAAAAGGAAATATGGTTTAAAAATGTTTTATATTTTGGAGAACACCCATTTTATTTTTTTGATTTTAGAGCGAAGCGTAGGTTTTCACGATTTAGCTTATACTTCAACAGCAGAAGCCAGTTCATTATCAGAAATCAAATCTTTAAAACCATCGTCCAAAATTTTGTTAAGGTTGCATGGAACTTTTATGGTTGTTGCTTGGATTGGAGCAGCTAGTATTGGAATTGTTGTCGCTAGATATTATAAACAAACGTGGGTTGAATCGTCGTGCTGTGGCAAAGATTTATGGTTTGGGGTAAGATAATTGCATTTCAAAGAAAATCATCAAGAACATCATAATTATAAACATATTTTGTTTATTTTAATGAATAGTGGCATCGCTTGTTGATGATGTTTACATGGATTTTATCATTATCTGGTTCAGCTTGCATATTTCTTGAACTCGGTGAATGGGTATCAGGCCCTAGTCAAACACATGCTATTTTAGGTGTAACAACTACCGTACTAGCATTTTTCCAACCTATATTTGCCGCATTTAGGCCACACCCAGATTCACCAAAAAGGCCAATTTTCAATTGGATCCATTGGTTAGTTGGAAATGCTGCACATATCATTGCAAGTAAGTTATTTAATATTTATAAATAAAAAATAACAATTGACGATTGGTAAAATTTCAATAAACTTTATTTATTTTCTTTTCCAGTTCTAACAATATTTTTCGCCGTTACGTTGAGTAAAGCAGAACTACCAGCTTGGGTAGATTGGATTTTAGTGGTTTATGTAGGATTTTATGTCATTATACATTTAATTTTATCGGTACGTAATCAATTTATAAAAAACACGGCACAGTTTAGTAAAAATAATTTTCAAGTATATTTGTTGTTCACATTTAGATATCTGGTTGTTTAAGTGAAAAATCTGGTAGCATGCGAGTAAATACATTCCCTATGAAAGATCTACATAATGGAAGAAATTCAATGAATTACGAACAGCAAAAAGATAATCCAGTAAGTTTTTATACACCAAATAAATTTAAACTGTAATCTAAATTTATATTGTAATTAATTAATACTTTTTTAGCATTCTGGATTCAGAAAATTTTGGTTGTTCATTCATGTTTTATTCATTGTTTTGATAACTACAATTTTGGCATTAATTGTTTTCTATGCGCCTATTGAACCAAGATTAACTGCATTACGCGATCAGTTCGTCTAATTAACAATCTTAAACATATTATACTTTGTGAATTTTGTATTATATTACTTGTAAAATTTCTTGATAATTTTTTATTATTTATTAAACTAAAACTTTTAATTTAAAAAATACTTTTTTGTAATGATTGATTGTTTCCGAAATTTTACGAGGATTATTACTTTAAAACTAATAAATACTTTTAAGATAAATCTGATTTGAAATATTTTCTTCGAAGAATGAGTTTTTAATGGATCTTAGTTCTTTATTACTATTATACTTAATTTCTCAATTCTAGAATTATTTTTATTCGGAGGAGTTATTCAAGTTAGATACATATTATTTTATGTATTTTTTAGAGGTTTTATTCATTAATTCATGATTTTAAGTAAAACTTTGTACTCCATTGTGTGTTAAATTTATTTTACATTAGTTCCTAATAACATTTCTTTTTTAAATTTTTAAACAACAAAAATTTATAGAAGTTTACTTTCTATAAAAAATAAAATTTTAAGTTGTTATATTGAAGTTTAAAATATATCGTTTTTATTAATTAGATATGTATTCCTGAAAAAAAAATTTATTGACTATTATTTACCAAAAATTATTAATTATATTTTATACATTCAGTACTTATTTACCTATTTAAATATCAAACATTATAAATGTTAAATTTTTGTATAATGCTCTTTTGAAGTTATATTTATTTTTAATTAGTCACTATTTAAAGCATAATACACTTTGTAAATAATATTAATTAAATGATTTTAATCATATGTTAAGTGAATTTTTTAACATTAAAAAAATAATACTTCTATATATTGATATATTAAATAATTTTTTTTTATATTGAATACAATTTTTAATAGATATTACCTATATATAATGGTATTTTCAAGACTGGCGTATTAATCAGTTAGTGAATACATTTTACATACGTCCGTAAAATCACAAACATTTACGCTGTTTTATTTGATTATTATATTAGAGATTTATTATTTAACATAAAAAGAAGTTGGTACCCATATAAGAGATAAAGGGTGAAACTAAAAAGTATTGAAACACTTATAAATTGAGAAATAAATACTACTTAAATAAGTAAAAAAAAAAAATCTCAGAATTATTATTATTTTAGAAGAAATCTAGTAATGCATGATAAAATAAAGGATGCTTTTGTATGCTTAACTCTTCAGAATGTTAAATTTTAAATATCTATTGCTAATAAAAATTTGTATGTAAATAAAAAAAGTGAGAAAAAAGTATTAATTATTTCATTATTTTTCTTAAGTATATTTTTTCTGTCTCTCTAATACAAGAAATAGCTTATTTATATATGAGGCACCCAATTTAAAGGGTGACTCATTAATCATAAACCACTTAATAAATTAAAAAATGAAAATAATATTTAGAATTTTTTAGTTGGGTTTTTTATAGTACACGCTTTTTTTCAATTTATCAATTATGGAGTAATTTTTATGTTCATCCCTTATAGATTATAAGGTATACATACAACTTTATTTTTATCTAATAACAATAAACTTTTATCTAATAAAATGTCAGGTTAATAACTATTGAACTAGTATTTAAGAAGTTATTAACATTTTTATACCTTGGTGTGAGGAAGAGTATGGGCAGGAAATAACTAATGATAAAATTATCAACACCTGAATTTCAATTCCATACATTACTATAAAATGTTAATAACTTCCGAAATACTGGTCCAAAGTTATTATAGAACAGTAATTTTTATAGATTATTATCTTTTAAAGAATCTAGTTAAATATGCATGTTGCCATTTCAAAAAATAAAATTGTATAAATTTTTTATAGTCTAATACAGTAGAAGGTATGAAAAAATATTATATACAAAACATTTATCTAAAAAAATAAAATAAATTAATTCTCAGAATATTTTTTTTTAATTAATTAATATTTGTTCCGTAATAATGAAGGATCATAAATATCAGCTTTGTTTGTTTGTTTGTTTGTTTCTAATTTAACTGTAAAGTATGTTATAAGTTAGCACTCAAATTTGAAATTTTCGCTTTATATTTCGGGGTATAAAAAATAATATAAAGTATTATGCATAGTGTATTGTGTATTAATATTAGTACAGGAAACCATTTTTATATAATTAACTAAATATCTAAGTATCTTATACACTAAATATTATTTAAAAAAAAATAAAACAGAATACCCAAAAGCTTTATTTTTTTTCTACACTGTTCGCCATTTATATAACCTTGGTAACTGTGTGTAGTCCACAGCAACGTACTGTTGAGTTTTATGAACTAATACCTATGGTATTAGGTTAATTTGGCAAGAAAAATTAGAAAACCAGAATCATATTTTATACAATGCTACTTGATATATATTTTTTAATTTGTAATATAAAATATACACATAGTCTTTATATAATATTTTTTCTTTATTATTTATTAGATAAAATAAAATCCATTCTTATTATTATTAAACAATTTTATAGTAAATAAGTATACACAAAATGTTTAGTTGATAGTTATTGAGCCTGTTGGTCTTTTTTTAGCTAGTTCTTTTTACTTTTAAGATATTTTTTTTAGGTTATTTCCTCCTAGAATAATCAGATTTTTTTTGTTTACCAAATTTTATAATAAGAGTCAGATATTACACAAACATTTTAAAGATACTGCTATACTAAGATTTTTTGAGCCAAAGATAAATGAGTAAAGAAGTCATTAAGTTGTTTGTAGGAAATTTAACTAAATCATTGCACCTGTATTATTGTAGTACACAACATCATAACTATTATTGTTATTAGTATATCAACATTAAAGATATGCTAATTGTCATTAGTATTGGGTAATGAATTTATAATTTTTATACAACATTAGGTATAATTAGAAAATATTTTGTCTATAACTTCAGTTATTCTTTTAACTTCTAGATAAAATTCATAAATTGAGGATTGTAGAATATGCAATATAAATTCATTAATTATATTTCAACATAAATTTTTATTTTAAAACATAAAATACTATATAGAAGATATTATTTTTAGTTGATGATTAACTACTTACATTTCAAAAACTTGTAACATTATTTACTCAATTAAGAAATTTTTATTTTTATTGAGCACGTTCTTCAGCAGCTACCCATCCTTTGGGTCGATCTTCATACAGAGTCCAATTTCGGTAGGGAGTTCTAAAGTCACCATGTTTCTGATGCCGAACTGCAGGAAATGTGGGCATTAGTTCAATATTTCTCATTTTACAATCCTTGTAGACCATTCCAAATAAACCACATCCTATTCCAAGCCATACAGATACTAAATAATATTTTGTAAAAGGACCCATTAATGCTCCAGCAGTAAATCCACCAATCGCATAGTTAAACACATCATCTTTTTCTCGTATATGAGTAGCACAGTAAGTTGAAATACAAAAAGCTGATGTTGCAGCAAACATAGGCGTCATTAACTTGTTATATCTATAAAATAGAATAAATGTATTTTAATAAAATAATTTAACTAACTTTATAATTGAATAGTATTATTACCTTATTAGTGTTTCCAAATATCCTTTAGGCTTGCTTACAAGAATAATTTCGGATGTTGCTAGGCCAAATCCTATAATAGATACTTTTTTATTGGTATAAAATAATTTTTTTACTAAATCGTGACCATCAGGAGTATCATAATAAGTATAATTAATAATAGACATGGTTACTTTTCAAAAAGTAATACTTATTCGAAACACAAAAGTTCAATTTATATTAGCTACTATGCGTTATCAAAATTGAACGTCCTAGCTTTATCAAAATTAATCAGATGGTAGTTTATTATATCATTTACAGAAATTGATCAAAATTGTCCAAGGAGAATATAAGTAATCAGTCTTGCCACTAAAATACTCGACACTTTTCATCTCAAAAAAAAATGTTAAATTTTTATTGGGAATCAACATGATTTTTTTTTATTATTTATGGTTTCGGGAAAATTTTTTAACTAACACAATAGTAAATGTGTAATATTATGTGTGTTTATAAAAATAAATTTAAAAAAGTAATAGCTGGTAATTGCTTTTTATTAGAGGTCATTGAGATAGATTTAGGCAATAACATATGCCAAAAATTAGGGGGTTTTAGCCTCCTAATATTTTGAAATTTTATATACAGGTGTCTCACCATGTTCTGACAACTTTAACAACTTTTAATTCAGTAAATATTTTGCATTGATTTTTCTTTTTTACAGTTTATGAAGCGATAAGCAAAAAAAAAATAAACTGAAATCGGTTGATTGAAAATTTGCTTATACTTTATTTTTTATAAAAAGGCGATTGAATAGGTCGGCGTAGTCTTAAGCAAGTAGATTGTACGTTTATAGATCATTTAGATTAGGCCTAGCTAGACCTTAGGTATAGACTAATCAAGCAAAGTCTTATACAAACTTAATACAAAGTAGGACTTATTACCCGTATTTACTTTATGTTAAAATCAGATTTTTTATTTGAGAACTTTTTTATTTCTCATCGCACCATAATTTTGGAAAAAAGAGGTCATTTAAATTTAAATGTTGATCTCATAGGTGAAATTAGACTTTTGTGTTAGACCAAACCAAAAAAAATTTGATCGAGTTTGAAGTTTTCGTGTTTGTTTTTTTTTTTGTACTATTCTAGTGAAACTAGAAGAACTTAGTCTATCAGTTGGAGAAGAATATTAAAAAGAGAAATTAAACTCAAACTTTCTCAAAATTTTTTCTATTTAGTTAACTCGCCATTCGATAATAAAATGGTTCTAATATACAATGTTCCAATGTAAAATATTTATAGAGGTAGAACTAATATTAATACGAAAACTAATATTTCGTTCCAAGATCTGTTATTGAAAATAATCGAACCATGTAGTTCTAGCATATTAAATATAAATTATAAAATAATCTTTTACTACATTGATGAAATGACACTATTTTCTACTGTGTTTTGTAGCAACTCAAAAAGAAATAAAATAGTTTGTGGGTTATGAGTTGTGAGTTAATATTTTTGTTGTTTTAATAATATTATTACTCAAGGTATGAATACGAGGGTTTGTAAAAAAGATCAAAACTGTTAGAAAAATAAAGTAATCTTTATTTATTAATATTAAATATACTTTAATCAATTGTCACTCTTTAATATCAATAATGCCACGAGTATTGGCGGTTAGCAACGATAGGTAGGATTGAATCACCTGGTGTGTCTACCCAGAATAGTATGGTGGCCATATATGAAACTCCTACTTAACTTATGACATAGACACGTATAACTCTGGTAACTAACCCCGATTGACTATTGATTTATGAAATTTACTTGGTATATTTTTTTATTGTAGATGATCACTTGATTTTTCTTAATCTATGTATTCATAAAATTTAATTCTAAGCCTTATATATTTTTGGAGAAATTATTATTTTCCTACCTTGATATTTTCAATAAAAACTCTGAAATAAATAGACGTTCCTTTTTGTTATGAAATTATTATCTTAAGTCCAACAAATTACTATTACATATTGATTATTATCTCCTGTTTCTTTTATAGAATTGATATATGTTTTTTATGCAAACTTATATTAGTATATTTTTAAACATTAAAAAATATATATGTAGCTTATTGTTATATTTTAATACATGTCATGTCATTTGATTTATTAATTAAAATCTTAAATAGTACATTGTAACAATAATAATATACTGTGTATATCATAACAGTTTTAAATTGTTAAAAACCTTTACATGCTATTTTTTATTGTTTGTGATTATTATTATTAGGTCTTATAAAATGTTTATATTAAAAGAACAAATATTTATTAGTATTATGAGTGTGGCATCAAAATACATATTACTAAAAAACTTTAAAAGATGAATACTCTTAACTGTTTATTCGCTAGTGAAGTCGTCCTATCAATACTTCTTTGCAACAACTGAAAAAGTTTCAATTGTAAATATTAAAGATATAAATAAATGGTATAGGGTGTTATAGTATAAAATATTAGTGAAACTTTTCATTTTTTATTCTGGTTATTTTCCATAGTGTGATATTTTTACACGTGTCAAAAAGTGTATAAATTCAATTTTGACTTTTGCTAAAGTTAACATAATTTTAACTCGAAATTCGAAAGTGGCAAGAACTACTTTGATTTAGGTTTTTAGATTTCATGATATAAAGAAAATTAGTTTTTTCCAATTTGACTAGCCAAAGTATACTTTTCGTATTACCATTACGTGCGAAAATGGTTAAACGTATTTCGGATTTTCTAATATTAAATTTTATTATCACAATTGAGTGTATGTCTCGGATGATGAAAGATAATTTACAATTGTATGTGTTTTAAATCATAATTGATAACTTCTCCTTTTATTGGCGGAAAATATTTGTTCTTTAGCAATTGATGTGTTAAGAACCCTAATTATTATGTACGGAATTATAATTTTACTTTTCCACGTGAATATAAAAAATTTAACATTTTCGATTTGATGATATATTGTGAAAAAATATACTATAGTTATCAGTGAGCCAATATCAATAACAATAGGTAGGGCAAAAATTGTTTAAATTTTAAAATTTCTAACCACCCCTTGAAAATTGCATGGCATACTTTTTGTGCTTTCTTTCTAATAATTATCTTAAATAAATAAAAAAAAAAATGATAGCACTATTAATTCTTTACGAAACTAGGTTATACATTGTTGGATTGGATTTAATATATTTTACTTAGTTTAGCTTATTTTTTTTATTAAAGTATGTACAAAGCTTGCATATTCTGGCATAACATTTTTAAACTGATATCAAACTAGTATTTCATTTCATCGGCCAGGCTATTAATAAATCGGTAAGATTCGCATATTTTGCCTAGTAAATATTTAATAACTATTATAGACAATTCTATTGAACACAAATGTTTAATTGAGTTGTAAAGTTTTTGCAGTTACATTTTTTAAACTTAAATAGATTATAAAGTTTTCAAATTTTAGTGCATATTGATTAATGTTTTAATTACTTATAGAGATATAAATGTAAATTATCATTCAAATAAAATTGGTATATTAAAAGTAGTTTATTTATGTTTAAACAAGAAAATAAGGAAATATTCCTATTGAGTTTCAAGTACGTTCGCAAAAAGGTATCACTCGAGTATGTTCCGAGATTTTGTGATAGATTATTTCGTAATCCAAATGAGTCTCGAAAAAATTAATGCTTTTTACGAGTATTGAACGAGAATGTGGCCAGTTCATTTAGTTACCAAGTGAACTTACATCAGTTTTATTTTATCTGTCAGTGATAATGTTTTTAAGTTTATTATAGTATTAAAGTTCTTTCAAAAATATCTTTCTGTGCTTTTCTTTTTATCACATTTTGAATTACTTGCTGTATCAAGTTTTCATACATTTTGTGGCTATGATTTAAATGACTGTCTAAAATAACATTACCTCTTCTATCGGGTTTCATGTAAAATGTACAACTATTTTTAGTACATTGCATCTTTAAATATAATATTTTAATAATTAAAAAAAACTTAATTTATACCGGTTAATAATAATTATTTTCTTATTGTTTTGATTCGTTAAATGATCTTGCGGTGGTATTTTGAAAGTTTTGTGAAAACGTATGTACTTTTAGTATTATGACACTTGATTTGCATGTAAGTCATCTTTTTATTATTACTACGGACGCAATCGAGCTACATGATAAAAATTGCTGATGAAACTGCGAATGCAATTGGGCTGTAAAAAGATAAAAATTAAATAATTGTATTATTATTATGTTTTTCCAGCAGTTTTGTTTTTAGGCAATTTTCAAATAAGTAGTAGACAATTGTTTCCGTATAAGCAGAGTCGGTGCTAGATATTGTGGAGCCCTTTTTTATTTATGCAGTAAAATAGACTTTTCATCTAAGCCTGTAAAGACCTTTAAAGGGGGGGGGGGCTTTAGACAAGTGCACGGGTTGTATCACCTTATCACTGGTTCTAAGTTCCCTGTTCTGCTTTGAAGGTACATATATTTAGTATATTCTGTTGTACCTAATATCTACATTAAGATGATTCAACATTTTCTTATTTGAGATTTATGTAAAAATGTTAAATCATTGCATACATACATGGCATTCGTGCTTTTCTTGGTAGCCAAGCAATTGTATTACATTTGAAATAAAATTACAAACATTCAACGTACAATTGAAAGGTACCTCGTCGTCGACATTTAAATAGTTTTCCTCCGTGAATTTTTATTACGCGTGTGTTGATAATATTGTTGTTTCGAATTTCTGATTGGTTTTTTTATATCCGTGTGGTACCCGTGTAATAAACTGAAAATATTTGGTTTTTTAATAAAAGTTGGTAATCGGTGTGAAAACCAAAAGCTCAAATGTGAATTTCTTATTGAATTGTATAGGTCGAATTATGTTAAACCTTAACGATCAATTTTGTTTACTATTTTATGTTGTTATGTGGGTTGTTGAGCGTATAACAAGGGCAATACAATTGTTGTACGCGGGACATCCGGGACGCATTTGCATTGTCCATTTTAAATGGCTCATAAGAAGACGGGAAAACAAGCAAAGTGCGTTACCGCCGTATCACTAGTGCAGAAAAAATACAGCGATTGGCACTGCTCCGTGTGACTGTGCTGTGTGGAAACGGCCTAGACTGCCACGGTAATGCGTCCGCCCAACAATCTTCAGTACGAACCGGAACGCTCTGCTGTGGGCACTACGTCGCGCTCAACTATTTTTATACTTCTTCGTTTTCCACACTTTTCATTAAATAAAATATACAATATCATTGATAAAACCCAAATGACCAGTGCCGGTGTTAGATACGACGATTGTATTATTATATGACATTTGAACATCATGGATTAAAATAAAAAAAAAAATACACATTAATGTGCTATGATATATTGGTAGTAAAAATAATTTTTTTTTGAGGCAAACATCGAATAATTTAATAAATTGGTGAGTTAATAACTGTAAAAATTCAACATTTTTTCACTTTATATTATTTTTGAATTGGAATTTTTTTTTTTGATATTTTGCACGACAACAAAAGAATAAATTTTTTTTAATTTTTGAAAAACATTAGCACTTACTTGATTATATAGTATTGTTTACAAAAAAATTGTTTAAGTAATTTAGCTATCTAAATATCGACTTAATCAGTCAATGTAGAATTAGATTTTCATCGTATATGTGTATTACAAAATTAAAAAATTATTATAATTATAAATACAATTATAATTACTTATGAATTTTCTAATTTATTAGCCTTTACATTTTTTTTTATGATGGTTTAAATAAAAAAATTGTTTTATTTTAAAATTATCTAATTGCCTGGAGTTCAATTAGCAAATTGAAAGTCATTAACATTTCGTTTTCAAAACGGATTCAGTTTAGTTCATCTGATAATTTTTTCTTTCAAAAAATATTTCCCAGAAAAGAATTTTTAGTTAAAATTTTATTTTTTTTAAGTTAGATAAAATGAAGTAAAAAAAAAAAATGTTAACAAGATAATTAAAAAAAAATATCTTTATTTTAAATAAAACATTTTTACATTATTTTAAAAATATTGTAATAGAGAATAAGTAATTCAGAAATTAGAAAAAATAAAAATGATACGTTTTGAATTGAATTCCCTTAAATATAAATAAAATTATTTTATTTTTATTTGAGAATGTAAACATTTCATCATTGATATTTTGGTGCTAAATAATTTTTGATTAAACTCTCAGTATTAAGAAAAGAAAGTTAATAAGTGACTTTTAAATAAAAGATTTTGATTGCAAAATATTATATTATATGTGAAAAAAATGAAGTAAAAAAAATTTTTACCGTTAATTAAACTAATAAATATGCTATTTTTTTAAATATTAATGCAGAATATCATTTTTATTAAATATAACTTTTAGTAATAAATATTTCACTTATAATAATGTTTTTCTTATAAATAAAAATCAAGTTAATTTTTATTAGACAAGTCTTATCATAAACAGCGTTGATGGTGTTAGTGAATTTGAAGTGATGAGACCCTTATTAATTTTAATAAAAAAAAATTTTTAATTACTGTAAATAGGGACTTAGTAATATCCATCCGATAAATACCAAATGGGCAGGCAAGCTGAACTGACATTACTTTAAAATATGAAAGTTATTTGTTAATATGAAAGTAAATTAATTGTTGAAAAGATTGATTTTTATCATACAGATGTGATTGAATTTTGCTCAATTAAAATTTAAAGTTGTTGTTACATAATATAAGTATTTGGTAAATTAGTATAATAATTTTTTTGGACACATAAATTATTCTAAGTTTATATGTTAATACTATTGTTTGTAAAATATCTAGCTAACTATATGATATGAAGCTTTACTTGTGAAATAATGCCAAATTTTTGTAAAGATGAACATTTGCACTAAGACATATTAAACTAATTGTTTAGAACAAACACCTATTATTAAATACCTTGTGTTGTAACGAAATGTTAGTTCTAGAACTTCACATTTATTCGGTTGCTGTTTTCAAAGGGTTCTTCATCATAATATTATTACTAACTACAAACTTATTGTCTTCGAACTATCAATTGTTTACTTAAATTTAAAAGACATTACTAATAACTAATGATGTTCGGTAAAATGAAATATTTTACAATTTAATTTATTTTACAAAATCAATAAAAAAATATGATTAGTGTTTTTTTCTTAATAAAAAATAAACAAAAGGTGCTCACTCTTTAAAAAATGAAAATTAAAATAATAAATTAAATTTTATTTTTAACATACTCTCTTACAGCTTATTTATGATATTTCACTATTAATTATAATATCTATAATCAATGGTATTCCTTTACAATAAAAGAAAATAGATACAAAGTTAAGTTTGTAAGTAATTTTTTTTACATTAAGTAAATTGTTTTATAACAACCACAATCAAAGGACTAAAAAAGTAATACACCCCATTAAAGAACAAACTGTTTTATTATTCGTATTGCTCTGAGGCAAACTATGTATATAGATCTTTTTACGGCTTGAAATCAAAATTAATACAACTGAAAAAAAATGATAGTATCTCCTTTTAAAATAAGAAACGTGTTTTAATATTAATAAAAAAACAAAAAAGATATAGTAATTATTATTTAGAGACAGTTATAAATTAAAACCTACTACAAGAAAAATATATTGTAGTAATTAATGTCAGTTATAATTTAAGAATAACAACTTTTTGAAACAAATCATAAATTTGTATAAATTATTATCTGTTTAAAATTTAATTAGTAAAATTTATTTTCAAAGTTTTCAATAAAATACTATTTATTTGAGTTTATGCAGGTCTATAATCACTTATGACAAAACTATAGAGGAGTTACCAAAATAAATATAATTACTACATATACATAAAATATAAGAATATATCATGATATTTACTTATACAATTATAGTATATTGAAATAATATACATAATTATTATATAAATTGAAATACTATTAATAAATAATTAATCAAATTAAATCCCAGAATAATGATTGTAAAGGGTTAATTTTATTTATATTTAAAAATACGATGTTTGATGTATAACTCTTATTATAAATATATATTTTTGTTAATAAAAAAATTAACTTCATTTTTTGGAATCGCCAATAAATGTTGATAATTCACCATAGATCATAAAATGAAAAAACCTATTACAGTTGGGCTGGGCAAGAAAAGGTCCCAACACAGTAGGGGTTAGTATAGATTCAAATTTGACAGTAATTAACATCACTACGATAAATAGTTTCAAGAAAAAAATGTTTTAAAGGAAGTGGGATTAATCATTACAACTTCCTTCTTTTAATACGCCTATGGAATAGGTACTAAATTGTAAAAAACCTAGGAACATGTTTGTAAAACAATTCATATTAAAAAAAATCGTAATATTTTTTTTTTAAATGTTATACCAAAGTTACTATTTCGAAACCATCTTGAGAGCCACATAAATAGTTGACTAGTTTATAAAAAAGGAAATGAGGGATTGTAGTACATAACTTCCGGGGAACATTTCTTCTATCACCTAAGTGAGATAAAAATTTTAATTAATTCTAAAATATTTGTCGAAAAGACACTAATGACGATCATTTTTTTTTTTTATACAAACGTTACTATTTTGAAACCTCCCTGTGGGCAGGTTTTTTAATTATATATTTATATAAATATAGATTGTTATATATAGATTGTTCAGTAAATAAGGAAACGGGTTTCTATTGTTATTGTTGTTTATAACAATTGACCCGTTTCCTTACTTACTGAACACTCTATATAGTGTTTTAAATGTCAGGTTATTTCAAATTTTATTATAGTAATTTATTAATAAAATCAATTTTCAAATAATAGTTTTTTAAATGTACTAATAAAATAACAACATTAATAAAAGAAAAAGGAATATATAAAATATTTATCATAAATGAATAGTATTGATTCATGCATTTTTCAAAAAGATATATCAACATAAATTTAAAAAAACCCAGCACAGGGGGGTCACGGCACGGTGGTGACGTGGCATAGTTGAATCAAGTACAATATCTGACATTGATTAAAATCATTATCATAAAAATCGCTTCGATGCAAATCTTTAAATAGTGTTTAATTTAAAAAGAAATAGTGGATTATTACAAAAGTTACATGATCTGCTAGTTCCTTATTAATATCCTGATTGAGATAAAGTATGTCGAATGAAAAAGGGATTATTGAAAAATATTATTACTCATTAAAAAATTATGTTGATCCATACACTTTTTAATAAGTTATAGCATTATAAAGTTAAAAATGTAAAAAATAAAATCGAGAATTTTCACACAAAAATAGCATTCGGTAGCCATTTTTACCATGAAGATAAAATAAAGTCCGAATTTTTTTTTTCCATAATAAATTGTGTTGATCCATACATTTTTAAAAGTTATAGCATTTAATGTATAAAATGTAAAATATAAAAACTAGAATTTTCACACAAAAATAGCTTTAATTTAAGATATATATAAAAGTGACAGACTTTCCGGAATACTTTCAATAGTTAAGTTGAAAAAGTTAATTTTTTGTGAAAAAGTTGTCATTTTAATACCCCCTGTGGGCATTTATAGGGTCAGATTTATTTTTTTATATAATTAAATTATATAAAATTTTTTTTAAATTAGCGATTTTTAAATTTGTCATTTTTTTGGAGGTTTCCCCTATTTACGGGAAACGAATGAAATTTTTTCAATTTTTGAGCGCAATGTCTTCGACTAGATACGATTTATGATCTTTTGACGTATCGTTGAAAGAAATCGGTTCGGTGTGAGCTGAGAAAAAGTTGTAACACACACAAAAAAAAAAACACATATTAAAACCAATACCTTCTCAATTTCGCATCGAGGCTAAAATAATTTATCATTATTATCAATTGTTATAATAAGAAAAAGAATAATTGTTTTAAAAACTTTACGTAAAATTTTCAGGATTTTAAGGAACTTGATAACTCTATTTTAGTCCAAATATAAAAATACAATTAACTACTAATAAAACTTTCATATAAATAGGTTGGAGTGATTATTGTAAATTAAACCTATAATCAACTAAAATAAATTAAGGATTTCGAAAAATATGTTCGGTTCTTAATGTGTGGTTAGCTTAACATTTTTCAGTAATATTTAGAAACTTTATCCCGCGATTAGTGGTTTTTAATGGTTATATTTCGTGAGAGATCTTCATATTTTGATAACATCGTTATGGTCGTTATGTGAAAATTCATAAAAAACCTTCATTTGTAATAATAAAAAAAACTTACATATTATAATGTGTATTGAAGGGTCTTGGACAATATCTATATAATATTAGAGGCGTAAACTAACGGAAAATAAAAATTCAAATAAATGAGAGAACTATGTAGTTAGTTCACATATAATTTTGAAATATATGTATTGCTTTTCCAATGTGATGAATTTCGCAGATTTAAAAATTACTTAAATATGTTGTAGTTGTGGTACTTTAAATTTAGACTATAAATTATAACTATCAAAAATTGTGATTTAATTACAACTCTTTACAATAATTGTAAAGAGATGTTTTTAAATCACAGCAAATAATGAAGTAAACTATATTGGCCACAACATTTTATTAAAAACTTTTAAAATACATTTTTAGTTTGATAATTTTAAGTTTTTTTACTAATTATGTTATTTTATTGTACTCTTATAAAGTTATTTATTTTTTTAATTATTTTGTTGAGAATATAATTTAAATTAAATTATTTCTTAAAAGTTTTATCGAATGTTAAATGATTTAAGTCCATTAGCATTTAATCATTTTTATGATAATGACCACTCGTTATGGAACCGTGTATTATTAGCTCTCATTATAAGTTCAAAATTATTCAACCCTTAGAGCAATACAACTTTTGCTACAACATGAGTTGAATGTATTGTAAAATATACGATTGGATGCAAATTTCTATCAAATTATATAACTAGTTGTAAGTTAGAAGTTTCCTATTTTATTATACTATTTGCTCGAGTTTGAAAGAAATACTTCTGGTGTAAAAGTTGATAACTAGTTTACTTCAACTGTATTTAATATTTTGACAAAATAAAATTTACAACTTTAATTTTTTGTTTAAAGTTATATTGAGTTTCTAAATCAAACATGAACCCTTGTTTAGAACTTACACATTATTTTAAAAAGATTATTTAAAGTTTGTACAGCTCAATGAAAAACCTGTAACAAAATAAAAAAAATTAAATATATACAGAGTAAATTTGATATAATTGACAAATATTATAATTTTTATCTACTTATATTTTTTATTTTTGTAAATCAATTTTGATCGACGTGGATTATATTTTAAATTAATTATTATTATTTTTATGAATATTTTTCTATGCATAGAAGTATACATTTTATAGACTAGTTTTAAAAAAAAATGTTTATACCAAACAATTTTATTTTAAATCAGTGTTTAAATTGTTACTGTTTTTTAAAGTTTATTAAAATTTGATTTTTTTATGCTTTTTCTATATTACTAATAACGATTTATGCTGAAAAGGTTAGGAGTGACCATATATTTTATACTTCCTATATGTATTAAACTATTGACTTTTTACCATGAAACTGTGAATAGTCAAATGAATACCTATGTTTAAATGATTAATTCATAAAACAAAATTGTAGATATATTTTCTTATGTTAACAACATATAAACTTTAGTGTTTACGTTTTTTTATTTAAAAATTGATAATACTTATTTGGTCTTTTTAATTCATAATAGCTATTATATTTCTATTTTAAAATTCTCATTAAGATATACTATTATCATATCAAATACGACTTTAAAGTTATTTCTAACAATTAGTACAATAAATAATTAAGCCACTTGAATAAATAGAAAAAGGCAATAGTATAATAAATAGGGAGTATGAAAATAAATGGTTAATTCTATTATTTTCTTAATTACAAAAACTTAATACAGAAAAGGTAGAAAAAAATTAATTTTAATTAACTTTAAAAATCTGTAATAATTTAACCACTAAAATAAGTTTGTAGTGACAATTTTTTTTTTTAAATTATTAAATAATAAAAAAAATCTCTATTAAAATTATTTATTTTTACTTTTTATACAAAAACAAAAATTAACACTAATAAATTAAAAATCTAGTTTAATTTTGTTCAAATTATTAAAAAAAAAAAAAGTAAAAAATGTATGTAGATTAAAAGTTATAAGATTTGTCAATTAGATCTGGTCTGTCCTTTAAAAGAATATTAAGTTCTGAGTATTGCTTCTTAATAATATTTGATTATAGATATTTGTTTGTAATTAAATATTGAATATTTTTAAAGTTATAGTACTTTTTATGTATTATTAAGTATAGTTTTTCTTAATATTATCATAAGAAGACAAACATTTCTAGAAAGTTGATTTAGATTCTATAATTATTAAATAGGACTAGAAGAATTTTTCGAGATTTTTTGATGAAAGAATTTAATTTTGAACGTTAAATTTGCTCTACAAATATGTTTTTGCAATAATTTAAATTGAATGATTATTTGAATAGATACTAACAATAAGTATTTGTTAATATATTCTTTGTAAACGTTTGAAGTTAACTATTCCAACTGATTATTTCATTGTTCATACTGTAGTTTGTCAATTACACAAGGGTACTTTAACCAGTAATAATAAAGTAGAGGATTTCAAATCAAAGTGCAATACATTAAAACAAGGGCGTATTATACGCTATATCAATCCTCTTTTTACTCTTTTGTATTCATAAAATATGACAAATTACAGGCCGCTTGTTATTAAATATTTGAGTTACGCAATATGAGTAGAAGAACATTATAAAATTGAGTAGTTCATTCCACATTTGCATTATTGTACATCCAAGTCTTTAATAAAACTTCAACTTGTTAAATATAAATATTTAAAAATATTAGATCTACAGAGATCCAAAAATTATGACGTTAAAAAATCTATAAACACTATCGAAGTAAAAAAGGTGGTAGATATACCCTTTTTTACTTTATCATTTGCAATAATTTAGATAACATTTCACTAACATCCGTAATTAATAAGCAACAGTATACATTTACACCCTCTAATTGAGTCATACAAAATTGAAATAAAATTATACACTAGGGTGTTTGAATAGTTGTATTTTAGTAATAAATTATCTCAAGTGACAATTTAATGAAGTATAAAACGATTTATTGATTCACTTTTTAATTAATGAAAAAACTAACATTTTTTTACTTATAACTCAGTTAATAACTCAGCAGATTTAATTTAATTGAAGGACAAATAACAATCGTTTACAGTAAATCAACAAATTATTTTTGAAACAGTTTAATTTTAATTGCATCACAAATAATAACGAGAGCCAGTTGGTCTTTAAACAATAGTAGAAGATGAAACAACCAACTACTAATTCTTTAAAGAATATTATGACGATGTATTATGAAGTATATACAGAATAATTATTTACCATTGACAACTTAATTAAGTAAAAAATAAAAATAATATTGAGAATTTAACTTTTTGAAATTTATATGTTAAGATTTTACATTTTTTTGCAATTTATCAATCATGAAGTATTTTTTGTGTTCAACCCTTATAAATTAAAAGGGTATCAATTTTAATTTTTCAAATAGCAACATAAATATTTAACTGTTGATAAATAGAAAATGACGGATGTTAATGCAGAATTTTCAGGCCACAATTTCTTCTCTCGTCTAATGTATACACATAGAGTGAAAGAGTGAACGAGTGGCATCGCCTTTTCAACAAAATTTGCAATAAAAAGTTTACTAATAGGAATTAAATATTTATTTTAATCTTTAAATATAGATAATAGATGAATAGATTATTCATTACCAATATTCCCATTGATTTTTCATTATAAATTGAGAGATTATATAAAAGAACATATAAGCAAGTATATAAGTGAAAATCCAAAAATATTTATCTGATCAATTTCGAAGGCGTTATTTATTAGTCTTGACAATATTTTATAAGTTAATTCAAATACCAGTTATTAATATGAGTGGCATTAACCGTTAAGCAGTAAACTTCCACTCTGCCCAACACAAATATGTTTATTTATTAATAACACTAAGAGACGTGATAGAAAAACGAAAAAAATAAAATTAGTTGACACAAAAATTTTATTCAACACTTGACAAATGTTATATAATAATAGTTAATCTGAAGCAAGATTAAAATTACGTACTTCTAAGCCGTTATTATACTAATAATATGATGAACTGTTCAAAATTTGAATCAAATCTGAGATAATCGGTTTAGATTGATGACCCAACCTTTTAAAATAATTTTTTAAAACTAAAGACAGTGTTGCTACTTGCCAAAGGACACTACACTCAATACCACCATTCCTTTCTGAACCATCCTAATTTTTTAGTGAAGGATCTTACATTATCCACAATGCCTGGCAATCCTCCCAAAAGACTAAAAAGGAAGTGATGCAGTGATCTTCTTATCCTGCAATAATTAAAAATGAAAAAAAAAAAGATATTATATTAATAATAACCTAACAACTAAATAATATCACTTCAAAAAGAGTTTTGTCAGTGGGCAGCTTCTCTTCTCAAAATAATCAAGACAAAAAATCATTATTATCTTTTATACTTATTGTAATAATATTGTATAGATTATATAACTCAAATAAAGCAAAAAAAAATCTAACTCCAAGTATAATATTTGGTTACCTTGATGTATGCATTTTTTCAGTTTTTGACTTTTTAAACATTTAGAATTTGTCATAACGTCAGCTATATATTACTACTATTTACCATGTATTATGAATAAAAAATTTAAACATCTTTTTAATTATAGATTTTGTTGTATTATTATTTTCTTATAAAATAAACAAAAATAATTACATTTTCTGAACAATAGTTCCAGAGAATATAAATCGAAAGAAAAAAGGATTTGTGATAAGTTTGTAACCATATAATAATATAATAAGATTGTATAAGATATAAGTTGTTTAGTATATACTTAAAATCTTATTTATGTAATATTAATCAACCAACGTTAATAAAGTATCTATAAAGATGTTCTAAGTATTTAGCAATTATTTGATAGTCAATGTTATATATAAGACTCGCCAACTTTTTGTAGACGATTTGTATTATCAATAATAAATTATTTATACAATATTCTATATTCCGATCGTGATAGATTATCTGCATGGGGTATTATTGTTTATAATTTATTTTGCTCAGTTCAAGAGTTGTTGTATTATAAAAATAGTACATAAGTATAACTCTCCTATTTTTTCCCATTTTATTACATATTTGTAAATATTATTTTCATAGAAATATCAATTACTAGTTCAGTGAATAATTTTTTATTACTTTGAATTTTGGTTTAATGATTTTATTAATTTATGTTAAAATCATAATGCATTAACAAATATTCAAGTTAGTTATATTATAATAAGTATAATAATATTGGTATTTATATAATGAAGATATTCTTCAAACGTACGTTGACTTTTTGTGACAATATTTTGCAAAGTGAATTTGCATATAAATTGTATTTTTCAAAGTACCACTAAACGACGTTTGAGAATAAAACACGTAAACAATCAACCTTAACGTATTCAGAAAGATAAGAAAAAATATTATCTAAGTTCAAAGGATTGAATATGTTTATATTATTGGTCAAGTTTGGACTCATTTTTCATGACTCACCCAAAATAGTCAATACATTTATAAAGTCGTTTTAACAACTATATCGTTGTTGTTTCAGTATTTTATATTTTTTATAATAATACATTTTGATAAAATTTTAACAACTTTGATGATTCATTAGCTAATAACATTAAAGTTGATATACACGTGTGCCATACACCGATTGTTTATTACCATCCAGGATGGCATAAAGCAGTAACATCTGTTACCGTCTTAGGAAATAATATTTTGACAAGTTATTTCGAAGAAGAATAACATATCAAAAACCACATTACATTATTACATATTTTTATTTTGTATAACCATTTACAAAAGGCAACGTTTTTTTGTATTAAGAGTTTGTTTTTAATAAAAAAAAATTCTTTATAAATCTATAAAGAATAAAAATAATAATTTAGACGAACAGAAAATTCGATTCCACATACTAGTGGATTTTCGTAATTTTTGGAGGTACTAGCCAATAATATTTTTAAAAAGAATCTATTTCATAAATTAACATCTTATAAAAAGATAACAGAAAAAATATTATCTTGGTTTACTATTGAAAAAGAAAAGTTTTGTTGGGAGTCAATCATTTTTGATTAAAAATTTGGTGAGAAAGGAAACGTTTCCTCACTAAATTAAACGCCGTTTGGAAACTTTCAGCGTTAATAATTTGTGGAATTTACTCTTGTTTATGTGTAATTCATAAAGTTCACGATTGAAATATTGCCTTTCCTATGTAAGTTTAGTATTTTAATACAAAAATTTATAAAAACAAAATAAGTATAACTATAGTGATGAACTTGTCAAATGGTTAATAAATTGTCTAGTAGCGGTAACACTACATTTAAGAAAGATGTATAGCTACATATTTTAACTTTGATGTGAAGGTAAGAAGATATTGGTTTTACCATGATGTGTTATTTATTTATTTATTTTGTGTCTGTCACAATAAATGCTCAGCTTCTACTACGCCAATTTTATACAATATGTTCAACAATATGTTAAAATATTACAAATCGTGTATGGTTGAAGAAATTACCTTTTAAAATTTAAAATATTTTTCTTCATTCTCTGTTAATGGGGAATCCCTAAAAAAATTATGATTCTAGAAATCGGAAATGTTTGTTAGATTTTTAATTTTTTTTTTCAGATAAAATTACTATAGTTTTTGTGAAACTGATCAATTAAGAAAAATTATTTGAAAGTACCTTAAATATGTTTATTTAATTAAGCATTTGTTTTTAAATATTTGACTCTATACTTGTATGCAATGTAAACTTTTTGACTTAACTTTTGAAAATTTTACGGACTATTTTGTATTCCTTAGATAAACATAGATTTTAGTTAGTATAATTTACTTCAATTAAAAAAAAAAAACAAAATTTCCTTGACGACTGTTTGCTATATGTGAATGGTACCGTAGTTAAACAAAAAAGTTAGAGATGTTCCAAATAGTAAATATGTACAATTTGAGTATTCAGTAAAAATCAGGTAAAAATATACTTGGAAATCGAATATAAAGTAGAGTCCTAATAAGATATAGAGTACCGGACACATCATTAAAAAAATTTAACTGTCGTGTAAAAACATATCATTGTTTTTCGTACTTTTATCATTTTTCACTTTGATTTGTTTAGCATCGATGCGAAGTTGAGAAGGTATTAGTTTTACTATAATGTGTTTTTTTTTCATATCTGTTACCACTTTTTCTCGGCTCTCACCAAATCGATTTTTTCATTGATACGTCAAAAGATCACAAATCGTATCTAGTTGAAGACATTACCCACAAAAATTGAAAAATTTTTCCTTGTTTCACGCAAATGGGGGAAATCTCCAAAAATATTACAAATTTAAAAATCGCTAATTTTTGACATTTTTTCAATTTTTTTTACTTAAAATTGCCATAACTTTTTTAAAAATGACCATATCAATATGATTTTTTTCATAGAATATTTATACCCCTCTTTTATTCGGCATAATTGTTTTTTAAAATAACACCATTTCTCTTTATATATATATATATATATATTTATTCATATATTACACTTATTAATCATAAAACTTGTAATCAGGATATAAATAAGGAAATAGGAGATCATGTAGCATTTGGAATAATCCACTAATTTTTGAGAATTAAACACTATCTACAGATTTGCATCGAAGTGTTTTTTATGATAGTAATTTTAATCACTGTTAGATATCATTATACTTGACCCAACTATGCCACGACCTCACTGTGCTGGGTTTTTTCAATTAATACTACTTAATTTTATGGTGAAACAGTATAGACTAATAGAGTGGTATTACTCATTAATTTTTTTAAATATTTCTTCCGTAAAAAAAAGTTAAATAAAATGTTGTTATATAATGTGTTGTTAAACATAAATATTTTTAGGGTGAAGTTTTGGAGATTCGGTATTCATCTAAAAAATAGATTAAAGAGCAGCTTTAGAGATCTTCACTTTGAAAAAAAGTTTTATTCAATATTGATTATAATCACAATTAGATTTTAATTTATAATTTTCCCATTTAATTCGGGTACCCATTGTATTGGGTATTTTAAAGTAATATATGTATAATATACATTATATTGTTATAATCTTCATTTATCACAAAATATTCAAAGTATTCACAAATTAAATTTTTATTTTTAATAACTAATTATTATATTAAATTTCTAAAAAAGTTTTTAAGGGTTTGGAGATAGAGGTAAAAAATATTGTTAGGTAACCCTTTTTCTAAGGTTATTTTAGAAGATTTAAAAATGTTGACATATAAACAATAAGATGATATTGGTAAATATTATAATAAACTTTTATGTTTATTGTACATATTATATTATTAATTTTTAAATTTCTTATTTCTTTTTCAAAAACCATTTAACAGTTATAAAATTGATAATAGAGTGCATTATGTCCGTAAAATCATAAGTGATAAATTATGATCAATCTTGATAATTTATTATAGCGACACATGTATATAACTCCTACTTTAAAAAACATTTTTGTTTACTCCTTAGATTATTCTTGCCACCATAACACAAATATTTTTGCTTCACTAACTCTTTACATTACACCTTCAAAAATGATTAAACACTATTATGATCAAAATTCTTAACATGGATTCTTTAAAATTTGAAGTATCAACCTTATATTTTGAATATATTTTTTATGGTATTTAAGAATTTTAATTTTCTCAAAGTTTTATAGTTTTAAAATATAGTATGTTCTTATGGTAATAAAGATTAATTTGTTTTTGAGAACACTCATATATAGGTTGATTCATTTAATACTACCCACTCAATTTCTCTTAAAAGAATAATTTTATTTAGGCATATGTTTTTTGGTTTTTTGTTAGTTACACATATATCTCCATTTAAAAATGTCTAGTGATAAAAATGGCACCATTTCCTCCCCTCCAGTCATTACTTTAGATTGTTTATAATTTCTGAAATACTGTTTAAAAAGTTATTATCGACCCAACCCAACCAGCCATTTTATAGAATAATACATATAAAGAATAAATAATATTAAAATTTAAAAATTATCTATTAAAATAAACATTATTATGCTAATATCTAAATTAATATAGGATTATTTGGACATGATTTGATTTAGTAGCTATACGAGTATATTTTTCACAAAAAATACAAAAATTACTGTTTTATGATCTAAAATAAATGTATATGTTAAATTGCTAACCAATTGACATTAAAACTAAAAAATTTACCCTAGAAGATTAGTAATTTATTTGAGATTCTAAAAATAAGTTCTCGATATGTATATTGTGAACATATCATATTATAATATTATATTAAAAATTGAACTATGTAATGTTTAATTATTTTTACAGTTTAATTAAGTACATACTATGTTATATTGTTTAAAAGTAAATTGGTATATTATGGAAAACTTCTTACAAAATATTAATTAAATAAAAAGTTTATAAAGCTGAAATTCTAAAAGTTGACAAAATAAGTTTTGACGCGTTTAAAATTTAGTTTCAATCTTATAATAATTGTCAACTGATTAAAATAATACTTGCCATTTTAATACAATTATTATTTAATCAGTTGACGAATAAATGATTAATTAAATTAATAAAATCAATTTTGTAATCATATTCAAGCCAATAAATATGGGTTCTATCAATATTAAAAAGAAGATAACTTTTAACAAAGGAAACTATCTTTATTTAAAACTACTATGTTAGATATTAACTTTAATTTTGAATTTTAAAATTATAATTATTTGATTAAGTGGACTATATGCTAAGTAATGAAAACAAGAATTACAAATGAACAATTACTATATTATATTGTAATTGATTGAAATTTGTATTTTAAAAATGAACAATTCAAATGTTTTTTTTTCAATAAAGTTGTTGGCACTGGGTATTTTATTTAAAACTACGATTAATATTTAAATATAAAATATCTGTACGTTTGTAATAACACATATGTAGGAAAATATTTGGGTATTAATCTCTAATGTCATGAGCAAAAACTTAAAATTTATATCTGTCGGAAATGAAATGTGTATTTAAATTAAATTTTTAAGCACTTTTATTTGAATTTATATATAAAATTAGTAACAAATCTGGCATAGATTTTACAGATGTAATACAATAATTCATAATTTTCATACAGTTGTCAATAAAGGTTTTTTTTATTTTGAACTAAAGTATTAACAAACGTTTTATGTATTTAAATTGACAAAATGAATTATTGTGACTTTTTTATTATACATTGATGATGTTTGATTTCCATACTTTTTTCGATTAGTAAATAAACGTTATATTTCATAATAAACAGTAAGAAGTTGATTTATTGAGCCGGCGTGTTTTACATGCATTTCAATATTATTATTTTTTTACTTAAATTCAGTGTTAATTTAACCTTTTCCTGAATTTTCAAATAGTGAATAGAAATAATTACATTTTTTCATAATTGGTGCACTTAAAATGTGTATTGGATAATATAATTAACGATCACATCGAAGAGTTAACATTAAATATATTAGTATTTTTAATTGTTGAACTGCATTCTCTTTTATCACTCAAGACGCACTTATACGTTTTTACTTCTTTAATTATTGTACGTTTAAAAGTCTGTTTTCATTGTACTATAATATTAACTCCTTAATTTTTGTTGTTATTATATTAATTTCAAATTTTGATGATCATCTTCAATGATAATATATTTAGTGTTTTGTGGCATAAACGAGTTCCAGTTTTTATCAAATATTTTCAAGTATTAATACTTCTGTTTTGAATAAACTGTTTACAAACTATATTGAAGCTTATTTTATAAATTAAGCAAAAAATATAATCTAATAAAAGGTAGCTTAATAAGTACTAATTTAAATAACATATACAAGCAAATATTTTGAATCTTTAAATGTATCAAATTTATTTTATATTAATTTTAATAAATGTAAATATATTGTTATTAAAGTGAAACTTCTTTATAGAGGGTCCGAAAAAACAGATTATCGAACGTCACGGTTGGCCTCGGTGGGATCACGGTCGGCTGTAAAGTATATTTTATATTATAATTTGGTACTGTATTTTCAACAATTAAAGTAATTTTATTTAAAATGTATTGAGTAATTGGATTTCAGATAATTTGAATTAAAAAATAAAAATGTTTTTAATGAACTACAATAGATGCAATTTTCATGCGATATCTTGATAACGAAAGAAGTTTCACTTCATCGGCGCGCACTCGTAACACGCGCTGGTTTTTATCCATAAAATTTGAGGGTTTTCTGATATGTAATTGTTAGGTAAATTTTAATGAATAGAGTTTTTATTTAAATAATGTTAGTAAATTTCCAACATTTTATTGGGATATCATGAAAAATTAAATCAAACGATCTTTGTGTTTTAAGTATTTACATAGTTTATAGTAGTTTTCAACTGGCTCTAAGCTTAATTAAAATAAATAAGTAAAAATTAAATTTTCTTTTTTAGATATTTTTTGTGAGTGTCAGTAAGATGGTTTCAATACTAAATCAAATATTTTTTTATAAATTTAGTATATATTTTTAATGAATCAAATTTACGAATTTTTAATAATTTAGTTTCTCTGATATTCATGCGTTTTAGTTTTCCTGGTTAAATAATAATAAGAATTATTATTTTTCAAAGAAATAGTTATTTATAATTTATCCTGCTCTTAAAAAAAATAATTTGTATAATTCAAATAGATCTTAAAATAATTTTGGTTTCCACCCAGTAATTAAATACTACATAAATGTTGTTTAAATGTAAGTCACAAATTATCTGTGCCCCTCGTTTTTAGTATACAAAGATATAAAAGATGGAGACACGCAGTTGATTCTTTGACTCATTTAATTTCAACAAAATGTAAAGTGATTAGTTAATGACATTTTCAATGATACGTTAAATAATTTGTAACCACATAAAAGATGGTCTTTCTCTTTTATCTTTGGTTAATAAGTTATTTGTATAATTACTTTACATTAAAATCAAATAAGCAATATAATTAGATGAGGTTTTCGATTTATTTTTAATTTATTTCTCTCCCTTTAAAATGATTAAAATTAATAAGATATTTATTTATATATGAACACATTTTAAATAATTATTAGGTATTTTCTTACTTTAAAAATTTATCTAAAAAAAAGCTATGATATGTGTTTTTTTATGTCTGTCCATACAATATCTCAGATTTCAATAGACCGATTTTAATCTAGTTATATCTGAGATCCCCTAAAAAATTGAAAGAAATTTTAGAAATTTAAAAAAAAATCCAAAAATTATGCTACCGTTAAAATTTTAGTTTATAAAAACTTTTTGGAATTTTACAACTGCTTTAAATTTTTATAAAAATAGTGACCTAAATGAATTATTAATCGAGACAATCCTGGGACAATAAATTTTATGTATCGTAAAAATCCAATGAGAAACCTAAGTACAAAAGGCTTCTTAAAAGAGACATTAACTCAATTTTTAATAAATTTTTGAAAGATCTAACCACTAGTGAACTATATAAAATAAAAACTCTAAAAATGTACTACTAAATAAAAAACAAAAAAAATTGTCCCAATGATTGTCTAGTATGAAACATCAACCGTTAAAGTAAAAAATATCACAATATATTTTTTTAATTACTTTATTTTTTTTAATATTCTTGTACACCTGTATTCTTTAAACCTAAATAAAATTTATACTTTTTAAGAATATTGTATGATGAAAAAAAAAAAAATTCCCAACGATTTATTTTCTATGAATTTTTGACTTAAAACACAAAAACTACAAACATTTTTTTTAAATTAGTAAGTTTTTTCATTTTGTTATATATATTTTGAGTCATATAAAACTAGTTAGAAACGTAAATAATAACAATGAACTTAATATAAGGAAGGCAATAGAAATTTTTAATAATAAGGATAATTTAATAAATTGGGATTTTGACACACTGAAAAATTAAAATTGTGTATACTAGCAAAATGTGACAATCGACCAGGTGATAATATCACTAGGTGATAAGGTCACAAAGGGTATAAAAAAGTATTTTTCTGATGTGTTTAGCGTTGATTTTGGTAACATTATTACCAAAAAATACGTATCCATGTTTTTTTTGTTGTTATTTTTGTGACTTTTTATGTTAAAAATATTTTTATTTTTAAATTAATCTTCTTTTTAAAAAGAGCAATAATAATTTGAAACTATCAAGCTTTTAATAGTTATTTCTTTTTTTCATTAATATGAAAAATATAACTTTATAAATATATACTTTTATTGTTAACACAAATTTTGATCAAAGTAATTATTTCATAAGTAAAAAATACGAATGATTAAGCATGTTTCATGGACTTGTATCATATGTTACTAATTTATATGATTATTTAACTCGCAATATTTAAAATGAAAACAAAAAAATGTTTTCTAGATTTGTTTTTCAAAAATCAAAGAACTTCTTGTCTCTTGTTAATAATTTAATAACTTTTATGTGTATTATTAGAGACTGTTAGTTTAATTTTCAGGAAACGTGACACTATATTAAAGAAAAAACCTTTTTCAAAATATTACTCTGAGTTGTTATCCTAAGTTACTCTTGGAATAACATATTTATTTTTCTGGTATAATATAATTTCGAGGAAATTGAACCAGAAAATAACTAGGAGCCTAGAAAATAAAAGTTTACGTTTGTCACGTTTGAAAACAAAACGTACACGATTAGTTGTTTGGCATTATGTATACATAATGCCAGACAACTAATTGTAAAATGCAGAAATAATTCTAATTATATTTGCTCTTCATTTTAATTTGTTGTGTAATACTTTAAAAGCTAATTTATAACCCAGAATTTTGTTATAAAATGTTGTTATTTTGAATTTAAATCAATTTACATTTTTCGTATCTCGTTTAATTTGAAATCTATACACAAAACGTATTACAGCTATTATAAAATTTTTCAAGTAAAACATTTTGTTTTGTTATTTAAAAAAGAAATATAAAAAATGAACGCGACATTTAACAATAGCATATTATATATTAAAAATTATTTATGTAATTTTTAACATGGACACATCATTAATCAAACATTTTTAATTTTAGTGTAAAGTGCAATGAAGCCTTGAATTGACTCTACTGGAAGGTATGTCTTCAGCCAGCGTGACGGTCCGTTGGACTGTCACTGGGCTACTGTTATTTTTTGTTCTACATGCGACTTTAACAACATGTATTGCTACGGGAATTCGGCACGGGCGATCGAGAAGTTCAAGAAATCTTAAAGTTAACACCCAAATGCCTCCTAAACGAGCAACTAGCATTGAACTTCAAGATAATGATATAGTTAACAGGTTATTGCGAATCGTAGAATCACAACAACAACTGGGCAATAACTGTACAGCGGGTACTCATTTAAATTTAGGCGAAGGCGTCGTTGATAGATATGCGCAGGTAAGTTAAAATAATATAATTTTTATATAAAAAATATGTCTTGCAAAATAAAAATCGCTTAGTATAACTTGTTTTGAGTAAAGTCTATTTACATTAAAAATGTACTCAATGTCATACTATCTTATTGTTATAGTTATTTGTTATTGTTAAGTATTATTTAACTAATTTATCTTAATTCTACTGTGTTTAATGGATGCAATAAAATTTAAATAATTCTGTGAGTACATATACAAAAAGTTTTTTTACAGCTAAGAAAACCGGGAAAACTTCCAAAAAGGTAGAGCTTCACTTGAGTTTTTTCTGTTATTAATTCAGAATAGATATAAATCACTGACACAATAACAAGTTTATAAAAATGTAAAATTTCGTATTACAAATAATAAGTATATTTAATGTTTACAATAGTGTTTTAGTTTTCTTTTTATTTGTTCATGGAAATCTTAGTAGTAAATTTTAAAATATGTGTCACTATTTTATTCCTTTTTAAAATTTATAGATAACACAGATCGACAAAATCCAGGTTATGGATGTTTATGAAATTTTTTAATTATTTCTGGTATTTGTGTGACACTTAGTAACAAATATTCCCTTAGTTTTGCTCTACCATTAATATTTTATCCACAATTTGAGTAATTATAAAATTACTTTTTTCACATAAAATTAAAAAAAAACTTTTTTTCATTACCTTTAAATTATATTTAAAGTATCATGATAATAATTTATAAAAAACTTAAAATTATTCTGTAAAGTTTCATCTTTAAAATGGATTTTTAAAATTGAGTTTTACAGGATTTTTAAAAAAGGCAAAGCTGTTTATGTTTTCTATAAATATTGTTTTATTCATGTTTATGTTATTATTTTTAATTATATCGATAGAAAATGTTATGAGGATTCAAAAAATACTAAAATATTATTTATTGTATCACTTTTAGTTGACATAATCATTATAAATATGAAAAATAACTTAGAGTTAAAAAAATCGTAATAGCCGCATGTTTTTTTATTCTTAGTCTAGTTGGTTGGGTTCAGTTTAATAGCTAATTTAGTTGGGTTTGGTTAATAACTAGTTAATTAAATTCACTGCCATTAAAAAAAAATAAAGTTGACACGCCTTTAAGTTATAAGAGATGAAATAAATAATTAGTAGTTGGTAAATCTAAAAATGTTTTTCAAATATTTTTTTATTTTGTGAGTTATCCTGTGATTTCTGATAAACCGAATTCCTTATATGTCCACTGTATGTATTAAAATGGTTGTAACTTAATGAGTACTTATCCTAAAATTATTTTAGACCCATCAACATTTTTGTACGAAATAGATTTAAAATTACTATTTTAAAATGTTGAATACAATAAAAATAAAAATTTTTTTATTAGTGATAAATAACATAAATATATTTTAAACGTAGTCTAATAAGACAATAATTATAAAAAAGAAAATCAACAAAATGATAATTTTATCAAAAGCGTTGTCATTTAGATCTGAGAAATTCTGTATAGTGAGATTCATGTGTCAAATTTAATAAAATGTTGAAAATAAATAGTCATTTTTTTTATAACTAATCATGTTAAACTAAATATCATATGCAGAGATACTTGTAGAATTATAAACTAATTGAAGATGTAACTGAAATCCGTTGAGTCTTGTCTCAACGGATTTCTTCAACTGTCTTGTTGACAGTTGATGTACACTAAAACCTCGTGAATAGTTGTCACATTACGATGAATCATTTGGTATGATTTTATAAAAAGCCTTTGCCCATACTTTATAAACTAAGAGAAGATGATCTTGCACGAGATCGCTGGAGACGAAACATGCAAAAAGATTTTGTGATTAGGTTAGATTAAAGGGATATTTTTATTAAAAAAAAAAAAGTTACGCTAACATGAGGCAAAATCCGAATAGTCAAAAAATGTCGTATGCAATAAAAGGCAATAGAGAATAAAAAAATAAGACATTAATAAAAAATTTGACCCAAAGTTTTGTAATAGAGAAATGCAATGATCGCCTTCGGATACCCGCCGATCGTCGAGAACTGCAGTGTATCGTAGCTCAAATCTTAATAAAATAAAGAAAAGTGAGAAAATGTGTAAAAGTGAGAGTTACTTTTAATTTGAAGGTTATGAAATAATAGAAATATTAACACTTATGGATATATAAAAATCTCACCTGATAATTTTTCTGGGTTCTTATAATATCTTAATTAATAATTCTAATCAATGATTCTCCTTTTTTTTCCTCGTCATTATCCAAACTACTTGGGGTCGGCTAAGCCTAAGTTTTGTTCAGGACTGACTCATCATACTTTTTGACAAAAATTTTACGCCGGCTGTCGACCTGACGCAACCTCATTAGTCGTTTCTTACGACTGGCGAGGAAGCGTGGAAGTATCCTCTGTCCACAGGGAGAATATTAATCAATGATTGACAAATAAAATAACACAATTCGATTTAGTTCACAACTTTAATGTGTAAAAATTTCGACAATGATTATCACAATGTTCGCGTAACGTTGTTTAGAACACGATAAGACCAGACCAGAGTAAGGGTTTGCTCTCTCTTTTTATATTACTTTATACACCCGAAAATCATCATTGTCTCATTATTGCAATATTACTGTTTATTGATAAGTAAAAATAAAATATTAGAAATTGTTACAGATAAATAGTATACAAATCATTTTGATATTTTATATAACATTAACATGGTTTTTTATACTTGAGATTAAGGTCGATACAATGCGTTTAATTATTAAGATTAGAATAAAAAAAAATGACAAATATAATTTATAGGTTTCTTTTCGTAAAGAGTGATTTTAAAAGTGTGTATTACAATATAACTAAACAGTATGCGCTTGTTGACTATTTCTCTTAAATTTTTATTTAAATTTTTTTGTTTGAAAAGGATTATATTCTAAGGATTGAATATAATGTATAAATTAAGTAAAAATCCCATATTATGGTAGGGACGAGTATACTACAAAAAGTGTCACTGTATTACGGTAGAGAGTATATGCTCCAAGTAAGCGACTGGCTTTAAACAGTTAGACGTTGTCGTAATTCAAAAATGTAAAAATAATGTGATATTAGTATATATGTAGTTGCTTAAAGAGATATTAGATTAGTGGAGACTCTTATGATTATAAGCCTAATTCCATTTTTTTATGAGTTACTTTTATATCGTGCTTAGTGTTCCGAGGGTTTCTTTACTAACACAATCCCAAAGAAAAGAAATATTACCACATATATGTATAAATTTTAATTTATCAAGAATCCAGAGAAATCGCCAACCGTAAAATAACAGATCAAACGAATTCTGCTCTATTTAGTTTCAGTTTTAACAAAAGTACTTATTTTAATTTTACATTTTAAATTAGGATTTATATCTAGTATTCTTATCTTTGAGTAAGTCTTCTTGAATAAAATGTATTCTCTCTTTTTTTTTTAATATATCTCTTCACGCTAATAATGTTGATGAAGAAAGTGATTCTGAGAGATTCTATGTGCGAATATTATTTAAGACCACGTTAACTCGTCTTTTTATACTTTTTTAAATTTAATTATAGGATCAACGTCATTAGCGTTTTCAGATATTTTTATTGGTATGTTGTTTAATTGTGATCGAAGTATAATATTTTCTTCTAATACACAATGATATGAGTAATAAAATGATTACATAATTTTTGTCACGTTAATACTACTATTACAACAAATTATCTTGCAAGACGTTGGGACACCCCGAAAAAATATGCACTATGTCTACCTCATTGTCATAAAAGGTACATCACCCAGTACAATATAATAAATAAAGTATACACATCAAAAAGCAACTAAAAATATATAAATTAAAACAATGCGGTGGTTTTGGAACATGCTGAGAGACCTAAAAAAAATAGGGGCATCTACAAAAAAATGTATAAAAAAATTCGCTACATTGCGAATTCTATGGTACAGCGCACTTGGCCCAGAATGTTAAAAAATATCAGTACACATTACTTGCCCTGAAGGGCTAAAAACAGAGGCAGGTTCAGCCGACGTTACGAAAAAGAAGTTAAATTTACATAATATTAATAAAAGCAAACACATGCGAAAAATATAATAAATAACACACTTGTTTGCATCACTTATAACAAAAATACCACTACAGTCAGACTCTAATGTACACGATGTGTCCGACTTTGTGGTTAAAATCTAACAAATGGCAGTTAGTCCGGCTAGTTTGACGAAGACACTTAAATGTCTCGAGACTTTATAAATTCTCGAGGTTTATATAAGGTCTTTATGAAGTCTATTTCTATAGAAATAGAGGTCAACAAAATCATGGACACAGTGCCGGAAGTTATCAAGAAAAATTTAGATCAAAATTTATCAACAGGTGACAATGTAATTTAGTGAGTAGAGCAAAGTGGAATTTAAGACGAAAAAAATGTCGAAATTTACTGATTTTAAAAATCGTAATTTTTTTGGAGGGTTTTCACCATTTACGGGAAACGAGGGGAAAATGTTCAATTTTTGAGGGTAATGTCTTCAACTATTTCTTTTGACGTATCGTTGAGAAAAATTGATCCAGTGAGAGCTGAGAAAAATTAGTGACAGACAAAATAATAAAAAATAAAAAAACACATTATACTATGATGTGTTTTTTTTAAATTAATACCTTCTCAGCTTCGCATTGAAGCTAAAATAAAAAATAATTTTTTTTTTCAATTGTATAAATGTAATGTTATAAAAAAAAACTAGCCATTTGAAAATCTAATGTTAATACTAGTTTAAGATAAAAGATGTGGTAGCATAAAATTAATTTTTTCTGTAAAATAACTAACAAAGGACCATTATTATTATAAAAAATAAAACAACAATTTGCTTTAATATTTTTGAAGATATTTCGTAGAAGAAATCATCCTGTATATTGAAAGATAATTAAATACAACAATACATTAGTTATTTACATATTATGTGAAAGAAAATAATAACAAAGGGATAATTAATATAAATGTTATGTAGGTGGAATATAGTTGAAAAATTCGGTTGTTTTAAGAATGTTAATCATCTCTTGGATGACAGAAAGTTCTTGTTTAATTGATTGGACTTACTGATGTGATATGTCATGTTCTTCTCTTTGATGTACACACTTTTGACAATTTGTAAGAGTGTACTTAACAAAGTTTATAACTCTACTCACCTCAGACATTGATGGAGTACTTTTGTTAATAAAATATCCATATGTTAGGTGCGTGTGGTCAAGTCTAAGTTTATTAATCTACACCTTTATGTTAATTTTTAGATTTTATACATTTTAGTATTTATAATAATTTTATATTTTACACATTTTAAAAAGCTGCATGGAAAGCTTAACATAAATAACATTCATATTTTCGATCGATTATTCATCAGACCATATTAATGACCAAAACTATGCAACTCTTTCCTATTAATACGTTTCAATCTAAAAACTTCTCGTTTAACTAAATACTTAATTATTAAATTAATAAAGATAATCTCTTATACTATAAATATTTTTCATATTTATAGAGGTCGATCTTATTGAGTTTTGAGTAGGATATGATTATTTTTATAATTTTAAATCTTCAATAAAGTGACACAGATTAAATTATTTTGCTATATTTTAGAAAGTACCGATTAATGTCCATTTAATCAAATAAATAACACCAAAAATCAGTATGCATTTCAAAAGAGTTAAAAAAAAAAAAAAAACAATAAAATAAACAAATAGAAAGTATAAATAAAAGTGGAAGTGAAGCGGAAAATTAAAAAAATTGGTTTATTACAAGATAAAACGGCTGATTTAATTATCAAAGTTAAGTGTAAAAAAATAATATATTTTAGATGTACTAAGTAAATTAAAATAGATTTGTACAAGTAAAAATACAAACATTTTTTGATTGTAAGGTTTATAAAAAAAAAAAGCAAGCAGTCGAAGATAAAAAAAAGTAGCTTAATAACTTTATAATGTAATTTAAAAAATAGAAGTAGAAAAATCCAATACAATAAGAAAAAGTACTTCAACCCTCAGTAATTTTATTATAAACTAAAAGACCTTTTTTATTCGACAAATAAAACCTATAGTAATGAGTAAAAATAATGTCAAATTTGATCAAATTTCTTAATTGAATACCTGGGGTAGTTTACGACTTTTTTTATTAGACATAAGTAATATATATTTGAAATAATTCCAATTTCAATGTAAGCTAATTATTGAGGCTAGGAATTATATGTATTTTTAAACTTTGTTAAGTTATTCTGAACACATTATCAGCCAGTAAACATTTTATTAATTGACGTGAACACTTAGTAATGTGTTGGTACGGAACTTATAGTTTTGGAGAAACGAATAATATGTCCACACAACTGTATCATCTTATGACAACGTTGCACAAACTTAGGATCCTCCAAAGTGGCTTAAACAAAATGTATAAATTATTAATTTTTGTATGACTATTTATCATTAATATTAATTTTAAATAAATTATTTAAATAATTTTATTTTTCCATTAATTTGAGGTCAAACGTGTGAAATCTATAATAATAGTAGCATAGTATACTCGTCACCATAATGAAATAGGAAAACAGTAGGCGACCATGTTTGGGTATATAATTTTGGTCATTTAAACCTTTTTCCTTAGGAATATTAAAACTTCTGCTTCTACATTATATTTCTATTCTTCGATATGTAAAACAAACATGACCTTGTTATCCCAAAATTTAAATTTTATATTATAATGTTTAACTGATAACAATTTTTTTAAATAATTCATTTCAATTTCGTATGTGATGGTTATTTAATTATATAAATATCATATTACAGCATTGATCATATTACTTTCGAAAACCCTCATAAATTTATCAAATACTAAAGTTAGCGGTAAATGTTTTATTACTATTTATGAGGGCATTGTAAGGATGAGAATTGTTAAGTGTCGTCTTTAATGAATTATTATTACTATTATACATTGTAATTTTGAGCTAATAATGACAATTTACATAATGGTTTGCTTAATTTGGGGCTTATATTTTATTAAACTCAATTTCCAATACAAATTTGCCAATAGGAATATTTAAGTAACGACTGTCTAATACGATTCCATGGCTGTTGAAAATATAATAAATATTCAAATTACTAGTATTAACTTATCATTCTTTACAGAAACTTTTGACATTTTATAAATATTTCATTTGAAGTGAACATTGACAATGCTGAATTTTTAACTATTTTCTATCATATTGAGAATTCGTAATAGAAAAGTGGCAGATAATCAGTAATAACGTTTGGTGTAATTCGGGCCATTTAAATTGTTCTTAGTTTACCTTAATTTTTAAGACCTCCTTAACTATTTATTTTATCCATTACCACTTTTGTAGACCTTTTAAGTTTTTAATACAAAAAAGTACAAAAACAAGTTTGAAAATTTTATCTCTTATAAAAGATGTGTCAGATCTAACTGACAACGCTTACATCTTTTGATACAATTACCATTTTGTTACATTAAATTTTTTAAACAATTAATGCCTTCACGGACTATGTTTAAATTATATTTTTTATTATTTATCATTAATGAGAAAAAATTTCAATATAATACTTCTTACAAACATTTTTGATCATTTGAAAACAATTTTAGGACAAGTAACTCATTTTTATTCAATGACTTACAAGTATATTATAATACATAATCGGGTATACTCTCTATATATTTTACATATATACAAAATATGATTTAGACATCATAAATAATTATTTACAAATAATTTCAATAAAATAATAATTTTGTCTAAAGTTTCAAGCATTTTTCAATCTGAGATTGCTATATAAACTCTAGTCATTACTTTTACAATTACATAATTAAAAAATGATGATAACGGAGACTGACATGTTTATAGCTTAGTGAATTGAAATAAAAACTCCATACTACTTAGTGTAAATTAAATATAGGATTCTACTCTATACAGTTTAAATAAATGGTGTGAAACAAACTAAACCTTGTTTGTTCTGGGCTCGTTTTTTTTTTTTTTCATTAAGAACAAATTTTCTTTGAAATGAAAAAGTCCTTCAACCGCAACTAAACCTATATTGAATTATTATACTACACTGAACGAAAAAGGTACGTGGATTTAATAAAAAAGTTCGTTCAATCAACAAACTTATTCATTAAAATATCTCTCTAACTTGGGACAACTAGCAGTTGTACATAGAATGCATGATAAATAAGAGAGTTCATAATATTATCGAATGTGATTTATTAATAAAAAAAAATGTAATAGATTTAGCGTACGGTGTTAGTTATATAAATAACATCAATCACTGAAATAATGAATTTTTCCATTGTTTTCGCGTACAAAAAAGAAAATGTAAAAATAAACTGTCGATTATGATTATACAAGTGGTCCAAGACGTTATGACAAATTTTACAACTTTTGGTCTACTAAAGTTTTGCGGTACTTTTTTTTTTAACAATTTATGCATCCCTAGATTATGTTAAAGTCATATTTTTTATTTTTAGTTAAAATAAATACTTTTTTTTGTTATTAAAAAAAAACAAATAAATAAAAGATTTTTAAAAATATGATTTTAAGAATGTACGAATTATTATTAAAAAAATATCACAAAATATTCAGTATATCAATAGTTATTAAATTTGTTAAAATATTGTGGACCATCCTATATATCTTAATGATCGCTAAATATCGACGAATTTATCATTATAGAACCTTAGAACCTACTTAACAATAATTATATTCTATTCTAACAAAGATTTTAACTATACGTCAATTGTTTTGAGGTCAAACACAGACTTTTAAACCACGACAATCAATTTAGACTCATTCCTTTATTGATATTTATTTGTAAATACTTTTTCTGAACTCGTGTATATAAATTATTCTATCAATGAACTTGAATATTGTTTTAATAGATAAATGTAATTATTGATACATAAATATACATATTTATATTAGTCATGATATATTATTACATATGAGTTTAAAAAATTAGTAGTGAACACCATTTGTAATGTTCACCATTTCGCTTCGTCAGAGGAACAACGTATTTGCAAATTTTTGTCTCAATGACATAAGTACAGCACATAAGCTTGAAATAAACTAAACTAAAGTTACTATTATAAAAAGTCCATTCATTATTCATTATAGCCAAAATAATACAAATTATATAATTGAAATTTTAATTTACGTTTTTTAAAGAATTATACAATTTATTAATAAATATAATTATGAAGTTTTATAATTGTATTTAAAGTTTTATAATTATAATAAAAACTGTTTATTACATTAGTTTTTCAATTATTATAAAAGTGTTGTACGAAATATTTAAAAGTATTAAAAATTATAATATGATAGTAAAACATACACATATTATATTATTGTCTTCATATAATTACTAATGCTTTATAGTTTCTTTATAAGTATACTTCAGTTTAATATATAAATCGTTTAATGGTTTAGTATATAATTTGCATGACAATAGTAATATAATTAGACAGTTTGAGACTTTTATTTTTTAATTATTCATTTATTATACAGACTTTCGGAAAAGTCTGTTTAGTAAAAAATTTTAAAACATAATTGATTCATTGTAGAGCTAAAAATTAAATAAGTATACTGTTTTGATATAAATATACAGTGTTTTCAGAAATATTTCAATCGTAACGAAAATGATTGTTCGTTCAGTTAACAAAAAAAGTACGACGAAACGATAAATTTGATTATTATTGATTAATAATCGTTATTTGTTAATATTACAAATGGGTTTTTTGTAATGTACAATTACACTGTTCTATAAAAAAATGTATTGATTAAATCTTAACTCCATTCCATTTGATTTTAATGTAAATTGACCACCGAAATCCGACTATGACTTCCATTTTCACCTATCATCAACTATTTTTTGTGCTCCCGTTATACCAAATTGATATATTTGCAGACTTAAATTTCATTTAGAGAAGGAATAGTTTTTTTTAAACTGTTAAAAATCATTTTTGAAACATAGAGAGGTGAAAAGATAATAAACTCTTTGTTTCTAGTTCGCAGCAAAATCAAAATGTGGAGGGGTTTTACTATCTAATTATTATAAAAACATTCATAATTAATTTTTTTCTAGTCATTTTTTCATTTTATAATTTTAAACGTTTCAGTTTTTATACTCCATTTTCTCCCAAACTTTTCTGTTATCTACGGTCGAAGAGAAGTTAGTCTTTTTTCTTTCCATTTATCGATAGTTTAGTTGCCATAAAGTTTTTCTGAAAAAGAATAAAATAATTAGACATTTTCGCAACTATACGAGATGATTATTTTCGTGATGTTTGGCTGTTGAAATTAATATATTTTTAATTTGCAAGAGACACGCAATGTGTCATTATTAAAAATGTAAATTATTTCCCCTTACGCAGTTAACCAGGAATTTAAACTTTTTTTTAAGTATTTAAATCAAAGCGTCGAAACCGTGAAAACGCGTTATTAACTATTTTAAACAGATTTGCAAAAAGTTTTTATGGAGTTAAAAACACCTAAATGATTAATTAATAGTGACAAAAAATCCATTAAAATTAAAAATTATAATGCCATATAACGTTAATTACAAGTTTTTAACATTTATAGTCCTCACTCTATGATGAAAAGGTCGTTTATTGTCATTGAATATTTTTTTCAGTGTTATGTTTATTAAAATATCGATAAATTTACATTTGTTCGGCTCAGAAAAAAGATTCATATGCGAAGTAATGAACTTTTGCTTAAATACACCATTTATAGATTTTTCATGTGATTATATGGAATTTTTATGTAACTCATTTATTATATCATTAAAGTAATAATTTAGATCAAAAGTTTGAATAAATATTTAATACTGTAATAGTATTTGTACTTTTTTTGGTACTAAAAAGGTAACTGGTCAAGTTACTGAACACCTCATAATAAGTGAAAATCATTAATTGGTTGAAATTTTAATTCACTAGCATCACAGTTAAGTGATTTTAGCTTTAATTAGAAGCTAAGATGATATTGGTTTTGTGATAGTGTAGGTTTTTTATGTCTGTCTATAAAAATTCTAATTCTGACTTCTAACATCAAAATAAAGCTATTAAAATATACTGCAATATAAAAATAAAATTCACCAAAGATTGTTTTACTATGTAAAAAAAGACTTTTTTTTAATTAAGTAAATAATTTAAAAGCATTTCAAAATTATGCAAAACTTTAAAATATATAGAAATTGTAAAATTACAAGCATACAATTTGTTGTGAAATGTAACAGACTCGCATCGAAGTGTTTTTTTTTATGATAGTGATATAGTTGATACTATATAGTCTGATAGTTGATACTGTCATATGTCAATATATACTTGTCCCAACTATGCTGCGACTCCAATATGCTAGTTTTTTTTCGTTAATTTATTATGCAATTTGTGATTTCGTTACAGAGTCTTGTCAATTTCTTCAATTTAAATTCTATTAATTGATTTGTTATAAGGCTAAAATTATTAACATCTAAGAGCAGATGTAATTGTTCATTTTATTTCTAGATATTAAAAGTTTGTCATAGTAAATCTGTTATATAATTTTTAAAATAAATAAATGTTTAGTTGCTCTATAAACAGTCAAATTTACTTTATTTTAAAATAACTTTCTAAAAACAGTTTTTACTTAGTGTTGAGTATTGGTTCAAATTATCATTATCGTTAATTAAAATTAAAGTAATAATCTTTAATAGCATATTATTCATTAATATATTAATATGAATTAATATTAAAATATTAAAAAATCTAAATTTTTCTCTGGCTAAAAAAAACATTTTAAATATTTGAATTTTAAAATTGTCATACATATGCCTTTAAAAATTATTATTTAAGTTTAAAAAAAACATTTTAGAAATTATTGAATATACTTATATATGGTACATTTAATAGTATTAATAATCAAAGATTTTTTATCTCTTAAAATAAACTGTAGTACATGTAGGCTTATGGCAGACGTAAATAAATACCTTATTATATAGTTGTGAGCACTCATATATTGATTTGATATTGTTTTATAAACATTGATTAGTGTCAAGTAACTCTTAAAAGTATAAAAATCCATCATAGTGTGACAAAAAAAGTTTTCTCGTTTTTTTTTTTTTGTCACCTATACTGTTCTTTAATGAAAATATATAGGTTTCCTTTTGATACTAAATAAACAAATGATGCAATGATGTAAAATCATACTAATAACACCATTTAATAGTGTTATATCACTTTTTCTAATAATTAATTATCTTTGAATCAACAAAAAATCTACAACTACAATGAAGTTGTAACGTTTATCTGCTTCGGGTCGAAAGATCTACATCTATAAAAGTACATAAATCATATCAAGTTGAATTTTCCAATAGCCATGTTTCTACCACACCGGAGCATAGAGGAATTTGTAAAATGACACCAAATAAAGATTTATAGAATAAACACTGTACCAATAATCTGTTATTAAGTTTTGTACCTTAACTTTAGGGGGGAACCACGTTAAAGATGAAAAAAAACGGAATAAAAGCTGGTCGACTATGATGTTATGTTATGGGCTATGATGTTTTTGAATTATTCATACACAATGGTTAATTAAACAAATTTCAATTAATATTAGAATACAACATATATTAAGCCCAAAGTACAATGATTTGAAGATAAATATACACATTTATAATAATCAATGTTCAAAAAAAAAAAAAAAGATGTGCTTTGCAAACTGCAAAAGCACATCTCGATTGAACAAAACATATGTGAGGTATGTGTATATTCAAAATGGTAAAATAAGTAATATATATATAAATATATTGTGCGAGTAAATAATATAACATTATCAATGAAATATGCGACAATGAACAAGTAAGATACTAATGAACGAAATTAAAGAATATAAATGATAAGATTTTGTACAAATTACCATACACAGTGAACAAGGTTAACGACAACAAATATTCTCCACTCATGATTTGATAACCAGAGCCAAAAAGTTAAGTTAGAATGCCATTGTGAGACGTTAAAATCATGTTTCGATTATAAAATTGAGAGTTCAGTTTAACTAAAGAATCAGGTTTTGTTTCATAACTAGTATCGATTATTCAAATATCGTTTAAATTCAATAATAAGTTTACGAATAACACAGTAAATCGTTAATTATATTAGAAAAAGAAAACTAATTATCCTAAAAGCTACTCAATGAAATCTTTGAGTAATTCCTTTCTGACTACTTATTTAGTCTTCGACTTTTAAAATAAAGTACATAAAAGATAATTTAAAATTGTTTTAATCAATAATCTGACATATTACTTAATTTTAATTAAAATATTTACTTACTTAATTAAGTACTAAAGTACTTAATTAAAAAAATAGTTGATCACTCTACCATTTACTTTGATTGAAATAAAAATTACTGTTGTCTTTGCTAAAATTGAAATATAAATTAACAGAATTTTGAATTTTAACAATTTTAATTTTAATAGTTATAATTATTTGAGAAAAGTATTTTATATTCCTATAATAGTTTTTTAATGTAAGTATAAAAAATGTGTAATATATTTCGCTTTATAAAATGTATTTTCTTAAAACCTATAAATAAATTTTTGGATAAGTCTCCATATAAACAAAATAATAATTAGATAAATTTTTTTTTTGAGAAAAAAAGCTTATAAATTATCAAAAAACTTTCCAAGAAAAAAGAAAAAGATGCCATAATATATTAAAAAATAATACTAATAAGTTTTAGTGTCTTAAGGGATCTTAACTTCGATATTACCTTTCTGTTTGCGCTTATACAATTTAAGTAACACTTAAAGAGTTTTATTCAATTTACACAAAATCCGTTCTTTTAACGGATTTTGTTTTTATTGTTACAATTGATAACTAATCGTATTTTATTTTATTTTTTATATCAATTTTTAAAATGTTTCAATGTTATTTTAACATTTTAGAGAATAGGGTATGAATATTTTATGTACTTGTTTTTTGTACAATAGCATATTCTTTAAGCTAAGCTTGATAGATAGATTAAAATGATTCTCGATATTTTGCTATAAAATAAAGTAGATATCGGTATTTTTGTTATATTTATATCAAAGGTAAAATACTAAAAGATGTATTATTATAATATTGCAAGATGAACAATAATATATAATCCTATTAAAGCTAAACATTTTATTTATTTTTTGTAATTTTTATAGCTATATTTAATCTCTACATTTTTTAGTAGAAAATGATAGACATATATATATATATATAAATAAATAGAATATCTATTTGCATATATTATAAATACTTAGACTAGGGACGAACTTTTTTGATTTTAAATAACATATTCTCGTGGTGGGTATAACTCTTTAAACATGAGCGTTAGCACAGAAAGGAAATGGGAGTTTTATTCTTTACATGTCTGCAATGTTTTCGATAGAATTATTTTGTGACACCTTTCAATAAGTACATTAAGTAAAAATAGTTGTAATATAAAATAACTATACCAATAAAATTCTTCAAAACGAAAATACATTAATGAAATGAGCGCGTTGCTTGATGATCCGAAATAAATTCGAATCTAAAATTTAAGTCACTTGGTTGACGTGATAAAAGTTAAACTATTGTTACTAAAGCTGGGTGTGATCATTAAAGAAGATTCAGTGTCTATAGAGCTTAACATTGTTTGGTTGGAACTTGGCGACTTAAGTGTATTAGTACTTAAATATATTTTAGGTGTTTGTAGATAATCAATAATGATTGTCTACGGATTCTCTAATTGCCATTGAGTGATATTCTTTTATGTAGTCTTTAGTGATAATCAGAAAAGAACACATAACTAACTTCATTTTCGTTATATTTTTTTAAAGTATCTAGTTAGACACTTTTAAAAAATAATATTGATAATAATTTCTATTTGAATTAAGACAAACATAGAGGTAAGAGAAATATTTCTAATGTGATACTATTTGGTAAACAATTATACAGGTTGTTCAGTAAGTCAGGAAACGGGTATCTATTGTTCTCATTGTTACAAACAATGAGAACAATAGAAACTCGTTTCCTGACTTACTGAACACCCTGTATACATTTATTGTGGTAATGTTAACAATTAAAGTTGAGTACATGTTTTCTTATTCTTTTGTTTTTCTATTATAAAATATATTCTTAAAAAGAATAAATATTTCATTTTTGTATATATATTTAAAAAAAAATCCTCCTCAACATGTTTTTATAACAAAAATAGTTTACCAATATTTAGAAAAATATTAATTTTTCAATGCACTGCTTACTTTGCTATTATTATATAAAAATAAATCTTTATTATATTTAAGATCAACATTTTATTGCAATAATAGTTTTGCAATGAGCTGAAAAATAGAGAAAAACAATATAATAATAATATGTCATGTGTTATGTGTTATGTGTTATTACCTACAAATGGCTTTGACAAAACAAAGAAATAAAATATATTCTCAGTCACTTTTAAAAATCACCAGGGATTTTTTTTTATTACTTTGTACCGCACAGTGAGGCTTATTTATGAGAAATAACATGAAAAGTAAGTCATCTTAGAAGATATAGTGCTAATATGTTTTCGTTTACAATGTAAACATTTTCAAAAACATAAGTCATCTTACTTTCATTAATTTCACATATGAAATCTCTAAATTCATGAAAAATTTCAATGTATCAACAAAATATAATATTAATAATAATTTAAACGTTCTTATATCTATGCGGGAGGAAGAATGACGACTAGAAATGTCTAGTGATATAAAAAGTAGCATTCACATCTCACCACCACTTTAAATTGTTAATAACTTCTAAAATACTGGTCAAAAGTTATTATCGGCCAGTCATTTACTTAATTATTTCATTAAATTCATCTAATAAATAAATTAGTTATATATAAATGTATACTTTCCCATTTTAAAAATTGAAGTTGACACCCTTATAAAGTACATGTGAATAATATAAAAATTACTTCATAACTGATAAATAAAGAAAATTATGTAATTAAAATAAACCAACAATAAAATTGATAAATATATTTTTATTTTTAATTACTTATGTAGCCAATAATAAAATAATTATTCCATACAAAGGTTGAATTAGATTTGATTGGATTTATTACAAGGGGCGTTCCACAATCGTTTGATAAATCTACTAACTTTAGAATATACTGACGTATGTATTACATTCCTTTTTTTAAAAAAATTCTTACAATATTGGATTAAAATTATATTTTTTACTATGTTTAGTTACATACATTTAAATACATAGACTGGTTATATAATGCGGGTGGATACAGTTTTTACTGGTGTATATTTATCATGCATACTTCACTTGAGTTACGCACATACTCTATGTATAAAAATGCTTGTAACTCATAAATATTTATCCTTTTATCCTATTTATCCTTAAGTTGTTATCGACCCATCAAAACTTGTTGAAAGGAAATGAATAATGGTTATTTAAAAATGTTGAAAAAATTTAAAATTAAAAAAAATATATTATTTTTATTAATAAACACTATACTTTTAATATAGTCTAAGAATGTATAAATTCTTAAAAAAAAAAGTAATGAAAAATATTTACTGGATCAAAAGTTTTTTATTTGTCAAAACATCGTGGACAACCCAACCAGACATGTAAAGGGTGATTTTTTTTAACTTTAGCCACTCGATTTTTCTTAAAATAATAATTATTGTATATATTTTTGGTATATTTGAATGTCAGTTATTAGTAACTATTTACAATGATCACTTTTAATTTTTAAGGATGTGAAATTTATTTTTTCAATTAAATTAATTAATTGATAGTAACATTGAAAGTAATTAATAATTTTATACCTAGTCAGCAGGTGAATTGCGACCTAGATATATCTAATGACAAATGCTGTCATAATTTTGTCCCAGTTCCAGTCTATTGTTTGAAGTGGTTATAAGTTAATGAGTCAACTGCTTTTTACGAACAGTTTCATAATTAGATAATTTTTTTTATTTTATAAGCTAGTTAAATGTGTTTGTTGTCGTTTGAATAAATTAAGTTCACATCCTTATTTGGTATGAGGAATGAATTACATGAAACTAATAAATACCATAATTGATTTTGTTAACATATAATATTATATTAAGAGAAATTAAAAAATCACATATTACACATATTTTGAGAAAATTTCGGAGGGTTTCCGAACCCCTTGTCCCCCCCTCAGATATAGCCTTTCTTCAAATTCTTACGAAAAATATTTTATAATATGTTTTATATAATTTTTAGGAAAGGTTCAGAGTTGAAGCTGACGTCGCTGTAAATAGGGCAAATATGTTGACCAGGCTGTGGAAGTACGCGGGTCATGAAGTAATGAATTCTGAATATCTGCTACATGCCGGAGTTATATCAATGGTTGAATTCGACGATGACATATTTGCTGCTGGCAATTGTTACGATCAAAACCAATACAAAGACTATCAGTTGTTTTGTCCTTATGCATACAGACTGCCTAAAGAAGAAGGCATACTGGCAAAAGATCTGGCTGTTGAGTATAAATACTTGACTAACACCAGTGAATGGTTTTATATCGCCCGAAAAACAGCGGAGTCGGTGATTAATCGAAATAGTCAATATAAGCACGGTAAACGATAAAAAATAAAATTTAAAGGTTATTTATGAAATAATATATACCAATTTTGAACCTATAGCCTAAATTATTATTCGTCTTTATATTATTCTTTAGAGTCATTAAAAGAAAATACTACCGACCCATCATTAATTAAAGCTTTTATACTTAATAGTCTTTTTCAAGTTATGGTTTTTGTTTACTACTATATTTAGATCGATATGACCGTTTGGAACGTTCAGGTACCGTTTGTCATAAATGATACAACAATGCATACGATTTTTTTTTTTATTGCTGTTTATTTTTTAGTGTAAAATTACAGTAAGCGGAACGTTTTACAGTATATGGTTACTTTTGATAGTAGAATTGTCGCTTAACTACATAAAAGTTATAGGTATTTTATTATGCCGAATATTTCATAATATTAATTTACTTAGTTAAAATAAAGAAACTATAAAATCAGCGATTTAGTATAAAACTCACGTTTTTACCAGTTCTTTTTTATTACTCAAGTGATCCCTGTAATTTACATAACTATAAAATATAATTTTTCATTTTTATTATGTGTAATATACTATTTAGATAAAAATTGATATTTTCAGCGAAAAGTTACTGATAAATTATAAGATTTAAATATATTGTTCAATAAAAACAATATGCCATCAGTGTTTCATTTAAAATTACCTTTAATAGGTAATTTAACAGCGTGACCTTTCTAGTAAGATAAAGAAACTAACATTTTTATGCAAGTTAGTTTGAGTAGAACCATTTCATCAGATTATCCATTGTGAATATAAATTGAACCCATAAATATCAAATGATTTTAGAAATTCCATGGATGTTTTCTTGAATTTTATTGGCTCAACTTAAAGTATGGTAATAATGTAGTAATAAACTAATTGATAGTTTATTACAAAGCCATTCATTTTATATCTTAAAAGAAAAAACGCTATTAAAATATTTCACTAAATTTTGTCAATCAATCGATAAAAATTAGTGTCTTACAAGAAATTAGGATTAAAATTGATCAGACATGATTAAAAATATCTCTTTTATAAACGATATTAAATACAATCTGAAAAAATGAAATTTAAGTTGATAAATCTTAATATTATCGAAGTGCACTAAGTAACTTTAATTATTCAAGTGTTTTCTAATTTGAAAATTAAATATTTTTTAGTAGATATCGTTTTTTGTTTATATAATACCAAGTACATTATCTAAAATGTAGATACTTTTAATTAATTAGTTGAATTATATTGTAATATGAACATCGCAGTTATATAATTAATGGTTGAAATAAATTAAACAAGTTCTTTTAAAATTATTATATTGTTTCAGTAGACAAAATTGTTTTGTATTTAAGTTTGGAAATGATAATGTGTGTTTCTGTCATATTAAAAATCTTTTAATCATTTTAAGAATTGAATCTGTAGGCTAAATGTTGCGTTTTAGTATTGAATAAAGTTTCTTGGGTAATATAAGTTTTTTAAAATGTACTATCATATTTCAAGAAAGGTAAAATAACGTATTAAAAATAATTTATCTATTCATCTAGAGATGAAGTACAAAAGTCTAATGCGTGCCAATTTTATGACTTGGAAACATAAGATATCCTACATAAGATATTTCTGCAATGTTTGGCGATGCTTAAAATGAATCTTTTAAGAAATATTAAATTGTAATATTAGAATAATTTTTTTTTGTTTTATAGTGATTTAACATTAATTTTTTGGTTGTTAATAGGTGTATTGCGTATTATTCTCTGTATTCATTTTTCTAATCTAATTAAATGAGATAAATAACTTAATGGTAATTATTTAAGTTTGATAAAATCATAATAATTAATTTTATTGAAATCTTCTTTGTGAAAATCTATAAAAATTTCATATATTAAAATTATTAATTGTTCCGCCAATAAATACTATAACAATGATTTTGACTTCTAGATAAATTTTTTGAATTTTTTTTAATAATGTATTACATTATTACATTGATGTCTTCGAGATTAAAAAAAAAAAAATGTTGAAAGTTTATTTTTTGATAAAACAAGAAAAAAATTTGACTTTTTCTATTTGTCTAAGATTAAGCGATTGACGAATTTACGAAAATATACGCAAAAGGAAATTTTTCTCGTTTGATTTTTGCTTTCTTAAATTTAAGGTTGTTCACAAAGGTCGAATGTTTACCTCAAAAAGATTAGTTTTAGACATAGCGTTGTAAACGTTGTGTCTTCATCATTATATATCATTATATCATTATTGTGTCATTACATAATGACCATCCTTATACCTATAAAAGACAAGATGAGAATATTTTTTATAAGTTTAAAATTAATAGTAGCCGTTTTCCTTATTTATTAAATAAAACAATTTATAGTTAGAAAATCTATTGTTTATAACAACAAATGTGTTTAAAAGCATTCATGCAATTAAATTTTTTATTTAAAGAACGTATATTTTTTTAGCTCAGAAATTTAATCAATAGTGTATTTTTAGTAAGTTTTAAAATTTTATTCATAAAATATTTCTAAAGATGTATTGTAATATACCTCCATCCTAGTTAGTATGTCCTCGTGAATTTTACACTTTTAAAATTATATACAAGTTCGTTTTATTATTTTATTTTTTTAAGCATAGCTAAATAAGAAGTACACCTATTACTATAATAAATTATATATTGCGATAAAAAAAAATTATCGAACATTAATTATAATTTATTACCAAAAATAAATTAAATTTTGGACGTGACTTGTGTACAAGTAAGTTTTTATACTTCCTGTATTGTGAACAAGTATAATAAATATATCATCCTTATTCTATCTTTCAAAATCTCGTTATTATTATTATTAATTTATCAATAATAGATTTCTCATTTGAAATGTTATAAAGTTTGTCCGTTTCGTGAAAGTACAATGAAATTTAATACAATTGAAAAGTTGATTTATTTAAATAAGATTTTTTCAAATTTTTAAGAAAGTTATATAATTTATATAGTAACATGCATTTTTAACCTTTTTTAATTTTTCGATGAGATAGTTAATTTATTTATTGATCAATAAAATAAATTTCTGTATATATATACAAACAGAATATGTATAAACATATATGTATATGTATTATTCTCAGTAATTGAAATTACTACATTTAAAGTATTGTAATGTTACAGTAAAATGCAGAAAAAAATGAAGTCTGCTCTAATTTTTGTTACTTTTTCAAACATTTAATTCTGCTTAGTACTTTTTTTAAAGAGGATTTCTTCGAATTTACAAAAAAAAAGAACAATTTTTTTTAAATAACGAACCATTTACGTATTAGATTTTCATAAATGTACACAAGACAGTAACAGTACCAAGAGTGGTGTATAGTTGATTTTATATCAGGTTACTTCCTGTTAAAGTTCTGTCGCTGTCATTACTACAGTAAATAACTCAAAATCTTATTTTGCATTATTGTTTAAATATATTGTTATTAATATGTGCAATAATAATATTAATTAAATTTTTAAAAAAGTGAGTTGAATGTATTTAAAAGATTTGTTAAAAATTTAATATATTAATATAGTTTTTGAAAATAATTGACTGGTAGTTGATAGATTTATCACAGATTAATCACGGATATAATTATAAACAAAGATTTATTTTAATAGTTGGATATTTCACTTGTGAATAACGTCAAAATTAAATGATAGGGCATATTATCATAAATACCTAACTTATTGTTGAAATTGGCAACACTAAAATTTTGTAAAAATACTTGTAAAATTCTAAAATCAAAGTAAATATACACTTGTACATAAATTATTGAAATAAAATGAATAATGAATAAATTCTATTGAACTTAACACAAAAAAAATTTTACTTAAGAAATCTTTATTTAATGATAAGTTGTAATTCATCGATTTTTCTATTACAAATTATTTATTAATAAATGAAATTAAGTAAATAAAAAATTCTTATAGATAGAGTTCATAAATACCTGGAGTACTATAATTATTTGAAATAACACTTACTAGTTTAGAATCTTATTTCTGTTATTTTTTCGACTAAACATTATTAATACACTATATTTTTACTATTTCTTTTTTATGTCAAGACGAATAAAAAAAAATAGTATAATAACGCTATATCGTTGAAAAGAAAATATTAAGTAAACATATCAACTCGCAATTTGTAATTTGTAAATTATCTAGACAAATAATTATTTATTTAACTTAACTTTATGATATTGTAATTTATATAATTTTTGATAAATATATTCTTGAAATGTATGAAAAAAACAAAACCATTCTCAGTAGTAATTTGTTTGTTATTTAGTTTTAAAAAATGTTTTAATAAAATCTTCCTTTGTTACTATTTGTAACAATGTATACTCAACAGTCATCCAAGAACTTAAATGATATCAAAAAGAATTGTCTCTGCATAAAATGTTATCATATTAAATATTTCGTTCACAAATGAGATATAATTCAACTTAAATTGTTTTCGAGTTTCGTTATAATTTACACAAATTTTTGTCAATTACAATAATATAAACATAGATTGGTAGTAATTCACACATCTCTGGACATTTGTCAACTCTGAATATATTTCATTCAATAAAATAGCACAATTCAACAGAAACGTTCCTTACACAATACGACTTTTTGTTTATTTTCAACATGATATTATGAATATTTCATTATAACTGAATGTTGTATCTTAAAAGTACCTTGTTTTGAAAACAATAACTATCATTACGTATTTGCTACCAGAGAAGATATTGAAGCTCAGAATAGATGAGTCAAGACAGTAACACGTAACTAGGATCCCCAGGCAAACATGAAACCACATAACTGCTGTGACAATTCAAAAAACCTATTCTTTTATAGAGAAATATAAAAGTCTAAATCGTGCTGAGAAATAGCATTAAAATTGTTATTTTATTGACATTAAGGGTTTAACTATGTATAAGCTTTAAAAATGCAAAATAAAAATACACGGATGTTGAGAGGGTCTATATTATTTGCCGCGCAGCACTAGTATGACGTCACAAATTTATTTTGTGCGGTTTTTTCATATGTCGTGCGGCAAAACTTTGGATTGGGTCGTTGAGCAGTTCAAAGATTAGATCAAAGGAAAACCGCACGGGTTCTGCCATTTTGGCATGACGTTTTAGTATGGACGGCATTTCAGCAATTTTGCATGACGATATTTAAATTTAACAGCGTTCTGCAGTAGTCAACCCTCAAAATTGTTTAAAAGCATTGATAATATTTCATTAGCACACACCCAGGACGCTGGGGGTACATAGCACTCCAAAGTCCTAAATTAGCCCTCCAAATTTTCTACTTTTTTAGTACTTTTATTGAAGTGAAGAAGGTCATCAAAAAAATATTATTCTTTTGGTCAGCAATTATAACAATTTTAGCAGTCCAATATTTATTATTTATTTATTTATTGAATAATGACTGAATCATTATAAAAGATCGAAATTCCGTATAATTAGAAATATATGGATTAGTTGTTTATGACGAGTGCCTGTACAATTTTTATTTTTAAAAAATAAACAGATTTGGTAGTATTTGACACATTTTCTAATTGTTAACTTGAGCTCATCCAAAGAGGGCTACGAGACTTTAATCCCCATAATGTTTAGAATGTGCGCTTAGCTTCATTTCTATACAATACAAAATTTGTTGGATTAATTATTTTTATTTATTTGCCTATTTATCAAAATATGTTAAAAATTGCTAGAAAAAAGTATTTTAATATTTATTTGAAAATAGACCCGTTGACCCAAATAAAAAGTAAACATATTGTAAAATCATGCTGGTTAATGAACATGTGATATTTGCAATATTTTTACAATTATTGGCACAACCATACATAATAGTTTTTCAAAATCATCACTCGACATTTTTAAGAAAATTGTGAAACGAACCGCGAATTTCGTAATTAAGTACGTTGTTTTTGCTTTTTTTTTTTGATTTTTTAAACGACGTATGACCCGTATATGTGTATAACTGATATAGAAGTACAAATGATGTCTTCAAACATGTTGATAGCCATTATATTTCTAGATTTAATTACTCAAAAATATTAAGATCTTCGCAAGATTTGATAAAAAAAGATAATAGATGGTGAATGACAAGAAAAATGTACAATAATAGTAGTAATAATGATAATTGCTGGTAAAAATGGTACGTATCGTGTGTACACTGTACACCTATCTGCCATGCAGCGCGACCCAACAGAACCCACGCAAAAAGTTAATGATACTTTAAGGAGGCGTTTGAGCGCGGTAATTTTTTTTTAAGCTACCTAATTTGAGTTATGTATTAATTTGGACAAATTATCAACCAAGTATTTGTATTAACCTTTTTTATTTACTTAAGACTTCCATGATTTTTTACCAAATTATAATATATGCATCATACTTAGATTGAATGTTTTAGCTGAAATTAATGTAAAAAAATTCAGAATTGTCTGAAGACAAAAAATACTTATACCACAGTCTAAACGTCATTATATTTATGCTCAATTTCTATCCCACAGAGGATATTGAATAAATAGTGTTTGGTTTAAAAACGCTGTTAATAGAAAAATTGATAGTCCCTCTCTGCAATAATTAAAATTATAATATACTTTCTAATAATAAATAAATACAGTTAAAGAACTGTAAAAATAATAAAAGTACAGTTAATTATATAATCAGTTTTTTTCCATAGCTATCAAAAACATAGTTTTATCAAAAGAATAAAAAATTGATTGAAAAATAATTTTTTTGTTGAAATAACAAAAAAAATAGATAGACGTATAATGACAGAGCTGAATCTATATATGTGATGCAATAAACATTATAGAGTAGAAGACTTTTTGTTTTTTTGCTTATTTAAATAAAAAATAAATAGCGATGCATAAAAAATAAAACAAAATAACAATATTATTGGGGGCGGCTAAATTGAGTACAGGTACAAATCCTAATTGCGGTTATATATTAGTAATACATTTGAAATAGGATTTTATCAAGAGGCCTGAAATTTCAAATGTTATTACATAAAAAGATAAAATAAGGCAGATAAGAATGTAACTAATATTTATTAAACTCGACTAATAATTCAAATACTCTGAGTACTTAGAAGATTCATTGTTCAATGGAGATAAACACTTAAAACTAAAATATAAGATGCGATCCAAGTTCATGACAAAGATAAATTAATGAAAACCAATGAACGTACACCTTAAAATGGGCTGTGATAAACGTGTATTATTAACAGATGAACTTTGCTTGGCCTTAGGGCTCAACGATCGCTGACCACGTTTGATGTAGTTGTTTATTTTATACAAAGACGATTTGGGTAATTATCCGATTTTATGTTTTATTTGTTTTGTCTCACTACCCGTATTTATTTTTCGTATTTAAGAACTAATTTTGTGATGACGTTATAATCCCGTAACACAGCTTTATGTTTCTATAAAAATGCAATAAATAGAAACTTTTTAAGAACGTTTTTTGAATTAAATTTTTTATTAGGTTCGGAAAAACCTAGTTTTTAAAATAAAGCTATGTAAATTTGTGTTTGTATAATAAATTGTAAAAATAAATTTTCTGACTTGTAATGCGTTTTTATAAAAGTATGACTACTTGTCTTTTACGCACAAACGATCGTCACAGATAAAATTAATACCTTCTCAGTTTCGTGCCGAAATTAAAAAGGCGCCGCTTAAATTTATGTTACAACATACTCATATTTAACATAACCCATTTATTAAAATTTCACATCGAAACGAATTACAGATAGTGTTTTAAATAACTATCGAGTTTCCACTTTAATGAGCTGTTTTTTATTCTTTATGGCATTTAAGTTTTATTTTTGGACTTATTATTAAATACAAAAAAGGAAAAATATATTATTACGTATTAAATCTTTAAAAGTGAAGAGTAACAAGATCATAAATCGACTTCAACAACTTTTAAAAGTAGTAAACTCTTATTTTAAAACTATACTATAGCTTCAAATTAAAAAAAAACCTTAATTATTACCTATTATTAACTATTAGAAGTACCCATAATCCTAATTTAAAAAAAACAAACTCAGTGGAGACGTGACACAGTAGAGACAATACAGATTGTCATATAATACTCTATTGAAATTTTACTAGGATCAGTTTTTTAAAAAAATAGCAGAGAGGTGTAATATAAGTTTTCTGTCGTAAAAAATATATTCATAAAACAATAAATAATAATTTAAAAATGTTCAAAGTAGCTAATTCATTAATCAAGCGTATAGACCTTCTTGTTATTTTTTAGTAGTGTTTTAAAACATTGAATAGGTCCTGCTATTTTGCAAATAGCAGGAACTGTTGTGTTTTTTGAAAAGTAATAAATAATAATATTATTATTTACTGTTTGTCTTTTTATATTATAATAACTATTATATTATTTAATTAATTACATTATTATATGATAATATTGTTTTTTTTTTTTTTAATTTAATGTTTAACGTTACGTTAAGTTCAATAATAACATTTTGTAATATTTGTTTCTGATGTTCAACAGAATGTTCTGTTCTTTGATATACTTTTATTTTTCCTTATTGTTTTCTGGTTTTTTTTTTATTGTTTATTTCATTTTTAACATTAAAATTATAACGTAATTCTAACATTTTTAAGCTTTGAAAATAAAAAATTCATTAAAAATATTAAAAAGAATACTTTTTATTAAAAAGTATTTTTGTACAGTAAAAATATAAATAGCATTTAATTAAAATGGCTTTAAGTTGGAGTTAGATTGTTTGATCATAGTAAAATAGTAGCAAAATCACGCTGTGCAATTCAAAAGATATTTGTTTCAGAAATAGTTTGCAACAACTTTGAAAAATTCAGCGAGCTGTTATTCGGTTTCCAATTATATTTACTTTCATAAAAATAATTAAATAACAAACAAGTTCATTCCAAGTTTTGAAAACACATCAGTTATGCGAGAAATACAGCTATAATACAATACTAAGTCAATGGAAACAATTCATTAGTAAAATTATATGATGTGTTTGTGTACTTTGTTTTATTACTAAAATACGCGAATAGTTTAAATTGTTTATGTTTTGACTGCAACAGAAAAAAAAATGATCGCAACTTGGATTAGGTATACTAGAATATTAGACGAATTATCTTATTGTCATTGAGTTAGAGTACATTATTATTTGATGGGAAATTACATGACTTGACTGCATAAATAAATGACTAGAGCAACGAAGAACATACACGTGTGGTGACTCTGAACACATTTAACAGATAAACTTTTAAAAGTATGGAAGAACTTAGCATTAAAGATATTCCTAATATATAAACGGAAACATCACTGTGTTAAATTTATAACGTATATGTTGTTTAAAAAAAAGTCTTTATTTTACACAATGCACATATCTAGCTTGTACTGTGAACTGTAGTATCTTGTATTTAACTACATTAACTTTCCTTAATTTATACATAGTTATAATTGATAGGGCATTGTGTCTTAGTACTTGAGACATACAAAAGAGTTGGATTATTAAGAATAAACTAAATGACTATAAAAACAACGTATAGTAATTAAGATAACAAAAACCGTAAAAAAATAGAACAAAAATTGTTAGGGTAATCAGATAAAAGATATTGTTAACTTTTGAGGTTTAAAAATTCCTAAATAAATCGTACTTTGGTAACAGTTATTAGTGAAATACTTGGAAAGTTCTAAGTTATCATATAAAGCGTACACATTGTTTTGACAACAAAAGTTATTATTGTTTTTTTTAATGTGATAAGATAACGATCTAATGTCTTTGAACATAAATGCTAAAAATAAGTCCAAATATTGAATTATAATATTAATTACTATTATTACTTATATGACTTTGTTAACCTTATAAAAAATAAGAATACATTAGTATAGTATAAACATGAGCTTTCTTTAAAAATTTAGCAAGCAAAAGTTATACATTTTGTTAACATTTAATATTATATCTCACATATACTATAATTAAAAATTTTAGCATATATAAGATATATATATATATATATATATATATATGTTGTTAATTATAATATTAATAATTTGAAAAATCATGATTATGTTTATTCTAATAATCAACAATATAAATATAAACTTAAATACATTATAAATATATAAAATATCAAATGTGTTAAGAAGAAATCGTTCATGCTATCTGAATGTCTTAACTTCAGATGATAAATTGTAATAAATACATAAGAATTTACTACATTTTTATATAACAGCATAATTACTGTTACTTTTTCTGTGACTTTTATGGATACTTATTCTAACATTCTGTAATTTTAAATAAATTTCGAATTTTCTAATAATTTTTAAACTTTGACTTTTAGTAAATATCCTTATTTTTATGTTAAATTAAATTATAATCTAATTATTCGCGTGTCCTAATATACTAAGACCTAATTAAAAAATGTTTCTTCATTTAACTTTTAGATATATTATAAAGTTGTCTTATAATTAAGTTTAATGTTATACAATCAAACGTTTTTATTATTAAAACATTGTTAAATTTTTTTCGTTTTACGTTTAATATTAAATGAGCTCGAAACATTCACTACCATAAAAAATGTTTAATATGGGAAAATAATTTTTTTTTTAAATATAATAATATAAAATAATAATTAAATATAAAAATAATTAATTTTTTATTCAATAAAAATTGTTTTGCGTTATGAGTTGTATTATGTTTAACGTTTATTTATATAACATATGTTTGGTTTTCTGTTTTTCATATTGACAAAACTTATCGTTTTAATGTTATAATCATAACGTTATTCGTAAAGTTTTCTTACCCAGCTAATTTATTCGCCTAGGGATGTTTTTTTCCTTCTGAAACATTCGTGGGCGTAGCAGATAACTTACCAAATTTTCATTCACTTCAGTAAACAGTTAACAATGTATGGAGAACAAACGAACATTAGTTTTATATGCATAAATTATTTGAATTCTATTTTATTGTATAAATAATTAAAAATTTACATTTACAAGGAAAAATTACTTCTATTAATTAAGAATAACTGTACAATGGAATTTACTTTTTTATTCTAATACTTGTTCATATTAAGTTTTTAGTAATTTTTAAAAATACGAAAATATTATTCATTATTCAATATTATACTCTTACTTAATTAAAAATGTCAAAGATAATTCAACATTTTTCTGTATTTCTTACTAAGTTTAAGTAAAAAATTTAATGTACCCGGCTTATTGGAAAAAAACCTTGATTTTTTTATAACTCTAGGGTTTTGACATGTCAAGCGTATGCCATTAGTGATATGCACTTTCCGGGAAAGTACTTTTATGTCTCTGTCACTATTTTCTATCATGCTTACATAAGAATATACTAGACATCAGTGATGTCTGTTGTGGCAGAAGGTGCTATCACACCCCCTGAGATTTTTTGTGACACTAACAAAAAACTGATGTAAAATACAATCTTTGCTACGAAATCTTTTAATATGTGTTTGTGTAGTTTTTTTTAATATAAAATACATTTTGCGGCAGTTGTGACTAACAGAATTCTAAAAACCAACAGTGTAATTTAGGATAGACCAATGGCTTTATACGGTCCATGGACAGGACAATTAAGATTTGTTGTCTATTTCTACGATCATTCTTAATAGTTAGTAGCATTAATGTGTCTAGTAATGGAGATGTTATGTAATAGGTATATTGATTTATATTAATTAGATGTGCAGCAATTGCGTATATAAATTTTTATTTTGGGAGAAAGGCTATCGTTTTTCTAGTTCATAAGGTGTGGAATTGACTCCAGACTTAAACTATTGTCAATCATTTTTGCCTGGGAAATTTATTTGAAAGCATTTCAAAAATAACTTTTCTGGAAAAGTGCCTATTACTGTATATGTCACCCGATTGAAAACGTTATAAAATCAAAATATTTTCTTGTTAACTATCATAAAATTTTTCAATACAATTCGTTGAGTGTTTAAATCTTGAGTAAAATTTCTATTTTATTTAAGTTTAAACAAATCAAGGAACTTATTCTTTAAACAACATTATTAAAAACATTAACATTGATTGTTTGATAACGATGATAATTTCATGTGATATTTCCCTTCATTACAACTATTGTGAAAATTTTTTCAAAATTATCGTACTAATAAGTTTTAACTGAATTTGTCTTTGTAATCATTTGACGTAATTTTGAATAAAATCGAAGTTGAGTAATCGTTTTTGTGTTACAAAATAAAAAAAAAACACGGTAGGATAAATTAAATTCAGCCACGTAACGAAGCTAAAAGTACATACTTTGATATACAATTGATCGTATAACACCACTACAAACGTGCATTGCTTTTAAATAAAAAATTTCATTTTATACTATCCTACAATAAACATTTTATAAAAATAGAACCAACAGTCGTGATTCAGTCAAACAATATCTTGTGTTTCGATTTTTTTACATGTCAAAATAATCAGCGCCATATTTTTGAGAAATAATTTTCCAACTAAACTAAAACGTATTGCGTTGAGGCATTTGGATAATTTATTTTCTTCAATTTGTTATATAATTATTAAACCGAACACTTAAGTGTTTGAAAAAATCACATATACATTTTCTATGATAAATAATTTATCAAGTTTTAAATTATTATAATTGTTTATAGCTCACTTAACAATAAAATGGATTTAACAAAAATATGTTATTGGTTTAAAAGTATATCCATTTTTGAATTCAAGTTAGAAAGGACTCAAGTCATTTTTTCTCATTTATATTCCAAAACTATTATTTCGTAGCGATTTTTAAGTTAAGTACTAAGTTGTCAATATTCATTCGTTAATATTATAGCATTTATATTTAAGTAAGTATAATAAATGTCAATTTAATATTATTAAAGTGGTAAATAAAGCCCTATCTTATGATAACTATTTTTATTGTGTTTTTTATTGAATTAAAAAAAGTAATAATTAATAAAAAAAAATCCAACGCTGTGTGATCGTGCCACAATAAATCATTTTTTAAAAATTGTGAATTTTTTTATTTGACGGCTAATTTTTACTAGTAGAACAATGATGAGATGATTTTTTAGTACGCCTCAATAGTTTTTATTTGATATAGGTTGAAATAGAGTAGACGTTCCAAAACTTTTAAAAAATTGAGTTGAAAAAACTTTATTACTTGTGTTGATTGTCTTTTTGAAACCCTTTATGTACTTTGGTTTATCTTTAAATTATCATATAAAGCGTACTAAAAGAAAGCTTTCTCGTCTCTAGTAAACCCTAATAAAATTTCCTTCAGTGTTTTTAAAAACTGTTCACTTTTAAAATGTATGAAAAAATGATTGAAAATAACATTATTTACTGTAACGTAACTTTGAGATATTTTTTTAAATTTTCAAATTAAGAGTTTTTTGTCAACTTTAGATGACAACGGGTTCAGCTAAATTAGAATCTGGTGTTTTTAACTTATAGATAAAAAAAATTGTTTGGCTTCGTAAGAGCTGAGAATTTTCATGGAAAGATATAAGAAAAAACACAGACCATCAAAAACCAATACCTTTTCAACTTCGCCTTGAAGCTAAAAAAAATCCTGTTGAAGTCTAAAATTTTTTATGAATAATGGTTAAACAAAATATTTCTATTACTTTATTTTTAGTAAAGAAGCCCAAATTATAATTTTGTGTCAAAAATAATTGCATTTACATAATTATTCTATAAGGGGAGAGTTTTCAAAATTTTGATAAGGTATCCTAAATATTTGATGAAATTGATTGAACTAAATCTTAATTTTGATTTAAGTCTATCAGACCTAAAAACTATAATTTGAAACCTTATTATAACTTTGAAATGTAATTTTGTTTATCGCAAAGTAATGTGTGATAAATTATAGTTTAAATATACTTAAAAATATCAATACTTTAACGTTATACTTTATTTAAAATATAAATTTTTACTTTGTTAATGCAATAAATTGATATACAACCTTCAAAAACATACATATTCCTACATATTGGATTAAAGAATTCTAATAAAATATTAAGAGAATGAGGTAATATCATTCTGCACGTGACAGTTGACTAAAGTTATTACATTGAAGATAATGCCAAATATTCAGTTAAAAGTATTAATTGAAATAAACTAGAGTTATTTTTTAATATGTTCACTTTTTAAAAATGATTCTACTGTTTTTGAAATTTATTATTTCATAAGTTAAAAAAAAATTATCATTTTCTCCAAAATAGATCCACCAGTAAGATACTAAGTAGGATATTTTTGATCCCAAGTCGGAAGTGGTACTACCGGGGACCTCATAATAAATTATCTGACAGCTTCTATGAACCGTATCGTAACCGCTAAATAATGTCGTTTAATCAAAAACAACAAATCCCATGGCAATTTTCTAACAGTTATATATGTTCTAATTTCCATAGAAAACAATACAGATCAAGTACAGTATTAGGATTCAACTATATGGGGTTTCGTTCTGGACTCTTGGGATCAACAGAATTTCTTACAAAAAGGTTACAAGTATAAAATATGTTTTCCATTTACTCGAATAAGCTATTGCAAGACAAGTCGGATTTGATTATTAGTAAATTTTATAAATTCGAAAATTACTGAATTATATTTTTTTACTATAAAAATAGATACGCACGTTTAAAGCAGTTTTTAATATTCAATTCTTTTGATATCAGTTATTTTAAAATGCACAAAAGTTAAAATTATNGGATAGATACGCACGTTTAAAGCAGTTTTTAATATTCAATTCTTTTGATATCAGTTATTTTAAAATGCACAAAAGTTAAAATTATTTAATTTTAGTAAATTATTTCAAATCGAAATTGACTGATTGATCAGTTTTGAATTAGTTTCTCATAAGTTGTATGGGCTAGAATAGCAAATGTCCACTTATTATGTGATTTCATTTTGAATTATAGTGGCACATTTGGTACCAGTGGATTTTTATCAGACACTAGAGGCCTGTTGTGTATTTGCATATTCAAAACTTCCTATAATCACTAGTGTAATATTAATCTAATAGGTTGGAAGCAAATTTTCTAGAAAATAATCTAATAACTTTCTAAATTAATTCCCCCTTTTAACTTTGCTAAGTAAAGCTTTTCAATGAGTTTTCAATTGTGATGAATTTCCATTTTACTCTTGTGTTAGCTTAATAACTTATATTTACAGTGTGATTTATTAAGAATACTACCACAATTATTATTTCGATAACTGATGATTTGGTAAAATGTACAATTTCAAATTGTTTTATATTTATGAACTATAGTAAATAATATGTTTTTGATAAGAAAAGTTATTTCTAAGGATAGATTTTGGAGGTAAATTTTTTAAATAGGAATTTATAATTATTTTTTAAATAATTAAATGTTAAATAATTCAGTGTGTTTGTTTAACATATTAAAGCTCATTAGTTGTTAAAAAAATCTTTATCGTCAATTATTTCATTTCTTTAAAATTTTTATATTACAATCATTGTAATATATAACTTTGAAATAAGGTTTAATACAAATACCAATAAATTTTTGTAAATATTTTCACAAATAATTTGTTTGTTACAAGAAAAATATTAAACTAATATTTAATTATATTGAAAATTTAATTTCTTTTGATATATTCATTTATTGCATGGAAATAATTAAATTCAAATTATCATCAAACATTTTATTTTTAATAATTTGTCTTATTTACTTTTCTTCTCTGAAATTACCAATTGAAAATATTATTGAACATTTTCTTTGAATTAAACATTGCTTTCTTTATTTTTTTTTTTATAAACTGTCCAAAAAAAACAGGTAAATAAAACATTAATTTTAAAAGATACACAAATACCAAAAAATGGTAATATGTAATTAACATTTTCATTCAACGTAAATACTAAAGTGATTATTGTCAATAAGAACAAAAAAATAAGTTTTTATTAAGTAAATGAATTTTAATACAATTAAAATGAAATGTTTGCAAGAATAAGTTGCATAAAAAAAAAGTTGATAACGTAACAAAATGAATAACAAATAAATAATAAATCAAAATAATAGACACGTAATATTGAAATTATAAATATGAAACTGGGTTTTGCTCTCGTGGAACTTGCATTATAACAGTCCGACTCGCCATACATTTTAATCCGTTGCAGAAAAGGATTCGAGTTACCATCATAAACCTGCTGTACTAAATAATGATGGCCGTTGTGAGTAACCGCGTCATTATTATCAGCCATTTGACAATGATGAGCTAGAAAACATTTGAATATTTAATAACCCTATAATTAAAAAAATTTTATTTCTATTTTCTTACTTACAAAGCTAAGGTATTTTGTATTTAAAAAATTTTACTTACTAGGATTATAAAACATTTTTCTTATTTTAATTTTTTGGACCTCCGATGTCTCAGACTTTTTTCTTTTGAAGTCTAAGAGTTTATTTTGACCTGATATAGTTTCTAACGATGCGGCATTGGGACTCACTGTACGATTGCTTTAAAGTAAACAAATTTATGTTATAAACATTCAAAAATATGTATTATTGTTTGAATTAATTTTTAATTGCTATACAAATATATTACGATTCCTGTCCTTAGTTTTTCCTAAATACTATACATAACAATGACTATTGTATTTATCCGAAGAAAAATATTGATGAAATAAATTTTATATATTGAAATAACGTTTTCTTTCTTAGTCATTTTGTTTTATTTTTTATCAAGCTCCGACTCTAAAAATTTGTGTTAGAAGATACATTCATATCTGTAATATAATCATAGTTTGTTTAAATTTTAGTGAGAATTCTATAGTTTTGAATTTCACATACTAAAGTTTTATTACATGTGAAGTAACTATTCTGTGATTTTTAATTTTGTAAGTAATTTTGTTTACTCAGTTTAAGAAAGATAACAATAAAATTATTTTTGACGTCTTGGTTTCTCGGCCATTATTTTACTTATAGTTTTAAAAAAGCTTTCTTGGACTTCAATAATTTCATTTGATGCAAGATTTTCTTCTTGGTTTTTTGATATATTTATATTTCTCAAATTATTTTCTTGGTTGAAATTCTTTTGAATACCTTTTACGCGATTCTTTTTCATGATCTGAGGAGGGATACTAGTGTATTTTTTATTTCTCGTTTCTAAAATGTTCAAACGTTTAACAACAGATTTCTTATAATTTTTTGACACTATAAGCAAATAAAAATTAAATTAATAATTGTAAAATTGTTTAAATCTCTAAAAAAGCTTTCTTTGACGTCAAGCAATAAATCGCCACAAATAAAATATCTTTAAGATGTGCCACTTATTAATGGAATGCAGCGATTCACTTCGTTAGAGTAGCGTACCGTTTAGATTAATAAAGAATTATGATAATAATTTCTAAGCTAAATAGAATTTAACTGTGTAAATATAGTTGAATATTTGAAATTGATGAGAAAATATAAGAATCGTCGAATGCAAAAACCAACTGAAAGAATTGACAGAATTATATTATAAACTAACTCGTATTTAACAAAAATTGTAAAAGTTTTCACTGTTTCAATGGATACAATAATTTGTATTTTAAACCAGCGTGGTCTTTTTGTTACAAATAAACTTAATAACTATTATAATGATATATTAAAGAAAAAAATAATGGATGTTATTGTGCCTTTCATATAGCCATGTGTATAAAAATGTCAGCATATATGATATATTGATGACTTTTTTGTTCAAAATCAGCTTAAAATGATTAGAAATATTTGTCAATTCAATAATGTTATTATTGTCTCTGAATTTTCAAATTTTTAAATACGCTTTTATTAATACAAGTTTTAATAGCAAATTTATAAAATAACTTACAAAAATTGCCCTGCCTTTCGCAAATTTTGAGTCTAAGTTTATATTCTGTGCAATGACTCTAATCACTGTTAAAACGCTATTCGATGTCAGACTATACATAGAGATAGACATGATAGTTTTTAATTTTAAGCAGCCAGAACTATGCTATGGATTAATATTCAAAAAACCAAAAAGCACAGTGGCGACGTGGTATTGTTGGATCCACTATAGATGATATTTGACAGTGATTAAAATCACTATCATAAAAAACGCTTCGATGCAAATCTGTAGATAGATTTAATTTAAAAAAAATTAGTGGATTATTCCAAAAGCTACATGATCTCCTATTTTCTTATTTATATTCTGATTACAAGTTTTATGATTTATAAGAAATTGTAAGAAATTAAGAAATTGTAAGAAATTAAGAAATTGTTTAATTATTTTAAAAGCAAAATTAACTTCTATTTTTATCATTATTCTTAATTAGTCGTTGATTTATAAGTATAATTTATGAATAAATATCTATTAAAGCAATTCAACGTAGTATGCAATTGAAATTGATAATTATCAATTATAATTTAGTGTTGTAATTTTTTCGGAGAATTTATATAAAATTATAAAGCAGTTATTACTTTTATGGCAAACGTGTATAAAAATTAAAGGACTTGACACAGAACTTTTTAAATAAAAATTTGTTGTTAATTATGAATAAATATTCTGCAAACAATTTTCAAAAGGAGTAAAAAATAATACTTTTATTATTCCATTATTCGTGCTAATTTCAAATCAGCAATTATATGTTTTTCATCACCAATAAATTTTGATATTATTATTAATTAATTAAAAATTTAGGATATAACTATAAGGAAAATAGTTTTAGAAAAATGATTTATTACGATGAAAAAATAATTAAAAATATCAAACATTGTTTTTAAATTATTACAGATTTTGATTTTCAATATTTTAAAAATAATCAGTGCAAAATATCATTTTTATCCTTTTTTTTTGGTATTTTAAAGTTGATTTTTTGAAAGTTTATAATAAAAAAAGTTGAATTTGTTACCATAACATTAAGTTCAACTTAAGCTTGAAATTTACATTAATAAATAGAAAATTTTTTAAGAATAAAAATATAATATTGTTAAGATTAATATGTAGTCAGAAAATTGAATAATTATTTATTGTAAATTTATCAGAAAAGTTCAATATTTTTTTCTCATTTTTATTGTAATGGATCACTTAAATAGAAATCATAGAAATCATTTCTTAGTAACTTTCGTTGATTTGAAATATTCAGAACATAATTAATTTTTTTGTTAAATTAAGGTGAAAATAACAATCTTTTTTTTTTTAGAAATATTACATTAGCTTTAATTTAAGACATATATAAAAGTGTCAGTATTTCCAGAACACTTTCAAAAGTTAATTTTTTGTGAAAAAGTTGTCATTTTGAATTCTCCCCTGTGGGCAGGTAAATGGTCAAATTTATACAAAATGATAGGTAATTATCTCATGTATCATTAAAAAAAAATTATATTGTTTTGGTCTTTTTTAAAAAAGTTATGGCATTAAAAGTTAAAAATATAAAAAATAATTTTTTTACAAAAATCGAATTTTTTTAATTTACTTTGAAGTCCGTTTTCACCATGTAAATAAAATAAAGTCTGAATTTTTTTTTTCATATTAAAGTATATCACATAAGCTTTAATTTAAAATGTATATTAAAGTGTCAGTATTTCAGGAACACTTTCAAAAATTAAGTTGAAAAAGTTCTACTTCCTATATACATTTTTAAGTTTTGAGCCCTTCCTGTATAAAAGGAAATGGTTCGATTTAAAAAAAAAATATGCCGAATNATACATCCATAAAAGGAAATGGTTCGATTTAAAAAAAAAATATGCCGAATGAAATATTTAAATAGTAATATTAATGAAAAAATTGTAATGATTTATACTTTTAAAAAAAAGTTTTACCAGTTTTAAGTAAAAATAATTTAACAAATATCGAAAATTAGCTTTTTTAAATTTGTCATTTTTTTTAGATTTTTCCCATTTACGGGGAACAAGGGAATTTTTTTCAATTTTTGAGGGTAATGTCTTCGATTAGATACGATATGTGATCTTTAGACGTATCATTGAAAGAAATCGATTCGGCGAGAACTCAGAAAGAGCGGTAACAGACACAAGAAAAAATAAATAAATAAAAAAATAATAGATACATCATAATAAAATTAATATCTTCTCAGCTTCGCATCGAAGCTTATAATGAATATTTAAACACAAATTATACCAAAGTTTAAACTAAAACACGTTTTTTTTTAAATTTTTTTATAAAAACTGTTTTTAATCACTCATTATGATTATAATTATAACTGAAATAAGAAGATGAGAAATTTATATTGTACATTATAATATCTACAGATTTGTTTATACAATATATATTTTTTATAACACGAATTCATTGGAAAAAACTGTCGAATATTTTTTTCAATGTAATTTAAGACGCTATATAATTGTAGGTAATAAAAAAAGGCATCATACTCAGCCAAAATTATTGGGTTTTTTTTTATTATGTTCTGGACTGCTAAATACAGATTTAATGTAAATTTTGGCTGTTTAGTCATAAAACGCCGATTCTTTTGGCAAGCGAAAAAAGCCAGAATGTTCCTGATCATAATGACATAGGTTCACAAGTACTTTTATTAAAAATCTATATAAGAAAGCAGCTAGATTGGTTTATATTTTTCGATAAAAAAATTATAGAAAATATTGTGAGGAGTTTTTTTTTTTTACTAAAGCTACTGGTCTAGTCGATGCCTTTAGTAGCTGTGGTTATAACGTTATGACATATGTATTTTATTATTTATATTCATGAAAATAAGTTATTTGCATTTATATCTATAGGTTATAGATTCCTACAATTAAGTTTAGAATGGTAGATAACTAAAAGATAATAAGACAGAAGGACAATTTTTTTTAAGTTTTAAGTAGGCTCAAAATTAAGTTTCTGAGTGGTAAAATCGACTTTGGTCATCTTAATAACCAAAACTTTTATGTAAAAACTCCTTTTTACTCTCACGGTTTGATGAAAATATAATGGATTAGGTGCTAATGGTCCTAAATCAATACTTTCATTGTTATTTTAAATGTACAAAATAACCACAGCGGTATGTTTAATAATATGTTTAGAATGGCTAGAATAATCTAAACTAATGTGGTACTAAAGCTTAAAGTGAAGGTGATTGCAAAAGAACTTAGCTCCCTATCTCTAGCGTCAGTTAACAGGCATTCCCTTTGAGATTTATCCGAAATGTATATAATTGAATAGATTGATGGATTGCTCTAAATGGTAAATGGGTTATAGTATCCTCTGCGTTATTTTGACACTTTAAGACCTTAAGTAACTCGTAAAAGAATGTTAACGTTTAAAGACGGTATAAATCAAATTTCATTTAAGATTTGCATACTTTTTAAATTTTGGAAAATTTTTTTTAATAATTAAAGAAATTGTATAAAACATTTGTATTACGTATTTTTTTTATATTTCGTAGAATAATCATTTTACATAAAATTTAATCACTATATTATCTTGAGATCAAAAAATCGCCATAATTAAATTTTATTTTTTACGTAACTTAAACATTTATGTAATAAAAAATGTATATGGAGATTCAGTAAGTAAGGAAACAGATCAGTAGTACAAAACAATGATAAAAATAAATATCAGTTTCTATACTTACTGAAAAATCTAAATATATTTTTGCATATTTGACAATAATAGTTTCGCATATTTACTAACCAGTAGTATTACTATTAGATACTGGAGACATGAGTACGATTCCCGGTGCTTGATATATTTTGTAAAACAAATTATATCTTCTAATATTTTGTAACACTATTATTTGAATCATCCTATTGAATAATATTAATGGGCACTTAAATATTGTTTACGAGGGCTACAGTGGTACCTCAAGGCAATCGAATATACAATCGCATACACAAGTCCTTTTAATGTCCTAATTTTAGATTTTTATACCTAATTGTTATGAAATATCGGTTTAATATATTGAAAATCGATAATCATTTGGTGTGATAGCTCATGAATTCCTGATTCGAATTTACTATCTTATAAATTTTAAATTAAGTCATACGGAAGAGTAGTAATTTAGATTATTTTCAAAAAATGTATTTCATAAGAAGATCCTTAGGAAATGGAAAGAGATTCAGCTCCTTATGTGTAAAAGATACAACTGTTATAAATACCCTTCCACATGAAAAATTCTAAGAATGTCACTTTGTTAAGTACATTTTTAAATATTAGACCAATTTGATTGGATTTTAGTAAAATTTATATGTTGAAAAGTTAAACAAATATTTAGTTAGCAAATAAGCATGGAATCAAATACCTCAACATCTTTTTTAAGTATTCGTCAACATTTTGTGAAATGTACTTCTATATTTTACCTCTTAATTTACAACTGTACACTTAAACCCTTAATGTGGTAAGTGTTTTTAATTAATCTACTCAGTCAAATTAATGGTTTCATGATATAAGATTTAGGTTATCTGCCTTTTTGGATTAATGCAAGTAAGCAACTCAGTCAAAGTCTTGATACTATAATTATGTTTTAATAACAAAATTAATATCTAGATGAATTTAAGAGCTTAAAGTATGGATTGTGTATATTAATTTGGGTATAACTTACGCTCAATCTTAGTAACATATTATGTAAAACTTCTATCTTGATAATTTTATCGAAAGCTTAATGTAATTTATTTTTATCTCTTTATAATATATCATGAGTTGAAGTGTTTTTTTTTAATATCAAACATAATTTTATTTTTCGAAAGTCTAAATAATTTCAAACATGAATAATTTTTTTTTTTTTTGTTAACAAATATGACTATACTTTTCGTATGGTCCGCTTAAGAATCTTTTACTGACAAAAAAATATATAACTTTCAGAACATTTTTTTATGTTACTACGGATTTAAATAAAAATATTATATTTCTCTAATTGTGTATCTATGGCGATTCTTTTAAAATTAAAATAATTTTTAATATAAAAATAAATTGATCATTTCAGTCCTATATTTAAAAATAATTTTTTTTTCTTAATTTCCATTGAAATGGACATTGGGACTCAAAATAATAACAAATCTAAACATTTTTTTGTTGGAAAATCTTTATTCACTTGTTTTTTCCCTGTTTAATATTATTATAAAAAATAAATTCACTTTATAGTAACATAAGATTATTTAAAATTAATGTTATATTAAAAATATTTATTTATTATACTGGACTTTTTGTTTTATAGCTGTTTACCATCGATTATAATGACAAATAAATCCCAAATATTATTCGTAGTTGTCATTTAGAAATGTAAAGTGCACTTTATATTTTTGTTGTTACTACTAACAACCACCATATTTTAAACATTCTATTATCAATACTATGNTGTTTTTTCCCTGTTTAATATTATTATAAAAAATAAATTCACTTTATAGTAACATAAGATTATTTAAAATTAATGTTATATTAAAAATATTTATTTATTATACTGGACTTTTTGTTTTATAGCTGTTTACCATCGATTATAATGACAAATAAATCCCAAATATTATTCGTAGTTGTCATTTAGAAATGTAAAGTGCACTTTATATTTTTGTTGTTACTACTAACAACCACCATATTTTAAACATTCTATTATCAATACTATGTAAAAAACTTCAGTAATTTCAAAATGTAAAAGCTATCATTTTTTCTTTTTTTATTCAATGTTAACTTGCAAAATAATTATAATCAAATGTGTACAAAACAACATTCTATAACATAATATGGAAAAATTATATGCCTATCACAATTTATTATTATATAAATGAATGATAATAATTGTGTCCATTGCATTGGACGTGGGGACGATTTTTAGAGTTGTCGATTTTAATGGAAAAAATATTGTTTACGAACATTTTTATTTATAATACCTAGAAACAAAGAAATTTTTTTTGAATAAATGTTAAGGAATCGTAAATTTCATTTATATTCCTTGCTCCTTATTTTTAAAAGAGGAGTTCCTAGCTTTGTTTCTACAAACATATTTTGTTCTAGGAATCTGTTCTATTTGGAACAAATTCCTTGCCAGATCTTTTAGCTTCGATGCTAAGCTGAGAAGGTATTTTCTATTTAACTAACTAAGAGCATAAGTTTATGTGTATTTAAATTTTTTTAGGACAGCAAGTAATATAATTTCTTAATAAATAGCATTCATCTTTGTGTTTCAAGCTAAAATTATTTTTTTTAACAACAAAAATATATATTTAAAAACATTTTTTTTGTAGATTAAAATTTATATACTACCAAATTATTTTTTAGCTTCGATGCGAAGCTGAGAAGGTATTGGTTTTACTATAATATGTTTTTTTTTTGTCTGTTACCACTTTTTTTCAGCACTCACCGAACCGATTTTTTTCAACGATACGTCAAAAGATCACAAATCGTATCTAGTCAAAGACATTACCCTTAAAAATTGAAAAATTTTCCCTCGTTCCCCGTAAATGAGGGAAGTATCTAAAAAAATTACAAATTTAAAAATCGCTAATTTTCGAAATTTTTTCAATTTTTTTTACTTAAAATTACTATAACTTTTTTAAAAATAACCGAATCAATATAACTTTTTTTTATACATTTGTCTTCACGGTGAAAATGGCTACCAAATGCTATTTTTGTGTGAAAATTTTCGATTTTATGTTTTACATTTTTTACTTCAAAATGCTATAACTTTTTAAAAAATGTAAGGATCAATACAATGTTTTCATGAGAAGTAGTATTTATGTACATCTTTCATTCGACATACTATAACTTCATGAGGATATTAATAAGGAAATAGAAGATCATGTAGCCTTTGGAATAATCCACTAATTTTTTAAAATTAAACACTATCTAAAGATTTGCATCGAAGTGTTTTTTATGTTAGTGATTTTAATCACAGTCAGATATCATTATACTTGATCCAACTATGCCACATCACCACTGTGCCGCGACCCCCTGTGCTGGGTTTTTTGTATCCACTTCTATATTCAATGAAACTTTCAAAATATTTGAAAAATAATTACTTAACCAAATAAGATAATTAAAAATTTATTTTAAAATTAAATTTGTTGATACACCAAATATATAAGCAAACCTTATTTTATTAGTATTAAATAACTTAAACAAATAAATTAGTAAGTAGAAAAAAAAATCAATCAAATAATTCATAATAATTAAATATTATTTGTCATATAATTTAACAATAAAAATATCTCAAACTTATTCTCATTTTGAGTAAAATGTGTTATTTCCTTATTTTGTTTAGTAGTTTGAAAATAAAATCTATTAATTAATATGTATTACACGGAACATCACTCATCTTTTGTAATTGGCGAAAAATTTCTTGTGTGTATTCATTTTGCTATAAAAAAAATTAATTAATTTTTATAAAACTAATAGGCAAGTTTTAATTTAAATACTTGTGTTAAAAGAAAATGTTTGGTAGTTTCAAAGCTTTGCATGATAATTTGAACATCTTCTTCAAGTTGTTTTCTTTGTAAAGAGCATCTACTTATTTCATTTTCTAACAACTTAATGCTTTCATAATGATTATTTTTATATTTTATTTTTTCCTCTAGTTCCCTACAAAAATATTAATAAACAAATAGAATATATGTTGATTTTAAAGAAAACGAGTATAGTTATTTTTGTAAAGAAGAGAGTAAACCTACCCATTTTTCATTGTAGCTGTTTTTATGTATGTTTTATTATTTACTACTACATTTCTTTTAAAATAATAATGATTTCGAGAATTTTTTTTTTGATTTATTTAAGTTTCTTGTATAAGAATACCATTTTTTTTTGTGGCAACATAAATATTTAACTAGCTCATATTCAATTTTTGAACTCAAGAGTTATGAATATTTTTATACCTGGTGGATAGAGTAGCATGACCAAGTGTTATAATAATAAAAATAATTTAACCCATTTCTCCACTTTAGTCTACATTTAAAACGTATGTAGCTTCCAAAATACTGATTTAAGTTGCTATTTTCATAGTTGGATAATTTTGTAACATTTTTTTAGGTATGCAATAATCAAAAAAAAAAAAAGATACTCTAATAAGGAATAGACTTAAAAAATATTAGATAACATAAATCACAATTTTTTTTTATACAAAGAAAAATCTAGTGATCAATAATAAAATAATAACTCATTATAGTCTTATGTATTATTGAAATAAAAACTTTTTATTGATTTTTGCAGTTAAAAAAAAATTTAACTCATAAAAACCATTTTTAAAATTAAGAGTTATAGTAATAAATAATGTAATAATTTAAATTACTCTCCTTAAAAGTGTTTAATCTAGGATTTATTCATTTTATTTCTTGGAAGATAGTATTTATATATAGAATGATATTTATAATATTTTCAGAATTACATAGAAATTTAGTAATTTTTCTCTTAAATTTGTAAAGATTTTAACATTCAAAAATTTTAAAAAAACTCTTAAATCTTAAATCTATTTCAAATTGAGTTTTTTTAATATAAACGTAAATATAAAGTGATCTAATTAAAAAATTACTTTTGAAAAGAAAAAAAATATATATATATTTTAGCTTTGATGAGAAGGTATTAATTTTACCATGAGATGATTATTTTTTTTTTGTGTCTGTCACTATTTTTTCTCAGCTCTCACTGGACCAATTTTCTCAATGATACGTTGAAAGATCACAAATTGTATCAAAATAAAGACATCAACTTCAAAATATAAAAATTTTTCAGTCGTTCCCCTTAAATAGTGAAAATCCCCCCCCCCCCAAAAAAACAATTTTTAAAATCGGTAAATTTCAACATTTTTTAAACTTTTTTTTCTAAACATTGCCATAACTTATTGAATAATGAACACAGAGGGGATTCATAAAAACAATTTTTATACACAAGTTTAACTTTTTCAACTTAATTTTTGAAAGTGTTTCGGAAATATTGATATTTTTATTTAATCTTAAATTAATGGTTATGTAATTTACTATACTATGAAAAAAAAAATTTGAACTATAGTTATCATATTCAAAAATATGCTATTTTGTTTTAAAATTATTGGTATTGTATTTTAATTTATTTTAATATACCTTATAATAAGATTTACTGATTTTTATGAATATTATATAAAACTAATTATTATAAAATATAAAGTTAAACTTATTTGAGTTATTTCTTTTAAGTCGAACACATTAATAAAAACATTTAAATTAGCTTAAATTGCCAATTTTATCAAACAAACGAATGCGACAAATGTATACCGATTCAGTAAAAATCATTGTCTGTGGCAATTATNAAATGTATTCAGTAAAAATCATTGTCTGTGGCAATTATTTTTTTGCAATTTTTCCTTAATTCTTTCCGAGTTAGAATTTTGCTTTTGAATAATCCTTCAACTTCTTAAAATTAAACACTAACTACAGATTTGCATTGAAGCGTTTCTTAGTAGCCAAACTATATTTCTGAATATTTTACTTCCTTATAAAATAAAACAAATATAATACTCTTATGGTATATTAATTTTTTAAAAAACTAATAAATATTTAGAATACTTATCCTCAATAAAAAAATAAAATTAAAATTAAAGCTTCATAATTTAGTCTAGATTTGTAGATATAATTTTTTATCTTTTTATCAATCCTAATGTTGTATTAAAAATATATGAATAATTAAAATAAAATAATGAAAGAAAAAGAATTAATGTGAAACATTTAAATTTAACATACTTTTCTAATAAATCGTATTTGGATTTCATGGCATTTCTTTCAAATTCCATATCTTTTAGAATATTTGTTATTTTATTATTAATATTAGCACGTTCATGTTCTGCAAAGTCTATTTTTTCTTTTAAATCTTCAGACAATTCCAGTGATTCGCTTTTTTCTTGAAGCATAGTTTCAATTTCCTGATTTATTTTTCTATAATAAAATAATTTTTTGAAATTAAACTTCTTTAAAGAGGGTCCAAAAAAATCATTGAAGAGGTGGCCCACTTAGCTTTCACAAGTTAGGGATTTAAAGATGGTTCTTAGCTAGACAAATGATGAATTGGACGGGTATTATGGTCGACTTATACCAAAGACCAGATACCACTAATGAGAAAATCACGAGAAAAGTCTTGTTGGCACCCTGGGGATCAAACCTAGGACCCCATACACCAAAACATGTTTCTATCCATTAGGCTAGGCTAACCCTTAAATTTATTTATATAAACAAATAATTAAAAATATATAATATAAATAAATGTAATAGCTATACAATTAATTAATAAAATAAATAAATGTAAATAAAAATAAATGTTTAAGAAAATTCCTGGTTGATAATTATTTTTTTGGACCAGTACTTTGGATGTTAATGCTATTTTTATATTTAGGTGGGATGGAGANTTGGACCAGTACTTTGGATGTTAATGCTATTTTTATATTTAGGTGGGATGGAGAGTATGGCCAGGAAATGACTAGTGATAAAAATAGCAGCATCTATTCCTCGCCACCATTCATTGCTTTCAATTGTAAATAACTTATGAAATACTGGTCCCAAAATTGTTATTGATCATTTGTTTTCTTAATTAATTTTTTTAATCAATCACCATGTATATACTTTTATTAATAATAATAAGCAATAAAGTATATTTTATATTACAATTGAATACTGTATTCTCAAGATTAAAAAAAAATGTTATTTAAAAGGCATTAAATAATTTAATTTAAAATAATTTTATTGTGCATAAAAATTTTTTAGAGAACCACAATAGATGCAATTTTTACACAATATATTCAAAATATCCAATCAAAAAGTTACTAAAATTATTTCATTTATCATAAGACCATTATATCTTTCGTGGCAATAGAATAAGAATAAATAATTAATAATAAATTAAATTAATTTCTATAGGGAAAAAATTTTTTAGGTGTATATTTTTATTTCATTCCAATGAAATCCCAATATTAGTTGAATGATTCTGAAAGAAGTTTTGCTTCATCTGCGCATACTCGTAACACACACTGTTTTTTTTTTTAAATATATATATATATGTTTTGAGTAAAAATTATATTTAATATAATATTGATATATAAATATTAATGTCATAAAAAGACAATTTATATCCAAAAATATACTTACAGAAGTCTATCATTTTTTTCAGTGATATCTGTTAATAAACGTAATCTTTTTTCTTGAGCAGATAATTCTTGTTCTAAAGTAATTACTGTTTGTTTTTTAGCACTAACTTGACCCATCATAGCAGTTTTTTTTTCAGTTACTTCATTTTTCATTCTTTTTAACCTCTCAAGATCAGCTTTAAGAAGATCAGGCGCTTCTACTATTTGATTTCTCAATGAATTTATATCTCTTATTATCTTGATAAAACAAAAACAAGTTTGCTATTTATATAACTCAAATATAATTAAAAACAATTTTTAGTAAAATTACATTATCTCTTTGTTCACTTAATAAGGAACATTGTTTTTCAACAGATTCTTGTTCCTGTTTTACTTTATCTAATTCCTTTAATATTTCTTCTTTACTTTTTTGGATATCCATTAATTCAATTCTAGCATTTTTTCCTTCGTCAGCAACCTGCAAATAAATTTTTTAGATTTAACTTTTATAAAAAATGTTTATAATTTACTGATAACTATAGTTTTTCATAATTTAATTGCTATATCTTACAGATTTTATTTCAGTTCCTCGTTGTTTACGATGTAATGACTTCTGGTTTATTGTTTCTTTAAGATTATCTTTTTGTTTTCTCAAATTATCAATTTTTTCTTTCATGTTTCTAACAGCTTTCATTTGGGCATCAGCTTCACTAATTTTTTCATCACTGTATTTGATAAAATTGATCATAGTTTGCAATAGACGATAAGTTCTTTTTGGACCTGAAATGTAGTAAAATAATAAAATTTAATATTTGTAAAATATTTTTATTTATATAGAATCAATAAAAAAATAAATAATTTAAAGTAAAAGTAAAATTAAACAGTTTTATAATTCATGAACTAAAATTTAATTTTATAAAAAAACTATTTTAAAGATCTGTTGAATTATATCATTATGTATGATAGTAATTAACTATTATCAGTTGAATTTAATATGCGAAAATGTAAAATTATTGTTATATGTCCCATACTACAAAAGATCCTAAAATTTCTCACTTGGATCACAAATGTCATTCAAACCAAAATCATCAATTCCTAATTTTGAATATATGTATCGCAAAGCTATACACATATTTAAAATAGGTACTGTTTCACCATACATTTCATTATATGTAAGATTTTGAGTAACTTGAATCTACCATTAAAAAAAATATCAATAAATTACTAATAAAATATTATTATTCAATTTTAAATAAAACATTCATTTGTAAATTGGTTAACTCTGTTATACCTCTGTTAAATTGTTAACATCACAGAAAAATTCACTGAATACATCCGTGTAAAAATTTGTAACAAAAGTTTGTGATGGTTCTTGTAAATCTTTCATTGAAGCTTTAAACTGTGGCATGTATTGCTCAAGTTCTTTAATCAAATTATTATATTCAGCATACATATTAGATTTAACATTCATATTTTTTCCTATAATTGTTCGATTTGGTTCCCACGTCATATTTTTCTGTGTATTTTAACTAGAAGAAATATTTTTTTTTTAAATAAATTTAAATTTATTTAAAGAATTGTTAATTTAATACAATAAATAATATATTATCAATAATTTGAAATGAACAACAGACATACTAGTTGATAAGAGTTTTTTCCGTTAAAAATGATCAGTGTAGTAAACAAAATAATTTACCTTTGTTCCAACAATTATAGATAGTACAGTGCAAGGACTTCATCCAACTACATAATTAAAAAAAATAAGTTTTAAAAAGTTTTTGCATAAAACAATAATCAATCTTGATTCAATATTAAAAAGGAAATATAATTTTTATAGTATAGGGTACTGGTGATTATTTTTAATAATTTTTATATTGGTGTATTCATAATTTCTTATTTATTTTAATAGGAAAAAAATAGGGGAATAGGACTAGAGCTCTAAATCATTACAAAATAAATCTATATATTCATGTTTCATTTTATTTTTGCTAGTGTAGTATACAAATTTGCTGACATGTCGCTATAATAAGCAAGCACATTTCTCGTTAAAAGTCAATTATTATAGCATAAGAAATCTAATGTAAATTTATTTATTTTAAAGAAAAGATACTTAGTATTTCATATTTAATTACTAAAAATACAAAAGAAATCCGATTTTACGAATTTTGACAACATATATTTTATGTTTCTCGACAGTACTTATAAATATTTTACTAATATTAAAGATTAATACGATTTCAATGATATTAGATATTTAACTGTCCTAATTTGGTCCATTTGACAGTATTAAAGAACACAATTGCTCAAAATCGTATATTGTTCTTAAATAATATCTTATCGTTTTAGTATTATAAAAAACAAAAACAATTGTATACTTTTAAAATTATTACTTTATATACATCCTTTATAGAAAATATTTGTAAAAAATATTTTTTGTTTGAAATTCATATTGTGATAATAATACAAAGTTTTGTTTAGTTTAGAGTGAAAGAGAGAATAATACATTAGTTTACATAACGTATAAGTTTATATGACTGTCATATATAATACCATAATTCTTTTAGAAAAAGTTATGGCATACATTTTTTATATACATAATAAATTATAATTACTAACAACATATTATACTTTTGTTTTTCATTTTAGCAATAAATACTTACACGTGGAATCAGACAAGTCACACGAAAAGTTTCTCAGATGATATACTCGCAGTAACTTATGAAGATGGTAAATGGAGTAAGCCTTATTATGATTGTGGAGGTGGAAATATATGGATGCTCACATACACAGTTCCTTTTTTCGATTTTAAAAACGGAAGATACTTTTTTAAGTGAGTATTTTGTGAATATTTTATTTTATTAATTAATTTGAAATGTTTGCAAAAGTTGTTTCTAGTAGTTAAATAATTTTAAATATAGTTTACCTTATATATTTGTTTTAATTAGGATAAAAAAAAAATTGTTTAATGGTTTTTTGAGATTAATGTTATACAATATTTGTGTTTCTTTAAATGTGTATAAATTTAATTTTCTAGTAAGTCTAATATATATCTATTAGCACACTTACACTTTATAGCAGTAACATACTTTTTTGATTTTTGTATAATTACAACATTTTTATTATTTAAATCGTGAAAGTATAATATAGAAAGATATGTGACCAGGCGTTATTCTTAATATAAAGTATTGAATCTCCAGATTTAATATTAACTTAATTTTGAAGTTTAAGAAAAGAAAATGTTTGTAATTTGATTTTAGTTGAGATTTGCTTCTAATAATCTCTCACTAAGAAAAGTATAATTACACTTAACTAAGTAGAAGTAAAATGTTTGGCCTAGTCGAAATTATCACTGGATTTTTATTCATCATCCAGATGTTACAAATAAGTTAAATTATTTACTTTGTTATCTAATAAAACTTAATTGAAAAAAACGTACTTTTAAAATAAGCCAAAAGAAAATATAGAAAAATGTCATCCCTATTGTTTATTTAATTGCTACGAAAAAGTTAAATTATAATTGTATCACTAAAAACGGACTTGAAAAAAGACAAGGATTATTATTTTCTAATGAGATTTTTGCCTTCCTGATAAATCTTTTGGAAAAGTTGAAAATAATCAGTAAACATTTAATATCAACAAATATTATTTAATTCTCTTTTTATCTGCTAAATAGATATATAGAGTGAACACTCTATATATCTATTTACTTACTGAACAGTAAGTAAGGAAACGGGTTTCTATTGTTCTCATTGTTTATAATAATTTACCTGTTTCCTTACTTACTGAACACTTTGTATATTAAAAACCAAAAATATATACTTAAGTCCGAAAATTTTTTTGACAGCATACTGAAGGTAATACATTGACTCATTGGCTTTAATTTTTTTTAATTAAACATAATTTATTAAAACTTTACACATGTTTTAGCCTCAGATGTTTTTTTAAAATTATTTTTTATAGTTATATAGCATATATAGCTAAGCTATGACTTAGTTGAAGAATTATAAAGTTAATTACTATTAATATTTAAAAAATAAATTTTCCTTTCAATCCAAATATTTTAATTACTTGCAACGTAGAAATTATTTTTTAGAATCGTTTTCTCTTTGGTTTTTTTAGGATAAAAAAAAAGTCGAGAAATGTGTATAATATAATAATATAATTTAGATATAAGGTATAAATTTATAAACTATATATTATATGCATTGACTTAATTTTTTTAGATAGTAATCTATATATTTAATGACGTTGAAATATAATTTATGAATATTTTAATTATTAGTAATTCCTTAGTCGTGCTTTTCCCCCGTCTGTGCATAATGACTTTTTTTTTTTCGCCGTGATGTGATATACACTTGAAAATTATATTATACATTAATTGTACATAATTATATATAAATCGTTGCTATAATGGTACAAAAGGTATTATAGACCAATAATTTTTTTCTTAAGTAAAATATTTTCTTAAGTATAATCTAATTAAATATGTATTTTATACAAAAAATGTTATAAAAAAAAAATAGTTTATATCCTTATAAGTAAGTAGTGGTGGTCAATAGGATGGGGATTAAAGGGGTAAATCTTTTTACTCCATTGACATATCCTTTTTGACAATTTATATTTTATATATTGGAAACTTTATACATGATAATTCAATTTAAAAGTTATTAAGCAGAATCAATATGGAAAAATTATTAATCCTAAATATTTAGAAGATTAAATTTTAAGTTTGGGTTATTATTTATTTGGTACATTAAATGAGGTACTATTCTAACTGGGTACATAATAAATGTATATTATATGTTTAAAATAGAAGAAAAAATGACATTTATGGATATCTAATAATCTTTAAGGACATCTTGATATAGTAATACAAATAAAAAGCTCTTGGTATTGGGGCACAGTTCCCATGACGATATTTATCATAAAGGTTTTTCATCCCCCCCTTGGAATAGTCATTCGATCACCGCTGAGTATAAATTGAATTGTATGAATTTAATTAATATTTCGATTGATTGATGAAAGAATGTTTAAATATGCAATAATTCAATGGACAATTCTGAGAATTATCTTTATCCTGCAAGTGATTCAGTGATTCACAATAATAGACTCACTCTGTATAATCAGGAAGCAAAGTTGAATTTTTTATAGATGAAAGCTATAAAATTGACAATAAATATAGTCGACATGACTATAGGTCAAAATGGTGATATTATGAGTATGAAACAAATTATACTCACTGCACAGCGCAAAACCTTATTAATGAATTGAGTAGCTATAAATGATTTGTTTTCCCGAATTATTAATATTTGTTAAATAATCCTTTTATCCTTAAATATAAAACATCACTGATCAAATAATATTTATAATAGGATTAATTATATTTAAATGTCCTTTATTATACTGTATAATAATTTATATTGCAATAAACAGTTTGATATTAATTTAATTTTGTCCAGCTTCGAACTTACTCTAAGTCCACGTAAAATTTTCAGTCTTTTGACAAAAAAAAATTAACATGAAATTATATTTTAATCCCCATTGTATATTTCATAGTTGGCGTGAACTTAAAATGGTTGTGTAAATGTATTTTTAAAATGATTTTTTAGAGGCACGAGTGGCATTGATATAGATTTAAGAAGAGTGGATATCGATCAATGTAGTTTACCTGAAAGAAGTACAAAATTAAATATATTTGCTTCATCAAATAAATGTAAAAATGAAACAACACAAGTAAGTGTAAATTTATAATTTTTAATTATAATCTATTTAATGTTTGATAATTATCAAACATTAAATAGATTTTAAATTCTTAAGTTTGTTTCAATATAATAACCCATTCTACGTAAAATTGCTTAACACACGTATATTTATAATTTCCATGTGAAAATGAAAAAATCAAATATATTATTTCATAAAAAAAAACGTTAATTAAATATATTATAACAATATTTTTTAGTGTGTCTCGTTGGCTGGCTTTGGATTTCGTCGTGGAAGTTATAAATGTGTATGTCGTAAAGGATATTATTTCCCAGACATAACTACCAAACAAAAATACTTTAATGGTGTACTACTCGAAGAAGAATATGAAAAACTCACATTGGTCAGTTTTAATTTTATAATTATCCTCAATGACGCAACCAAATAGAATGGGGCACCCTGGTTCTTCATTGAAAGCAATATTCGTTTTTAAGTGATGAGCAAAAAAAAAATGTCCAAAATGTAGAATTTTATAGATTTTTTATAATAGCATTTTAAAATCCTGGCTACGCCACTGATTACCATACAAGATTGGGTAATTCGATTAAATATAATAATTTAATAAAGGGAAAAAACACTTGACTGGATAATTACTTAACATATTCCGATTTTTTAATTTTTTTTTTCAACGAAATTACTCTAAGTAAACCCAACTCAATAATGTGACTCTTGCGAAATTTTTGACAATCGCCCGGGAACGTTTAAAAATTTGGACCATTTTCTTGAAAATGTCCACTGATGTTACCGTTTCATATTTGAAAGTCTGAAATTTTCACCAGACCCGTCCAAAGTCATTTATAAAATATCACAAAAAAAAAATCTCAAACTGTTAATTTTTTACCATTTTGTGAGCTTGAGGTGGAGGTTATAAAATAATATACTTAGGTAATACAAAGAATGGTATAGGGATAATAATGAATGAGGAGTAAGAAAGTAAAGTAAAGTAGTAGAAGTAGTTAGAAAAAGTGACAGAATTATAGTCATAAAATTAATTTTCTAGGTAAAAGTGTAGAATATAGTAAGTGCCTATGCACCACAAGTAGAATGTATTGAAATAGATAGTGAAGTGTTTTGGAAAGAGATAGATGAGGTTATTCAATGAATACGTGGTAATGACTTGTCGGTAATGAGAGGATGAGAGGTTATGAAAATTACAAGGTGGGGGGGTATGGTTTTAGAATGAGACTGTAGAAAAAATTCTGGATTTCGCCGTATCGTATAATCTTGCAGTGGTTAATACTTATTTTAGAAAAAGAGAAGAACATTATATAACTTATAAGAGTGGAAGTAATAGATCATAGATTGATTATTTTATGTGGAAAAGAGAAAGTGAAAAGTGAGTAAAATATTGTAAAGTTATCCCTGTATAACAATATAACATTCACTGATGGTAATGGAGTTGAGGTGTGTTGGGAAGACAGTAAACAATAACAAAAAGAAAACAGGAGTAGAATCGAAGATTTGGTAGTAGCAATTGAAAGGAAAGTCAACGTTTGAGCCAGTTTTTTGTGTGAGACAACTAATAGAAAACTATAGAAAAAAGAAGAAATAGCTGTATATGGTATTTATAAATTTGGAGAAAGCATATGATAGAGTACTAAAAGAGGTTATAATGTGGTCATTAATGAGAAAAATAGTCCCAAAAGATCGACCCCAAATAAAAAAAAAAAAAGAAGATTAATTTAAGAATAAAAATATTTTTTACATAAGAAGTTACAAAAATTACAAAAAAAAAAATCATGGATACGTATTTCGGTAATAATGCTACCAACATCAACGCTAAATACTCCACCAGAAAAATGGTCTTTTATACCTTTATGACCTTATCACCTAATGACGTTATTGCTATAACTTATTAATATAAGTGATGTTATCACCTAGTCGAATATCACATTTTGCCAGTTTAAATTTGTTTATTAATGAATTTTACAGTGTGCAAAATCTGAATTTATTAAATTATCATTATTATTAAAAATTTCTATTGCCTCTCTTATATTAAGTTCTTTGTAATTATTAACGTTTTTACTTAGTTTTATGATTTTAATAAGCGATTATGTGTCAATAAATTTTCAGTTATAGGAGATTTATCAATTTCTTGATTTACCATAGTAAAAAAATGTCGACCTTATCCCAAATACATTTTACTATTTTTTCTCTTTGAATTTTCCTCATTTTATCTATTATTATTTTACTACAATTTTGTTACACTGATTCTGAAGTAGTATGTTTTTTGCAAAACAATTACCATGCACCTATAGGGACGAACCAAAAGGCCTAACGCGCCGAAGTAGCCTAGGAGTGGAACTTAGTTTATATACAGGTTGATCCATTTAACATTGACCAGCAAATATCTCAAAAACTATTTATTATTTTAATAATTTTTTTTTTTAATTATTTTAGTTACATAAAACTCTACATTTATCCATGATCAGATAATTTTTAGGTTCATCCCTTATGCCTTAAAAGGGTACCAACTTTTTTTTTTCAAATGGAAACATATATTTTTAGTTAGATATATTGATAGAGTTTTTTTTTTATAATTTTTAGCGTTTGAATTTTTCATTTAAGTCGATTAGTTTGCATGTTATTTCACTTTAAAGTTTTGATTTTTTTTACCTATATATATGTATAAAACGGGTAGACTTGTAATACAGGTAGTTAATTGCAGCGGTTATGATGGCTCGTAAAGACACATATTAGATAAGATAAGATATTTGCTGGTCAATGTTAAATGGATCACTCTGTATAATTTAATCAAGTGATGTGAATTTAATATTTTAGTATCAAATTTTATTTTAAAATAAATTTTTTTTCACAAAAAATAATATTTCTTTTTTGTAGGCAATATTAATATCGTTATCTACATTTTTGGTAGCGGTATTTTCGAAGTTTTATTGAATAATTTCATAAAATATTAGTTAAACTAAAGAGTCTTTATCTTAGAAAATAGTTCATTTAAATATGAATTTAATTATTTTTACAGTATAACATAATTTATTTCATTTTATAATAGGCAGTGCTCGAATTGGACAAAAATAAGTAGGGGAGCTCAACTTAACAATTTGAAAACTGCGTCCCTAGTATTTTGAAGACCTTTTTTTTTTTTTTACTCATTACTTGATTTAGTATTTATTAATAAATCATATTTCATTATCATACTAATATTTAAAAAAAAAAAAAAGAGGTGGTATTTTCCACCGTCCTCCCGTCACAATAAAAAAAAGTAGTTGGGGTGCGCAAAAAAATTTAAAAAAAAGTAGAGGAGCTACGTCCCCCTGCGCACCCCCCCAATTCGAGCACTGATAATAGGTAAATTAGAGAAAAATATTAATTTTAAGATCTCTAAGGGTACTTTATAGATTATAATATATTTTTTATGATACACTTTGTACGCTTGTTCTAACATAGACGTCATAATATGCTGTATATCAATGTAATTTTAAAATTACATTGATATATATACAGAGTGATCGAAATCTAGTAAGACACTCATTTACTCAGAAAATATTGAGAATTTAAAATTTTATTATAGAGAAAAAATATCAAGTTTAAAAATGTCTACTATAATATGTAATCAAACCATTATTTTTTTCGTCCCTTCAAGGATAAAAACCCTTATTTATAATTTTCTTAAATGGGAACCCTTATTTTTAACTTTATAATATGATAAAAAAAAAATTACAAACAATTTTGTTCTTATAATTATTTTTATTCGATTAACCGTTCGTCCGTTACAGCTTGTTAAAGTTAAGTGATTTTAGGGCAAATTTCTATTGTCATTTTACTGTATTAAATACAAAAGTCATTATTTTTATTTGCTGTTGCATAAACCAAATTTTATTGATCAAGTTATGACAGGTAAATTAGCTATAAAAATTTACTACGCACTAAATGAGTGATAACAATAATAGATTCAAACCGGGTTTTCGGTGTATTATTAATAGCTAAGTCTATGGTTTTGTAAGACTAAAGGATCTAAAAAAAAATACCGGTTGCACTGCCACCAATATTATGAAACGTAATAAATGACAATATTTTTCTGGAAGTCTAAATCTTTAAACAATTATAAAACGTAAACGGTTGTTTAGATAAAAAAAATTATAAGAACATAATTGTTTGTAATTTTTTTTTTCTATCATATTATCAAATCAAAAATAGTGGTTCCTATTTAAAAAAAATTATAAATAAACATTTTTATCCCTAAAGGGATAAAAAAAAAAAATTATTTAACTTCATATTATTGTAGAGTTTTATAAACTTGATATTTTTTCTCTATAATAAAATTTTAAATTCTCAATATTTTCTGAGAAAATAAGTGTCTTACCAGATTTCGATCATTGTGTACATATATATATATAAATATTTTCTTATTGATGTTTTTAGAGCAAACCAAGTTCTTACAATATTAAGGGCAATTTTGAATGTAAGAAATGTGCAGAGGGATGTGATGATTGTGTTGATTTCAGTCCATGTATTGCTACATACGATATAATACTTCGTATCACTGTATTATTATTGACTTTGCTAGTTATTGGATTTTTACCAATGGTTGCAATTTTTACTTACAAATATAATGATCTTAAGGTAAATATGAAATTATTTATGGATTTAAAATAATATACAATTTATTTTATTATAATATTATAGTGTGATTTAGTACAGTTTATTATAATATGTAATATCCAATTTTTTGAATCTATAAAATCAATATAAGAAACTGTATTTGTACTATTTCATATTTGTATCATATTATAGTTTTAAAGAAATTCTCTATTAAATCTTGGCCATATCAAAAACGCCTCAAAAATTTTATATTTAAAGATATTGACTTGTAAAATATAAAAATATTTATTTTTAGTTTCAAATTAGATCAATAAATATTTTTAGCACAAATAATAAAACAAAAAGTAATTTTTCAAAAAAACTATACTGAAAATGTCCGAAAAAAACGTAAGTGGCTATGATTCCAATTAAATTGATTTACTTTACATATTCATGAAATTCATAAAATTCGAAGAAATGTAAAAGCGGGCGTTTTATAAGAGATGTCTTCTAAGAGAGTTAGTGGAACTCATTCTCTTCAAATTTTATCAATTTTAATCTCTGGTCCTAAAATATATTTTTCAAGATGTTGGAAGTGCATTATAATAATGCAATATATAACTAAAATATTTTTACTTTGTCATTGGAAAATAATTAGCTTACCTGATTCGTTTTCGTCTATGATATGACTTATATGAACTATAGTGCAAACGTTATTATGATATCAAAAAATTAAAATTTTACTTAAAAAAAGACATTTTTTAAAATTTTTTATTAATATCTGAAAGGTGAAAGTCAAATATTCTAAGTATCAAAAAAATGAAAAAGTGTTTTATTCCTAATTATTGATTATTGTAGGAACTGTGCCACCTCATTGACCTTTTATTTTTATTTAGCTTATTAAGAAAATATTCTCGATTTTTTTTTCATTTGAAGTTACAAAAAAAAAATGATTTAAAATTTATATTACTTCATATTTTAGTGTTATCCTAAAAAACCAGCCGCACGGAGCACGTGCACCCAGTGCTCCCTTAAATGTGAACCTGCACGTCATCACGTTTAAAGTTTCATTCTATGCACCATATCCATCATCACATGTTTGTTCTAAATTCTGATTCATTTTAAAATTTAATAAATATTTATTGTACACTGAATTTTTTTTTTTTTTTTATATTAAGTATAATATTTGCTATTTTAAATTAAATATCGATACTTGTAATCAGTTTTACATTATTTGGTACTTGGTACAACTAAGAAAATTTGTTAGTTACAGTAATTAAAATTATAGTAAATAAGTAGTATTTAACAATAATTATTATCTATGATAACATAAAAAAATGTATTAATTTTATTTAATCAAGTTGAAGTTACATAGAATTAGTACAATATATATTTTTACAAAAATGTTTATTAATTTTTTACAATTTTATTTTATTTTAATTTTAATTCTGAAAAAAATTGTTTGGCACTTGGAACTTCTAATACTTTATATTTCAATTATGGTACTATTAAATTGTTGAGATTCATAGATGAAGTTTTAAGTGGCCTTTAGAGATTAAGACAATCGAAAATGTGACATTTTATATGGGCGAATATAATCATTAGTAAATTTTTTTTTTAATTTCGTTTATGAAAATATATTCTTACGACATTTATTGGTGATATGAATTGTTTTTATGTGACTGTTCATTTGAATATTTACTTATTTTATTACAGATTGTTAAAGCTGCCAGTCCCGTTTTATTGCAAATAATAATACTTGGGGCATTTTTTATTTATACTACGGTAAGAAATAATCGGATTTATTATTATATTTTGTCCATGAGATTTATATTTTACTTATGCAACCAATAGCATAATTATTATACTATTGTTAACATGAGATATGCCAGCATTTCTCGAATGAAAATTTATTAATACTTACTAAACAAAAATTAATGAACACAATTTCATAACTTTTAAACATTATTGTTTAAGTTTATTACAAAGCGTATTTATTTTCAGATTATTGTTATGTACCCGAAACCAAATATAATAACATGTACGGCAAGATATTGGCTGAGAGAAATCGGATTTTCTTTAACTTACGGAGCATTAATGCTAAAAACTTGGAGGTACATTTAGAAAACTTAGTATAAAAAGCTATGATTTTATAATTGGTTTTAACCATTGAATATTCAAAAGTAAAAACGAGATATGAAAACAGCCTGACTTCAGTGAATTATTTTCCAAAGGAATATTGTTTCCATATTTCTAGACATTTATTGTTTATGGGGAAGTATATAAATATGATTTTGGTTGTGTTTAGAAATATTTTCTAGGTTTTATTTTATATTTTTTCAAAAGAATTTAAATTCTGGTGCCAAAAAAGTTTTAAAGCCTAAAATTATACATTGCGCACTTCATTTTTGGCATGTTTACAAGGACACAAAATATATCAAATTGAATATTATTTACTCCGAGATAAGGAAAGAAGGGTTCCTATTTAGATGTTAAAATTAAAATAAATAAATGTAATATTTTATAATATAATATAATAAATGTCCAAATTTTTAACAGTTTGTTTTGAGTAGGTACATCGTAATATTATTTTTGTTAAAAATACATATCCGCAATCATATGAAAAAATTGTTTATTTTTTCTAGAAATATATAAAATAAGCAGCAAAAAATATTATAAAACTTTATTATTATTTTTTTTAACCAGAAATTTTAATCTAGGTGTTCGTTGTATAAACCTCTCAAAAATGTATACAATTCTGTTCTATTAAAAATTTATTGATATTATAAATGACTCGAAGATTACTTTTATTCAGAAAAAAAAAGCTTAATTAAATACGATGTTTTTATTAGTTAAATTGTACAACTGTTGTTCTTAAGTAAACATTTATAAATAAATATATAATCAGTGCAATGATAATTGCATGCGGGAAAAAAAGCTTATTTACAACAATGTATTTTATTTCAAACAATAACGTTTCCATATAAACCTATTTAAAATGTCTCATATTCTTTACTCAAGCATAACTATAAAATTACTAATTCAATTGACTCTTAGTTTATGTGAAAACATAAAGTTTGTTACTGAGAAGTTCTCTGTTCTAATTTCATGTAAATCGATTTAACGAAACGGAAGTTATGAGTATTAATGTTAAACATTTTTACCAAAAAAAGATATTGAAATGGTCTCTATTATTGCACGCGACGGCGGCTGAGTATCGCGTTGTCGGTTCCTTAATCAATTTTGTTTCGTATGCGGACTTCTTGATGCAGCAGATGAGGGAAGCTACTTACTACATATAGTGTCAATTAAATTAATATTATTATAAAAAAATTCTTATGTGATCTTGTTGGAAAAAATCACGAACATATATTAATTGTTTGCGTCCTGGGGTGGAAGTACTATCACATTTACCGAGTGACACTAGAGAAATAAGGAGCGTAAGGATGATGTAATTAAAGGTTCTTAAATAAATTGGAACACCAATTTGTCGGCTTACAAAAAAATATTGTATTATTAACACAAAATGCGATAATCAACTATTAAACAAGAATTTCAAAATTATAAGCAGATAATCGATGTAGTACAACATTTTTCCTTGTAAGCAATTAACATTTCCTTGTGATTGTACAATAATTATTAGTTTTAATCAAAGGTACAACTAAAAAAGTAATATGTGTTACCCGTATGACTTACTATAATCATTTAATAATAATATTTATAAATAATATAAATGTAATACACTTTGCCATTTGGCACAATTATAGGAATAAATTTATGTTAACTTTGACTGCAATTCAATCACCCTAGTGAGTAAATACTCTAACTAATATAATAACTACTTGCAGGTTTGAAATGCAAAGATTACTTAACTAATAATATGAATAATGTATTGGTTTATAAGACTTTTATAATTTAATTTATATTTGGTATATAAATGAAATTTGGATACTTGAGCAAAGAAAACTTGTAAATTATCACACTATATTATGCATACAATTTGAACGTTGTTACATTAAAATGAAACACAAATGTAAGAAAAAAATTATTTTGAACTTGCCCTATGATAAATCATACTTTTTTTATATGCCGGTCGACTGATAACAAGGCGACAACGGTTGTCCAACAATTTGGGGGTAAAAGAGAGAAAAGGTGTATGAGTAAGATTACGCGGCAAATAAAAATTTTATGCGTGGCACTAGCTTTAATAATAACTATATATCTGTATTATAATATAATAAAGTTATTTAATTTTAATTTAAAAAAAAAAAAACTGTAAAAATAATATCTTCTCAGTTCTGCACATTGAAGTTAGTCGTAAAAATAGTAATATCACAACAAAAAGACTATGCCTGTAGCTATATGTAAAAAAACGGCTATATAGACAAAAATCAATCTTCAGGTATTATGTACCTCATAAGTGTCACAAAACTGAAATATCATTTACGGTAATTAAAATTTTCAATTTACTTGACAAGAGAACATAAAATTTCTTAAACAGTTGTTATAACAGCTATAATAATAGAATTTCAAGTGTATAGTTATACAGTTTACTTATTATTGTACTGTTTTAATAATGCATAAATATATTAGAATAAAAAATATGTATTGTTATGATAATAATATAATGTAAACATATAATGCTAAGACAATATCATCTTAGCTTGATTTTGAATTTAAAAGGAAGATAAACTTTAAATGTTTCTTTATTAAAATAAGTTTAATATTTTTCAAAAAAAAATATAAAATTAATGAAAAGTACTACAGTATATATTTTATGACAATGCTACCACTCAATATGTGATTACTTATTTGAAATAAATATCTACAAAAATAATAAAAAAAATCACTGCAAAATTTTGATAAAAATGATGAGCTGATGAAAGGTATTTTTATTGACTTTTGAAGTGTGAAAATTTAATATACTACACTATTATATTTCCAATTGGATAAAACTGAGTTTTTCTTATAAATATTCAATTTAATTAGTTTGTATAATTTTGTAAAAACTGTTCTCAAAGCAACTATTACTCAGAAAATTATTGGTAAAATAATCGTTAAAATAAAAATTTAATATAATTTAAATGTTGAGGTAATTCGAAATAAATTGTTAAACATTTAAAAATATAAAAATATATTTTTTGCTAAAATTTAATAACTTATTCAATTGTATGTATTAATTTTTTTCAGGGTATCTCAAGTTTTTAAAGTAAACTCAGCTAAGACTGTTCGTATTACAGACAAACAATTAATTAAACTTCTAGTTTTAATGGTGACATTTGTTACTGTGATACTATTCATTAGGACTATGGTGTCTCCTCCTCAAACAATAATTGGTCGAACAGCTGATAATTTGAAAACAGACATATGTCCTACTGATTGGTGGGATCACTCGTTTTCTATGTGTAAGTATTAGTAATATACTTTTTTAACGTTTTATTGTTTATTTTTGTATAAAAAGTTAAAAATTAACAAAAAAATATAAATTCTAAGTAGAGGAAGGCTTAAAAAAGTACAATGCTGTATAATATTTAAAAATTTTATGCACGTTATAGAAATATAAAATAAAATATTTTTTATACAGAGTGATTATTTTAATACTATCCACTAGATTTTTTTTTAATAATTATTATATTAATAAAATTCTTTTTGACATTTATTAGTTCCATATATTTCTTAATGTATCAGTTATTAATTACTTTTTCATTCCATCCTTTATAACTTATAAAGATGTCAACTTTATTTTTTTTAATTGCAACATACACATTTAATTAGATATAAAATAAGAATTATCTAATTAGGAAACTGATTGGTCGTAAACATCTTTGTAGAACAGTTATAACTATTTAAAAATATATAATGAAGGTGAGATGTAAGTTATAGAATTTCTATCACTACATATTACTCTATCACGATCTTTCTCTACTCTAAATTTAAAAGTGTTAACAACTTTTTAATAATGGGTAAAAAGTTGTATTTTCTTAATTAGTTCATTTTTTATTTTATAAACTATATATGTATGTTAATATTTAAAATAATAAAGTTGATACCATTATAAGGAATAAAAGATAAATTAAAAAATATTTAATAATTGAGAAATTGAGAAATATCTTCTTCTTTTTCCTCGCCTTAATTTCAAATACTTGGGATCGGCCACCCTTTTCCTAAACTTCCACTTGATACGATTTCCCATATCATCTACCCTCACATCAGCTATCCGCATATCGCATTCAATAGCATCCCTCCATCTCTTTTTTGGTCTTCCTCTACCTTTTTTCTTTCAACATTCATTTTTATAATTTTTCTTACAGTGTCTCCTCATAACATGACCAAACCATCTAAGTCTATTTTTTATCATTTTATCCATGATTGACGCTACACCTATACTCTCTCTTATATGTTCGTTTCTTATCTTTTCTAGTAACTCCACTCATCCATCTAGCATTCTCATCTCTGCTACACGCATTCTCTTGTCAATCGCCAAAATTCCTAACCATATATCATATCTGGTCTCACTAAAGTCTTAGTATAGAACTTATCTTTGAACCTCATTGAAATTCTCTTCTCGAAATTGCAAAATGTATATGGAACTAAAAAATACCAAAATAAATTTCCTTAATATAAGTATTACTTAAAAATAATTTGAGTGGCTAATTAAAAACAAACCACCTTGTATTTTTAACTAGCTTAAAAAATAGGAAATTATCTAATTAAGAAAGTGATTGGTCTATAACAACTTTCGAAAAAGTACTCCGAAATTTTTTATACCTAGGTGAGAAGAAAGGTACAACCAAGAACTGCCTAATGGTAAATATTGTCATACCCGCATCTGATGTCTAGTATATAATTTATGTAAATGGTAATAAATTCCAAAATAATCGGTAAAATGTTGTTAATTATTTTCTTCTTTCTTAATTAATTAATTTTTTAATTTATAAGCTAGTTAAATATGTATATTGAAAAAAATTAAGCTGTCAGCCTTATGAGATATAAGTACTGTATTTAAAATGTAATTAATAACTGATAAATCAAGAAATATATGAAACTAAAAATTACCAAAATTAATTGTCTTAACATAGTTATAGCTTAAGAGAAATCGAGGTACATAGCATTAAAAGAAAAATTCTTATCTTAAAAAGTATACTAAAAATTAAAATCAAATAATTATACATCATCTTCGTACATAATTCTCTTAATTATTAAACAAAATTAATTCAATTTAAGCATACAATACGTATATAAAAAGGTTTCATTTTTAAACCTCAGCATAACACATGGTAATAAAATTGAATTTTGTTCTAAATAGAGTAGCTATTATATGAAAGTTCATTAATTTATGTGATGATAGTAAAAATAAAATAAATTTATTGGTAATGGACGATTTATTTGAATTAGAGTCATTTAGCTTATATGTTAAATTAAAGAATAGGGTTTTCAAAAATCATTTGAGTGATTTGGTAAACCGCTTAAGGTTTAAATTTGTTTCTAGAATTAATTCGAGGTCATTGGTTTTAAATTGATTTAAATAATAGTTAATTTTAAAAGCTTTTTTGTAATTATGTAGGTTAGTCGGTAACTTAATATAGTTAAAATATCAACTTGGAATGGAATGTAGTTAGTAATAATACTTAAGGTCTTCAATAGAACTAGAAGAATTTTTGAACTGTAAAAATTATGCTTGGATGCTTTCTTAAAATATTATAGATTAGATAATATAAATACAATTAAAGAATATTTAAATAAATAATTTAACAAATTAATAAATTTAAAAAGCAAATTTATATTTTAAACTTAATTTAGACATTTTAATGATGAAATATAATATTTTTGTGACATTTATATCAAAGCCTTACCAGAAAATGTAAAAATGGTTTTAAAGTTAAATTTTGTAGAAAATTAATTATTACTGTATTTTTGTATGTCAAATAGTGGAAGTGGTTTTCTTAATTTGGGGTATTCGTTTATGTGTAATGGTCCGGAAAACACCATCAGCATTCAATGAAAGTCGATTTATATCAATAGCTATTTACAATGAGTTTATAATGTCTGTTTTTCTTAATGTATCTATGTGAGTATAATATTTATTTATTCAATTTGTGCATATAAATAAATGTGATTTTAACGTCAAATTTTTACTGACAGATTAATCAATTCTCAGAAATGAGAAATGTAGAGTAGATATTGGGTTATTAATTTCTGTCAGAACGTATTTTAGTATGCAGAGTATGTTGTGGCTTGTACACATGTTTTTAATAGTTATAGCTTTTTATATTGTAAAATTTATGGAATAATAAATATGAGGGGAAATCGGAAGGACTGAAACTCGGGGTAAGATGAACAGGTGTTTTTAACATTCAATATTTATTATACAAAACTTATATAGGTATTGTTATATCGTTCTAAAAAAATTCTGTAGTATAAAATGTTTCTTTAATCCTTTCATACCAATAGTTATAAAGTTAAACAAAAATATTTTTGTAAAGCCCATTGATCTAGAAGTTCTTTCAACAAAACTTATACATTTTATTTTACAATTGATCCAAATTTTCTTTTTTTTTTTTTTCAATATTAGCCAATAAGAATATTTTTATTATTAATTATTAAAGGTTTATGATGTTAAAATCAAAAGTGCTTGAAGAGGTTTTATCCATTGAAAATTATTTAGGTTAAACTGCTTGTTGTTTAATATTTTTTAATATGATTTGGCTAACATTTTTAGGACATATTTACGCTCGCCTGCACTTATATTAGGATCCTTATAGTCATTTTTGTACTTAAAATTAATAAAAGAATATTAACTTTAATAATTGTTCTTTATTTAATTGTCCCCTAAGATTTGTTTTTTTATTAACTTTTTAAACTTTCACTGATCAATATATTACTGAAACACATAAATCCTTTGTAAACTGACCATTGAATTTGATTTTATTTTTTGATAATAATAGTTATTTCAGAAACAGTATAATAGCTAAGTAGTACTAGCAGTCTTAAATTGTTTTAGAAAATTTCTTGTTCACATATACTTCCAACTATATAGGTCATTAACCAATTTTGAAATAAAAATATATTTTTCCACGGTAAATACTTGGCCTAATTAATCCTAAGAGATTTTACGGGGTGGAAAATATATAAAATCAGTATTAAAGATAACAGCTTGGTTGTAATATATATTTTTTTTGTGAATTATAATACATTTTTTGAAATTACAAACAATATGAAGAACGTTGACTACATTAGATAAATTATGATTTATAGTTAAAAACTATGTATAAGTACACTGAATAATCTGCTAAATTTTACAATTAAAATATGCCTATTTTACATTTTTCAAATCAAATTATAGTCTTATTAAAATTAAGTAGCAGGTAGGCGGCAAGGTAAAATAAGTGAACTGTAAAATAACCATATGTCCATAAGCATGTATACTATATAAAATCATCGTAAGATAAACAGTATTATACCTAAAATATTTTAATATTACTCTTTTAATTTCAGGATATTTTTAAAGTATCCAGCGAATCCAGACTTACAGTACGTGATTTTTTTCTGTCATGCTCAACTAACTGTAACAGTATTACTTGGTCTCCTATTTGGAAGCAAGGTATTTTCAGGTTGCATTATATATTTTTGTATATTAATTCTTTCAGGTGTTATTAAAATAAAAATTTATTTAATTTTATTTATTTATAAATAAAATGTATTTAATGTTTCTTATAAAAAAATGTACTTTTTAAGGCATTGATTATTTATAAAGGCGAACATCGAACTGATGAAGCATCTTCTAATAAAATACTTGCTCCTAATTCTAAATTGAAATTGAACAGTTCAAAACAAAAATCAATAGAACCTTCTTATGAAAGTATTAGTGATAAGGATAATACAGAAATTCAAGTAAATTTATGAAAATTACTGCATTATTATTAATTAAATTTATTTGAGAAATATAACTGATAATATTTTAAGTTGGTTTAAATTTTAAAAAGTTCCCATTTTTTTAAATTAGTTAAAAATTTTAAATATTGAATTTATCGATTCTTTTTTTTACATTATTACTCATTAACATATATTTTATACAATTTAATCATATTCTTAGTACACATAAATAATTAAATTATATTATATTTGGCATGATATTGAAATGTTTTTTAAGGAATTGCAGAATCTCAAAGAATCAATTGAAAACTTAATGGTAGAATTTGCAAAGTGTGGACCTGCTTTTACAGGACATATAATAAAATTGCAAGCTATGTTGAGTGTATTAAACAACTCCTGTGGAAATAATGATCCACAAAATAGATCTATAATAAATAATGGTTGTATTTTAAAAATTATGGGCAGTCAAAAAGAAGAGTCCAGTGCATAAAAAATGTATAAATTTAAATTGTAATATAGATAAATTGCAATTAAAATACAATACATATGAAACTATATATTGTTAATTATTTCATTAATTAAATCGTAAATTACAAATATTAGGAGTGCAAATCTTTTTAAACATTTTTTATTTCCACTTTATTCTTTTATTAGAGATTTTGAAATTTATATTTATTTATGTATTTTTGTCCATCTTATCAATTTACTCGTTGTTACCATAAGAAAAATTTTTAAATATTATTATTGTATTCTCTAATAGCACGAAGAATTCACTGGAGAATCCGTGAAAATCTGGTCAGGAATTTTAGGATTCTCCTTAACTAACTGTCATGTTCACTCCACAGGTTTCCCATCCATAAAATACAAATATTTCTTGGGAGCGACAACACTCAAGAGGATTCTATGAAATTCCTAGTATAATCCCTATCAAGTCCGTGTACATTATTTATAATTTGTTTATAAAAAAATATTATACATATTAGACACTATGATTTAAAGTTTGACAAAAATATAATAATAATAACAATAAGTACATAATAACAAAACAAAAAGTTAAATTGATTTGCATCCTATCACGAAGAGTACTTAAAATATAAACATATTTTTACTGTACTTAAAAATGTATTCAGATGATTGTTAAATTTATTCACTGTTCTTCTTACTTAATTTAATATATTTAAATAATTAGTGTGTAAAACGTAATAAAATGAATTGTTAAATTTATCAATATATTATATATGTATATACTTTTTAATAATTGAAATTTATTTTTAATATTATTACATTTTCATTCAAATTATCTTTTGAAAATAGTGTATTGTTCCCTTATTTCAATGGTTCGTGAACATTACTTAAAACCCATTAAGTATATTTTATTTTGTAACAACAAAGAAAAATTAAAACGAATTCAATTTAAAGTTTAGTTACAAAAATGAATTGTACAATATTCATGATTTCTTTGAATAATCCTGAATTATTTTTAAAGTAATTTATCTATACATTTTTTTTTCACATAATAAGACGTTAATTAAGTAATAGTAAAATGCTTAATTAATTTTAATATCCACCCAAAAAGTGTAATACAGCAAAGTTTATGTAAACAAAATACAAATAAATTATAACTATAGATTACATAGTAGTATATGAGTAAGTAATCTATTGATATATTTTTAATCGTTGGTAATAATTAAAAAACTTTTAATGGTGTTGATTCAAAGGTATAATGCGGTTTCGAGGAACTGAGTATTGCACAACTTTATCGATAAAACAATTTATTTTTCATTTTTTTTCAGCTCGACACACAAATTTAATAGAGTATAAATATGTAAATATAATTGATATTAATTACATCTGTAAAGCATAATTTTGTAACAATTTACAACGTTTTAACTATGTAAGCTAAGAGTCCAGGTAGATACCTAGATCAGTTGATAATGCGCCTCGTTTCGGTGCATAGGTGCCGGGTTCGATTTTGTTGCTTTGGCCTATGTAGGTTTTTCCGAGCGTTCATCGTTTCCGCCAAATCTAAATAAGGTCGGTTGTTCGTTTCCGCCAAACCGATAGTGTATACCTGTCTACAAATAGAAGCTTGAGAACCACTGGTAAAAGTATTTGCCAAAATAACCCGATAATAATTATCTACTTTTCATATGATCGAACTTTTTCCTATTCTATTATTGTTAGTTAGATATCAGTGCATTGATATTCGGTCTATCGATATTTTGCCATCCGTTCTTTTTTATTTTACTTTTTTAATTAAAATGTCATTTGAATATATAAGAAGTAAGCGGGGCCAACAAATGATTTTATTGAATAATTTTAAGTTTCGTTTGCATATAAAGCAATACAAACGGGTAACATACGTTGGCGTTGTTTTGTAAAAGAATGCAAATGTGCCATTCAAGTGAATGAGCTCGATAAAATTATCGATCAAACAGGTATTTTTTTAATTTTTAGTAAAATTTATTAAAGCTGACCTTATTTGAAATTAGTTTTAATATGTCTTATAGAACATACATGTAATGGCCCTTGTTCTGATCCCATAATTATAAGACACAAATTAGCAGGCGATTGTAAACGTAAAGCCGTAGACGATATTTGCCAAAGACCGCAAAAAATAATTTTAGGGGAAATTCAATCATTAAGTAACTATAATTACAACGAATGTGTCATGATTCGCCAAACTATTTATCGCACTAGCCGACTATTTTTTTTTCTTATAAATCCATAAGCATCTATATGTGAATTACATGCATTTATTGATAACATAGAAATATCGACTACACGCGGAGAACAGTTTTTATTACACAACGATCATAAGAAAAATATTATTATTTTTCTTGTGATACAAACCTCAAATTTCTTTGTAATTCCAAATCAATATATGTAGACGGAACTCTTCAGTATTGCTCAAAATATTTGAACAATTATTTACTATACACGGACATATAAACAATTACTATGTACCACTTGTTTTTTGTTTATTAAAAAATAAATTTATAGAAATTTATAAAGAAGCTTTTGAGGTTATAAAATATAAATGCGCTGAAAATTTTTTATTGCTGTATCCTGAAAGTATAACTGCAGATTTCGAAATTTCTAATTACAAAGCTGCTCTAATTGTGTGGCCATCAGTTAATATAATTGGTTGTAGATTTCACATAACCCAGAGTTTGTACAGAAAACTTCAATAATTACGTTTGAATATAGCTTATAAAACATGTGAATGGTTAAAAGGTACCTTCGGATTAACTTTTTTAAATCCAGAAGACGTGTCTGATTGTTTCCTTGTTAACTTCATGGCATCAATACCTGAGGGAACATCTTTTATTGAGTATGCTGATTATTTAATCGATAATTATATTTCTGAGAAAAGCAAATATCCTTAAAAAATTTGGGCATTGATGGATCCCTCATTGGCTTGGGCAAACAAATAATTGTTAATCGTTCCATTCACATTTTAATGAACAATTTTATAAGACGCATCCTTCTATTAATAGATATTTTTACAAATTTTAATAGAAAATGTTCAATCTTATCAATGTAAAATTTGATGCCATTGGAACTTATATTAATTTCATATCTAAATGTGAAACAGAATATTGAACACACAACATAGATTTCAGGAATTTCATATTTTTTATACATCATAAAATAAATGAATTTTCATTGAAACCATTAAGATTTATTACGATTTGTAATTAGTCTTTAAAAGTTGTGACGACCAAACGACCATACACAATTCATTCGGTGACGTAAATGACCAAAAATGAAGTGACTAGACTTTTTAAAATAAACAACTGCAATAGAAATTCTCAAGAATTTAAATTTTTTTATATTTATATAAAATATTAAAATACATTATCCTCTTATATAGGAATGTTCTTATTACTTTGAACTCATTATGACTGAGTATTGAAAACAAAACTTAAATTAAATTTTCTTGGAAGGACTGAAAGTTTTAAATAAACTTAATATTTCAATTATACTGAATAAAATTATATAAAAATGTGAATTTTAGCTTCGATGCAAAGCTGAGAAGGTATTAATTTTACCATGATGTGTTTATTTTTTTGTGTCTATCACTACTTTTTCTCAGTTCTCACTATACCGATTTTTCTCGGCGTCATAAGATCACAAATCGTATCTACTTGAAGACATTACCCTCAAAAATTAAAAATGTTTCGCTCGTTCCTCATAAATAGTGCAAATCCACCAAAAAATTACGATTTTTAAAATCGGTAAATTTCGACATTTTTTTTTCTTCTAAAAATTGACATTTTGAAACCGTTTTTAAATATATGTTAAAATAAAGCTAATTTTATGTACTAGAAGTTAAAAAAAAAAAAAAATTTGTACCGACGACCAATTTTCTATGGCAGTCAAAGTAGAACAAAAAGTAGGAGTTAATTTTGCTTTTGGAATAATCCATCAATTTCTTAAAATTAAACAATATGTACAGATTTGCATCAAAGTATTTCTTATGATAGTGATTTTATCACATCAGCAATAAATACTTCATAAGAAACAAATGAATCATGGAAATAAAAATTTCCATAGTTATTAAGGTTACCTTTTAATGTTTAGCTACAGGAGATGCGAGTGGCATTCCATTCACACTAAAATAAGAGTTTTTTTTAATTTAGTTAATATCAGACTTTAAAATACTGGTTTATAAAAACAAATAATTGTTGCATTGAGTTTTTAAGTTATTCTACTTTGTAATTAAACGATAACCGGTTATTTGAAAGATAGGGTTAATATTAATCAAAAGTGGGTTTAGCTGGCATTGTCAGTTTACAAATAGAAATAATTTTATAAGATATAGATAAGTATTTTAAAAATAAAAGAAAAAAAAAACGTAAAACCAACTTAGTTTATACAAACTTGGTTGTGACACTTTTTTTATAAATGAATTTTAAAGTTTAGCTAAGTGTCAACACTGGCCTATCCAGACGTCGATCACTGTTGATACCATTCAAATAAAATCTCAGGTCACCATAAAAAGAACGAATATTTTTTCCTTTTTACAAACTACAAATTGGTTGTTTCACAATAATGAACTACTAAGATTCGATTGTGGTAACCAACTGCACGCTTGACTGGATGAACAAATAGTATTAATCGCCCAAGATCAAACTTACTGTACTACAAAAATGTTAGGTTTTTAATAGGTTTTTAGATTAATAGGTTTCAAACTGTTTTTATTTTCTTATTTTTTTGTCATATGTTCTGTTATACACATTGTGTTGATTTTTTATTTCCTTTATTATTTATGACGTTTTTGTTTATTAAATTTTTGTAACAATAAATGTTTTATATTTGTTTTTATAATATGAAAGGCGTGTTTTTATTTTTTTAAACATCTTCCTTAGAGAATCAACATTATCAATCCGACTAGACTCATATAGAGGTGCCCGGACGAAAAATGGCTACTAATCAAAGAAGTTTTTATTTCTTTCAAAATTTTATTTCAGTAAATTAAAAGTTTGATAACTATACATAAAGTTAGTTCGAACCTATAAACTAAGATTTTTTTTTTAGATATTTGATATTACCACTCAACATTTTTTTTACTTCGTATACAAAAAATTATATTGTGAAAATTTAGACTAGATAAATCAACTTCTTTCCGTACCGCATTAGGGTGGAAGTTGGATCAAAGAGAGTTGTTATACGGGTTTTCGCGTTAATTTTAAATAACATTATACTCATGAAAGTTGAATACATATTTTACATTCGTATTAGTGAATATAAATTTTGTCTAAATATTATGTTATTTTCTCGTGTAATAACTCATATATAAAACCCTTTAAATTGAGCAAAGGTAGGTTAAGGTTAGTAGGAAAATTTAATAAAATAAAATTATACTTAAATTTTAAATTTCCCATAAAAAAAAGTATTTGAAACTTTATAATAATTTTGAAAAACGTAAATATTTTGTAACTAGTTTATTTAAAATTAAAATTTAATAACTAACTATCTTATTCTATACATTTTTGCGTTAACTATAATAGTATTTAAAATAAACGTGATAATCCAAAAAAATAACAATACGATTAAATAAATTACTAGAAAAAAAAATCATCATATGAAGAAATTGGGCAGTGTATAACAAACATTGACATAAAATTATCTAAACTTTCGGATAATGAAAAAGTAGAAAACCCAAAAAAATACTTCGAAGCTATGGAAGAGTATTTCTGCCTTAAGTCAAGGATGTTGAAAAAATATACTTCATATGCAATATTCTGGAATGTTATGCGGTAAATTAGTATTTATCAAAAATTTAATCAAATACAAAAAACCTAGTTTTACTCAAATTAAATACTTTGTATACACGAGTATTGGCGCAAAAATGTAGTAACTTTAGGCAAAATTTGTATCCACTAATACAATAGTGAAATCTTCTTTTAGCTCGCCTTTATCCTAACTATTAGGGGTCGGTCATGATGATACAAGAGTGAAATATGTATTTAATTTTTGTTACTGTATTTGGCCATAGATTGTGTAAATTGGACATTTGGATAGTTCAAAAGTTGATGAAGTTGAACCAATAGATTGTATAGAAATTCATAACTTAGGGAATATAGAGGAATTTTTGGTCTCTTTGTAAAACTTACAAAACTGCGATAAAAATATTAAGCATTGAAGATGCTAGAAAAATAAACCGCCAGTAAGTAATACAACTCAATTTAGTAAAGTACAGTTTTTATTTATTTACATATTTTCTTAAGTGAGTCTACGTTTTCAATCCAACTAGACTCATAACAGCTTCATAAATCAACAATAATTAACAATAATGATAATTAACAATTGCAGATTAAAATTAACATATTTCTGTGATTAAAATTGCAATTTATTTAAACAAATCAGAAAAATATGATGTTTTTCAAAAACTTATTGATTTACTTAAAAATAATAATGATAAGTAACAATTTATTGAAATTATTAATTTATAATACAAATTAATTATAAATAATGGTTACCACGAATTTCATTTTATTTTATAAAATACTTATTAAATAGATAAATTTTTAATATCACAGATTTTAATTTATAAGAATATTATATTAAGTCCCGTTACTTGAAATTTTATACAGTCATTATAGATTTTTATGAATACTTAAAATTGGTGAAGGTTTTATACGGATTTTACTTTATTTACTAGTATTTTTAATAAACAAATCTTCACTTTAAATTTTTTTTTTAATGTAATATTTTATTTATATAATTCAATTAATTTTTATGAGGTTAATTAAGTCTTATTGCTATTTGAAAAGATAATTTTTCTGAAATAAACATAGTGTTATGTATATAAATGAGGAAATTAGAAATAGGTTAAAGTGAATTAGGTTGGGTCAAGAGTTGTTCTCAAAAAAAATATTTCTAAAATAAATACATTCAACTGACCGAGACTCGATTTTTTTTCACATGGAATTCGAACATTTATACTTGTAACTAGGAAGAATTAAAAGATAAATATTCAATTTTAATTCTTCTTAGTACGTTAAATAAGCAAATGTATAACTAAAAAATCATTAAATTGAACAGAAAATTTATGTTGAATTGATTACTATAGAATTTTTAGGACTATTAAAAATTTATTGTTGTACATCTTGTATTACATTAAATATATTTATAGATACATCTGTTTATAATTCAATTATTAAATAACCGTGTAAAAAAAAGTGTACATTGTTTTTAACTAATTTTTATAAAAAAAAAATGTTTGTCTTTTTTCAGTATTTAAGCAATGAGGCGGAATAGAAGATATATATCTATTTATACTGTCATAATACGAATATATTATTATAATTAATTAGTATTTTCTATTGTTTTGTTTGATTGCTTGACAAAAATTTTATTTTTAAAAAGAAAATATAAATGAGTTATTCTTAACATTATATTATAAATCTATAAAAAAAAGGCAATAACCATTTATTAAAATAATACTGCAAAACAATAAGCCAATTTTATAATTCAACATTTCATAACATCTATTTTGGTAATTTACTTACGGTCTAATTATTTAGACCGTAAGATATAGGATAAGATAAGGATAGGATAAAGAACGAGCATATAAGAGGGAATATAGGTGTAGTATCAATTGTGGATAAGACGAGAGAAAATAGACTTAGATGGTTTGGTCATGTTATGAGAAGAGAAGAATCTGAAGCTATAAGAACAGTAATAGAAATGAATGTTGAAGGAAGAAGAAGTAGAGGAAGACCAAAAAAGAGATGGAGGTATGCTATTGAATGCGATATGAGGATAGCTGATGTGAGCGTAGATGATGTGGAAGTTTAGGATAAGGTTGGCCGACCTCAAGTAGTTGGGATTAGGAAGGAAGGAGAAGAAGAAGAAGACTTACGGTCTAATTATTTAAAAATTTTCATTATAAATACAAAGATATTTTTATATTGAACGTTTTTTTTTTAAATTATAATGAATACTTAATATTAATTAAATTATATAATATTTATTTAATAAATTTGAGTATTTTTAGTAAAATTTTTAATGACAGTAATTACTACAAATGTTAAATTTTACAAAAGCGTTGAGAGTAAAAAACCTTATTATCTCTAAAAATGTAGTGTTATTACGGAGGAAACATCACAAGGTACACTAACATAAATTAAATCAATGAAATAAAAGTTTCAAAATAATTCGGTTTTATTAAAAATATATTTATTTTAATAACTAAACATAAAGCGAAATTATTACCGTTACTTTAAATAAATTTCATTTTAAAAAAACAAATAAATATTTTAATAATAATATTTGTTATCTTATAAAATGGTATATGTACATAAATCATTGAATACATATATATTTCATTTTGTGGATTTTTACATTTAAATTGTTTAAAATGTTACTTTTATGACTAATCTTTGTAACTTTTTGGTTAATAGTCATTGTACACATTTTTTTTACACCGTGACTTCTTTCATATAAGGTTTTTTGCCATTTTGATTTACTGTTAAAGATTTTTGAAACGCACTTATAGAATAACTACTAGTATGATTGCTGGCATTTGTTTTTTTATCCACATTGATTGACCATACATCTCGTTTGCTTACTTCTTGCATGGCAACTATTTTATCTACTATTAGTTGATTACCTAGTCGGATATTTTTATCTTTAAGTATTTCTAATTGCTGAAAAATTTGAGCAAATTCATCCTGTAACCATAAAAGTAAATTAACAAGGTAAATATATGTTATCGAACATATTATGTTAGATAACAACGTTTTTATATTATAACGACGCTGTTAGTTTAAAGGGCGTACCGCTGAAAATCAAAAATATGTGTTTAGTATTAAGTTTCAGAAAAATATAATGCACATAAAATGTTAAAACGATATTCACAAGTGTAACAAAATATCAATACATTCGGTGTTTATAAGATTTTCAAACACCTACAAAGAAAATACAAAATCTATTTTATACAAACGTGTTCAACTAATTATGAGAGTGACTAAAACTGTGAAAAACTCAAAGTTATGAATTGTATGATAATATTATTTCTAGTATAGTGTATGATATACATATTTCTACATTAATAATAAACAAATTATTTTATTTTTTTTGTCTTAGAAATTGAGTGTTTATATATTCGTACAGATTGTTTTTATAAAACAGAATAGAAAAAAAAAATTGAGTATTTTATTTTGTTTTGATTAGTTCCCTAAACAGAGAATAGTTTAGTACACGCCCTTTTTTTTAACAAAATATTGTTGATAATATAAATTCAATATTATATACTTGGATTTCATTTTCAGAGAAAGTAAAATCAGCACTAGATTCTTCAATACCGCCGAATGTAGAATTGGCTTTATTAGAGAGTTTTGTCTGTTTACTTAAAATTCTACCACAGCCAGTTATTTTTATACTTTTTAACTGTCCATCTTCATCATTTGATTCTTCACCTTTAATCACTAGGTATGCCTATAATTAAGCGTTATTATAATGAGTAACAAAGTATAATTTGAATTAATGTGAAATGTTTGTAATAAATTAAATAATTGTTTTTCCGTAATATTTATATGTAAAAATTTATGGTGTTCAAAAAGCATATACTTTGTATTTTCATATACAGGTTTTCAGTGAGTAAAAATATGATTTTTTTTACAGTTGTTTAAAAAGTGAAAACTTGATATTTTATATACAGAGTGGCCCACCACTCTGTACATAAGAAAAATTTTAGTAAAAAAATATCTTATTAATATTGAGTAGTAAATATTCTGTAGCGTTTTGTAGTTTGTGAAAATTTGAATTTTCATGTATTATTTTACGGTATTAAACATTGATAACGTATTGAGAAAAGGACAGAAGAAAACGCTATCTTTTCATGATTACTGTGTATACATATGATGATAATGTGTATACATTACAAACATGGCATTAATACCATGATAAGAAATTAGATAAGGCAATTATTACTTATCACTCTCATTCAAAAGTATATTGAAAAGATAGCGTTTTCTTCTGTCCTTTTCTCAATACGTATATCAAAGTTTAATACCGTAAAATAATACATGAAAATTCAAATTTTCACAAACTTCGAAACGCTACAGAATATTTACTACTCAATATTAATAGGATATTTTTTTACTAAAATTTTTCTTAAATTCTACTCTACAAAATAGCTATCCTAGATTTTTTTTTTACTTTTTATTTAAAATTTAAAAATAATTAATATTTTTAATAAAATGTAAAAAAATTAATTATTGAGATATAGCTATAGACCTAACGTATAACTATTATTTAAAAAAAAAATCAGCTAAAAATATTAACTGGATCAAAAGTTATTTAAGTTGTCAGTGAGTGGTGGGCCACCCTGTATACTAGAGTGAATTAAAAAAAATCTATCTTTGGAATTTTAATGAGAGCCATTTTAACTTTATTATATACATTAAAATAGGCATATTGGGAAAATTTGAGACTTTTAAAAAATAATGTCTGGTGGCTCAACGCGTTTTTAATGCTTAAGCTAAAATATACGATATTCTTGAAAATATGAATAAATAAATATTGCAATTGCACACTTTTCATATTTATTTTTTTTATTAAACAATTCATTTTTAATTAAATATAATACAATAGAAAAGTAAGTTTTATATTTTTGGTAACACTAAAATTGACTCTTTGGGATGATTATAACGAGTTGTTAGAACTTTGTTTGTCATTCATTGGAACACTGGACAAAAAAGAATTATAATTCATCCACCAGGAGCAATTCATAAAGCAAGATGGATGGCAATAATAATATATTGTCTTAAAATTTATATGTTCCGTACGCAATTTAAATTAACAATTTCGGAATGAAATATTTATATAAGATATTGGTTCAAATGTTCATATCCAGCAAATGTACCAAATAATGAACTTAAACTACTACGAGAACTAAAGCAATATAGTAATATTAATAAGTATGTAAGTGACGAAGCGATAAAAGCTTGTTTTTGGCATTTATGGTACTTCAATGAAATAATTGTTGAATTATCATTTTTTGACAATAAATCATTGATAAATCATCGATAGACGTAAAAATTAAAATGGTGCAAGCATTAAATAAAAAAGGAGAATACAATCCAAAAAGACGAATTGGAATGGAAACAGTAAAGGGTAATGAGGGTTTAAATCAATTTGTCACAGAAAACACTAAACAAATTTTTTTAGCTCTCAAAATAAATGATAACTTTTTACACGATGATCCCAAAAATGGTATTAAAATTCAAATTATAATTTGGCAAAAACCAAAATTGAATCCTTATTTGTGGTAAATAATACAGCAGATAGAGGCATAGCTTTAATTAAGCAATTTAATAATTGCCTAACAATTGACGAGGATCAAAAGCAATATTTACTACAAGTTGTAGAAAAGCAACGCAATGATAATATTTACTACTTATAATATACATAAATACCAGCCAAATTGCATAAAAAAAAATTTAAGCTTACTTGAGACCTACTAGAAATATACCATATAATGACGCTAATTATGATGTCCACGCAATCAATTTTCGACTTAAAATTTCGAAACTAAAAAATTTTTGTTCTACAATAAAAATTAAACTATTTTAATATACTAATCATAATATTTGACCAAAAATTGAATAACTGAGGCCGTTTTTTTGGGTATATGTTCAAAATACAAAAAACACGTTGAGCAACCAGGCATTATTTTTTAAAAATCTCAAATTTTCCCAATATGCCTATTTTAATGTATATAATAAAGTTAAAATGGTTCTCATTAAAATTCCAAAGATAGATTTTTTTTAATTCACCCTAATATATATACAACATAAAAAAGTTATAAAAATATTTTGAAAATAAAAATTATTTTTCTTCAAAATGACTAAGTATATTTTAGCTTCGATGCGAAGCTAAGTAGGTATTAATTTTACTATGGTGAATCTATATATATGTTTATATTTTTTGTGTCTGTCACCACTTTTTTCAGATCTTACTAGACTGATTTCACTGAACAACACATAAAAAGATCATAAATTGTATCTAGTTGAAGACATGATTTTGGAAATTATAAAAATTTGCCTTGTTTCCCATAATTCGCAGAAAACACAACAATTTTGATTTTTAAAATCTGGAAATTTTGACATTTTTAAAACTTTTTTACTTAACTTTTGAAAAATTTCCGGAAACACTTCAAATTTTAAACATATGTTAGATTAATGTTTATGTCATCTGACAAAGATTATAAAAAATTTGTTCTGATCACTTGTGTTCTATATTTAAACAATATATGTTAAACAAGTTTACATCAGGTTCTCCCCTTAATGTTGTAAATAAAATATTGTTAAAACTCTATAATTTATTGCAGAATAATGGGTTTTATAGTTCTATTTTAGGTATTATGAATGTAGTTCTTTAAATTTTATATTTATAAAAATGTATTATTGACTTACTTTACTGGCAAATATAAAACCTAGTAGTGTAGTGACTGTGAGTTGAGTATGACAGAAAAAGATTATGTACTGCAAATCAGGATTAGCTGGTGATTGCAGAAAAAACCTATGATAAAAATCAATAAAATAGCTTATAATCAAACTATTTGACATTACACTATACACACACCTACGTTTAATAATAATATGGTATCGTTTAAAGCATTGTCTTAATACAATATTACATCGTATTACTTGATTTTTATTACTAATTTAATAACTATATAAAAACATACACTGTGTGATTTATTAAGTTTACAATCTTTCATTTTTTTCGTTAAATTATTATTTTTTCAAACAAATATATAGCTTAAAGTTTAATATATTTTTATAAGCCATTGCAAGTATCAAGTTTTTTATAAGAAAAAAATATTCCTAAGGGTAGATTTTAGGAGTATCGTTTGAAATATAAATGGGAATCTACTATTATTATTTTAATGCTAAATGGAGAATGGTCTAAATAAAATTTGACTGGTTGATGATATCCAGAATTGTATTAATTTTTGTGATATTATCATTTGAAGATTTAGAAAAGATAATGAATGGGGTAGTGTTTAACGACGCTCTATTTTTACCATAACGCATAAATAAGAATTCTTCAACGTTTTGCATCCCTGTCATCTATAACCAAAAATTATAACTCAAAAAAATAAATCACATTGTTTATAAAATGTATATTATAGATGTCTGAGACAATAATTTTTTAGAGTTGCCAGTTAGGTAACTGAGAACTCTTATAAATTTTAATACAATTAAAATTTCATTGCAATTTTTTGTGCTATTAAACTACGTTAAAACTATATTTTTTATTGTTTATTTGTAATATTAATAAAAATATTATTTTCTTGATGTTTTCGAAATTTTAAAGATAACGGTTTTTTATATATTTTCATACAAAAAATGTTAATTGATCGATAATAAATAAGTATATAACGCAATTTAATATATTTACAACGCTTACTCCACCTATGCCACATGTCCACTTTATTCATTAATATACTTGTAACTCAATAAGTACTTATCGTAAAGTTTATATCAAATAATCAAAATTTTTGTAATAAGAAAAGCTCTAAAAAACGGCAATTTTGAAATGTTGAAAAAATTATTTTTATAATATTAAAAATAAATAGTAAAAATATATTTTTAAAGAAGTCTAAGAAAACAAAAATTGTATCAAAAGTGATAAGAGTTCGTTAGATTTGTTCTACTCTGTATATTTGATGCTAATATTATTTTGATTTTCCTAAGTGCACTTAAACTACATTTAAAATATAATAAGTTTAACTGTATTATAATTTGTATTATTATTTTATTATTTAAATGTAAGCATGTTCATCGAAACTGACTAGAGTAAATTAATTTTAATCTAGAAATAAAACTTTACGTGCAATAATAATAAAAACTACCATATAAAAATATTTATTTGTATAAATATTTTTATTTTTGACATTACATAAATAAATGTTTAAATATTTAATTTATTTATACATTTACCATTTTTTATATATTTCTATTTTTCCGCTAGGACTTCGAACTAGATGCCCCAAAAAGAGGGATAATATTATTTAATTATTTGATATAATCTTCTATTGTAATAAATCAATGATATTCCCTTATTTTTTTGGATTTAATACAATGTGCGTGTAAAGTTTCATTACTTTTTAATATTTGAATTAAAAAAGCCTTTACTTTACAGACATTTTTATTTTAATTACTCTTTTAACAATCTAAAGCTCTTGAATGATAAATATGATATAAAAAATTGTATATATTTAAACATGTTTATTGTAAAAGTTTTTGTTATTGGTTATAAATGATGAAATAGGCATTACAAAAGGAACTAAACATTTAAATTATATAATAACATAATTGCCATTGAATATTTGTCTTATTTTTAATTTAACTATAATAATGAATGATTTTATAGGTATTTAGTACGACCAGAACCTTGCACCAACATATAAAAATAATACAACATTTTTATCAAGAAAAGTTATTTATAATTATTTAGTATAATTATTATTTATTATAATTTATTATAGAATAATTATTTATTAATAAGATTGTATGGTCTGTTTATTTCTTTTTTATCTCTTTTGTAATTTTTTTCAGTAAAGAAAATAGGCATAATTAAGGGCGGAGAGGGGGATAGATCCTTAAAATAAAAATAATTACAAGATTAAGATACAATTGTTGTTTCGTTTAGTTGGATAGTAAAATATTTTTTGTGTATATTCCTTCAAAACAAAGCTTTAATTATTTTTATAAATTTAATTAATATTCATTTTATTAATCAAATTAATATACAATATTGGTAGGGTTTAAGTTGGATAACACTTTTGATTGATTTGGATAAAGATTATAAGCACTTAATATCTTTAAATATGTACGTCATGTTTACCTCACAAGCAGACCGTCGAAATAACTCAAGAATTCACTTGTCTTACCTTCATTTTACTGTACTAAACTTCAATAACATTCTTAATCATTTAATATTAAGTTACATGATTGTATATAAATTACTATATTGTTTAAATATAAGGATTCGTCAACGATATTGATATTTCTATTCGATATCGATACGCCGACATTTTTCATTTTTCCCACAATATCGATTATTTTTGAAATATCGCGATAATCGAAAAAAATTGTATTATATATATTATTTGGTAATAGGCGAAATACAGTTCGTGATAATCTTGAAACGTTTTTTATATTAAAATATATTATGAAATATAGAAATGAGATAAGACCAAAAATAATATTTATTGATACAAAATTCTATTTTGAGATTAGATTTTTTATTATTAAATTGTTGTTATTTCTACTTTTAAGAAAACGCAAACGAAATAAGGTATGAGAAAAATTAGCGAAAGAAATTTCAGAATTAGAAGATGTTGTACAGCAACAACTGATTAAAACTGAATCTGAAAAATAAAATAAAATTATTGAGCCCGAAAAGAAATTTCTATTAGATGATAATAATAATGATGTTTTATTTTGTAAAAGTTTAAATTTTATTTCTAAAAAGAAGAAAAATTGTGTTTCAGTAATGATTTATAGCAATAAAAAAAATATATAAACAACACTCATAATTTTTTTTTTTTACCAAAACACTGATATAGCTGTAAAAGCATTATTCAAAAAACACAAAAATTCCATCCAATTAATAAATCAAAATTATAATGATAAAGTCTTGAAACAAAAAAAACTTATTTCTTCATAATAAAAAGTAATTAGAAAATATTTGAAAATATCCTTATGAGATATAACTATTATCTAAATTTTTTTTATTTAAATATTATTTGATTTGGTTGCTATATCATAGTCTGGTTTTTACAAAAATGGTAATTTAACGGTATTCTTGAAAATAAAAAAATGGTGAAAAAATTTAATTATTAAATTTAATTATTTTTCTACATCGATTAATTATTTCGTATCGAGATCAATTGTTTTTTTTTTATATAATATTGCTGAAATTAGATACGATATCGATATCCAAAAGTATATCTTTGACGAATCCTATTAAATTATTGAACATCTAATTTTGCTTTTATACTTAGTATATATTTGATTAATGAGTGTTACCAAATTTAAGTTTATTATAGAATAAGCACATACATTTAACACATATTAAAAATGGTTTTTCTTGACAGTATTTATAATAATAATGAATAAACGTCACTTACATTGATACATTCAAAAATACTGAGAGAATAAATTCATTATAAATGGCCATCGACATAAATCGACTTTCATTAAATTCTGAAGGAGCTTTTCGCACTACAATACAAAGACGAATTCCCCAAGCAAGAAATAATACTTCCACTGAAAATAATAAATCATTTAAATTTAAATATGAAACAAAATTTGAGTACCTTACTAGTTAATATATGACGTATAAGTTATAAATTTATCAGCTAATTAATTTTTTTTATCAAAAGGCGTTCATGATGTATGGTAATATTTTTTCCATAAATTAGAGTTATAGTAGTGAGTAAATAATGAGTATATATGAAATTATGATGATTTATTTTTTTACTTAAGAACATCTAATAAAGTTTTCTCGAAGTAAAAAATGTAAACTGTTATTTAAAATTTATAGTAAAATTGTTGTTTAATTCTAACTCTTTTTACTTTCTGGATTATCTGTTGTAATATACAGTGTTCTCTTTATTACGATATTTTATCATTTAATAAATACAAATATAGATAAATATTAGGATAATACATTGAGCGTGTCCTTATTTGTATCCTTATGATCATATTGTTTTGTTGAACAAAGTTTCACGGTTTCAATTTAAATATTGAGGAGCAGTTTTTATTCTAATTTTATGATACATTTTATGGAATTTTTTTATGTTTTTTATAAAAGTAGTTTTGAATCGAGAAGTAAACATGTATACAGAATGATTCTTTTATCATGAACCACTAAATTAATCGAAAAAATAAAAAAATGATCCATAATAATTTTTGAACGAATATTTCAATATTAATATTTTTATTTCTAGGTGAGATGGGGTACTATCTAAAGAAATATCAAGTGGTAAAAGAAATAGTATTTCTACCTTACATCCAGTCATTACTGTAAATTGTGAAATTTATGATTTCATAATAAAAGAATCAAAGAATGTCAAAGTGTGTATACAAGGTGATTTTTTTAACGCTAGTCACTAGATTTCTCTTTAAATATAAAAAATGTTAAGCAATTTTTTTTTTTGGTATTTTTTAACGTTGCATATTTTTTAATGCCACCTTAAAAGGGTACCAAATTAATTTTTTTAAACGACATCATACATGATTAACTAGCTTATGAAATAAAAACTAAGCTAATTAAAAAAATGACTAGTCAATAATCATTTTTAGTACTTCGAAAGTTATTGCCATTCTAAATTACAGACTTTTGATGAAGTGACAATATTTATTATTAGACATTTTTCAACAGCATCTCTCCTCCTGCCAAGGTTTAAAAATGTTTTAACTTTTAAAGTACTAGTTCAAAATTTGTTATCGACAAATCATTTTCTTAATTAGTTTAATTTTCTTAATTTTTTACTTTATCGATCAATATGTAATTTCAACTACTATTTTTTTTAAATTTTTCAACTTGAGTGTAAAATATTTCTTGATTTAATAATTATTCAGTTTATTTTTAAATTCATCTCTTATACCTTATAAACGTATAAACTTAATTTTTTTAATGATTTAATTAAAAAAATGACTTGTCTATAACAAATTTTAACCAGTACTTCGAAAGTTATGAACATTTCTATACCATAACAGGAGAAATGCATTGGATAAAGTCTAATAATAAATATTGTCATACCTGATGAATCTATGACACTAAAAATACCAAAAACAATTTACTTAACATAATTATTATTTAAAAAAAAAAAGAGTGCTTACTATTAAAATATCACCTTGAATAATGCACACTTTTTTTTATTGATTTTTTATTTTTATACAGTATTTTTATTGAGTATTTTCAATCTATTCAATAGATATAAATAGTGAAAATGCAGAAACATAAAAATAACAAAAATAGAATTGATTTGGTGCTTATGTTAAAACCTCTCGCAATAATAGTATAGTATTACAGCTCGTTATTTATACTTAAAATAAAATAATTATAAAATTAACATTTAAGTTTGTTAATTATTTCCCCTTTTATTTAGTTAATTGGTAGTATATATTTGCAGCAGCTATGTTTTAAACGTTGGATTCAGTATACACTTGGCGAATTAATGTTGGCGGTTGCTTGTACATTAAAGTATTACAAATTTAGTATTAAATACGTCTACGTCTATCCCATTGACTGAATGTTGAACATTTTTTAGCTCATAAATTATGAATCATATGAATATTATTTTAAGTGCTACTCAAACGATATATTCGTAATTGATATTTTTCAACTAATAGCTAATAGAATTTTTTAATTTAAATTAAATTAAAATAATTCGAGCATAAATACTGAAATTTGTATTCATTAATAGTTTCTACATATTTACATAAGTATGTATAAGAAAATTTTATTGTTGAATATTTTTAGCCATGTTTTGCCACGTGTATCGTTTAATAAATTATTTGTTTATTTATATTAAATAATTGGTTCAAGGTACTCTTGAAAAAATGTCCAAATTTTTACATACATATACTTGAAGTTATTGACAATTACAAGCTAATGAAATTGTTTGATAAATAGCGATAATATTTATTAAAATATTTGTATACGAATTTCCAAAACTTAATAATAAAATTACACTACTTATGCTTAAAATTAACGTATATATTATAAACATTATACTGGCATATGGGAATTTTTAGATAATTTCTCACTGTGTAAACTAAAAAGAAAAAATATGTAAAAATAATAATTCAAAATATTTTAAATAAATTCTGTTGTATAAATATGATGTAATAAATTCACGAGATTTTAAGATATTGGTTATTTAAATAAAAAAAAATTAATTGAGTTTAATCCATCTTTTGCAGTTATTAAAAGTTATCACATTCTTAGCAAAATTATAATTTAACCTAATTAATTTAAGAAATATCGCCTAGATTAAATTACATTTTATAAAAATAATCAAATGTTTTAAGAAAGATTAGCTATAATTTATAAAGGGCAAATTGAAAAATACATGACAGTAATAAAAGAAATTTAGAAGTATAATAAAATATTACTTACGAATCGAAAAAAATCTATCCCACCATCCAGTTGGACACAAATCTGTCTTCAAATTATTTGCAGTTCGACCAACTATAACATAAGGTGGATCGACCAATGTCCGTATTAAAAGAATTAAACCCACAACAATCATCATAAGTCCTAATCTTTTCAAAAGATCCTTGTCAGTGATTTTTACTACTTTGGCTGATTTTACCCTGAATATAACGGAGATTCTGTAAAATAAAACATTGATTATTTTTTCTATAATTCTTATGAAATTAATTAATTAAAAATTATTTCATTATTTTATTAACGATAAAAATAAAAAATTTGATAAATCTCTAGTAACTAAAAATAAAATAAATGTTCACAATATTTAAATTATAATACTAAATAAATCGTAAGGTAAAAAAAATGTTACAAATATATATAATATTATAATTACGTTTTATATAATAATTGAGATTACAAAATTCATTATTAAAACTTCTGTGAACTAGCAAAAATTACATAATATTCGAACAGATGATCTCACAATGGGTGTAAAAGATGAACCAATATGTTTTGATAACTTTATAACTTTTCATTGTGTATATAATTTCGCTGATTGTTTTTTAACAATCAACATACATTATGAGATCCGTTATAATTGTTTAATAAATATTAATTTTCTAATTAAAAATATAAATAACATTTTTAAAAATTTACGAGAAATGTTTCAAAAGATGTCAAAATAACTAAAAAATCTTATATAAAGTAATGCTATGTACTTATATTTCTGTAATACTTTTAAGTTTGTGAAAATTTGAAATTTTTGTTTTTATTTTACATTATTAAACGTTCACTATATGATTAAGAAAAGGACGGAAGTAGACGTTAACTTTTCAAACTAAATATTGGTTAGAATTATAAATTTTTTCTAGGGATATAAAATAGAAATAATGCTCAATATTAAAAANTATAATAAATATAGTAAATATAGGGATATAAAATAGAAATAATGCTCAATATTAAAAAAATTAAACAAATTTTAATTAAATGGATAAAAATACTGTAAATTACTTTCAATTTATAGTTGTAAAGTGATGTTTAACTGACAGCTAAACAAAATAAATCAAAACCCTTCCAACAAATAGCCCATGTTTGAACATTCGACTGTAAATTTCCTGCTTTTTGGATTCCCATTTTATATCAGACACTAAATGGGAACTTCCAATTTATTGACGATGTTCCCGGTTGGGGGTTCTTAAGACCTTTTTAAATTCTGGTTTGTACTACTAGAGTTTGGAGAAATGTTGTAAATTTCATTAAAAATAAAAATAATCATGGATTTTTTAAACCCATCATATGTACTTTTAAACTAATATATGTGGCCTTAAATATGATTATGTGGTTTAACATAAGACGGAAAAACTAAAATATAAAATATAATGAAAATATAATTTTATAACGTACTCCAAAATTTTAAATTATTATACTCAGCACATGAGGGATTTCTTGTAGTAAATCTAACCGACTTATTCTCTTAATTTAAATGGAACGAGTCAGTATGAAAACAATATAAACTTTCACCAACTAAAATATAAACACAAGTTGAAAATAATTTTTGTGTTACAAAAGTTTGTTATATGATTTATTTAGATTAACGAGACATATTTTTAATTTATATTCATACTTAATCTTATTTATTCTACACATAAATGCACAAAGCGAAATTCAATGAGTTTTCAATATCGTTAAAATATATAAAAGAAACATAGACAATAAAGGGATAATATCTATCCCTTTATTATACTGTTGTATAACACATATATAGTATTTTTCAAACGGCGTAATTGTTATGCAATTTTACTACGTGTATGTAGTGTATGTAATTAAAATAATAATGTATGATAGGTTTTTATTTTATGGTTAAATTACCTTTTATTTTAACAATACAGTATTATTATAAGTTCAATCAAAGTTTTAGTAACTAGAATAATATGAAAAAATATTTTCTGATGAAATATATATTTTTTTTAGTTACATATAATTATATGATTATTCAGCAAAAAACAAAGCTGTGAGTAATTATTATAATTGAAAAATTTACCAAAATTAAAATATTAGTGACTATATTATATAGTACAATATAAGTATTATATAATACTATAGTATTATATTTCAATTTGCTATGTTGCATAAATTATTCTTTAAATTAATCTAATAGAAGTATATTTTAGCTTCGATATAATGTTGAGAAGGTATTAGTTTTACTATGATGTGTTTTTTTTTATTTATTTTTTTTTTTTGTGTCCATTACCACTTTTTCTCAGTTCTCATCGAACCGATATCTTTCAAACATACGTCAAAATATCAAAAATAGTATCTAGTCAAAGAAACTACCCTCAAAAATAGTAAACCTTTTCCTCGTTCCTCGTAACCCACATAGCAATGAAATATTTCTAGAATATTCCTATAATATTTATTTTTGATATTAAAATATTTCTAGAATATAACCAGAATATTCAAAATATTCTCACAATGTTCTCAGAATATACTTTGGCAGCGAATATTACATTCTCACAATATTTTAAAGATATTTCTAAAATATTATAAAAAATATATTGTGACAATATTTTTAAAATGTTTTATAAATATATTAAAAAAATGCAAAAAATTTAACCGCTACGCGAGATTCGAACCCTGTACTTCCACAGCTCTTTGGGCTTGTACGTTACCCATTGACCCACAGCTTGCTTCAATCGTAATTGGATAAAAAAGACTATTTAAGGTAGTTCAAATGGTTATTTATCTGTTAAGTCATTTTTCCTGTTTAAAAAAATTCAAAGTAAATACAACTTTATATTCAATTTAGATTAGATTCGTAAAATTTTTTTGAAAATTAGCGATCCCATCACCATTATCTCCCTTGTAAGTTAAAAATTGACTTTTATTGTTGATAATATAGAAATATATTTTAACTATAATAAAAAATCTTTTTAGGATTTTAAGTTTCACAGGTCAATAATAAGATATAATTGCGCTGATAAAACTAAAAAAATTTTAACTCGATAGGCCTGCAAATAATAGCAACAAGGGTTTTTTACTGTCCCTGACTTACTTAGCTTAATTGAATTCGGTTAATTAAAATTGATACTAATTAGAGAAAATGGCTGTTTAATTATTAAGGATTTAGGCATAGTTGTAAAAAATACTTTTAAAAAGTATTTTAAATAATATTCAAATATTTAAAAAAAAATGTATTTAAAATACTATTTGAATACTTTTCATACAAAAGTATTTGAGTAATACTCAATTACTTTACAAAAGTATTTCAAATACTAAGAATACAATTAAAAAATAATAATAATGTTTTTATTTTAACTAAGAGCAAAAGGTTCCACCTAAATAATTAATTACCAAGAGGGTAATTTGAGTCAAATATTGAGTACTCTTAAATTAAGAGAACTCATTTATTATTTTCGATATTTTTTGTTAGAGGTAAATAAAATTAATTATTGGAGACTAATCAGTGAAAAAAATAAATATTAGTACACGTGTAAAAACCTGTAAAGTATGTCTTATTGACAATAGAGTAAATCATTTNACCTTCCGGAACAATTTCGAAAGTTAAATTGAAAAAATTGATTTTTGTAAAAAAAGTTGTCATTTTAAATTCCCTTCTGTGGGCAGGTAAAAAGTCAGATTTATAAAAAAAATATACCAAAT
>NW_026099572.1:72133547-72135346 GCF_025091365.1 Daktulosphaira vitifoliae | reverse complement strand
GATTAAGATAAAGTATGTCGAATGAAAAAGGGTTTATTAAAAAATATTTTTTCTCATAAAAAAATTGTGTGGATCTATAAACTTTTTAATAAGTTATAGCATTATAAAGTTAAATATAATATAAATAATTAAATCGAGAATTTTCATCCTGAAGATAAAATAAAGTCCGAAATTTTTTTTTCGCATAATAAAGTATATTACATTAACTTTAATTTAAGATATATATAAAAGTGTCAGACCTTCCGGAACATTTTCAAAAGTTAAGTTGAAAAAGTTAATTTTTTGTGAAAAAGTTGTCATTTTAAATCCCCCCCTGTGGGCAGGTTAAGTGTCAGATTTACAAAAAAAATATACCAAATGATAGGTAAAGACATCAAGCATCTATATAAAAAAAAATTATATTGATATGTTCATTTTTGAAAAAGTTACGGCAGTTTTTAGTAAAAAAAATTGAAAAAATTTCGAAAATTAGCGATTTTTAAATTTGTAATTTTTTTGGAGGTTTCCCCCATTTACGGGGAACGAGGGAAATTTTTTCAATTTTGAAGGGTAATGTCTTCGACTAGATACGATTTGTGATCTTTTGACGTATCGTTGAAAGAAATCCGTTCGGTGAGAGCTGAGAAAAAGTGATAACAGACACAAAAAACAACACATCTTAGTAAAACCAATACCTTCTCAGCTTCGCATCAAAGCTAAAAAAATAAGATTTTTGTAAAAAAATTCCATTTTATATTTTTTATTTTTTTAATGCTATAACTTTTCGAAAAATATAAAATAATTTTGTATGAATGACAGAGATAAATACTATTTATAAATAGTATACAGGTGGCCCACCACTCACTGACAACTTAAATAACTTTTGATTCAGATAATATTTTTTTTAAATAATAGTTATACGTTAGGTCTATAGCTATATCTCAATAATTAATTTTTTTACATTTTATTAAAAATATTAATTATTTTTAAATTTTAAATAAAATGTAAAAAAAAAATCTAAGATAGCTATTTTGTAGAGTAGAATTTAAGAAAAATTTTAGTAAAAAAATATCTTATTAATATTCAGTAGTAAATATTCTGTAGCGTTTTGAAGTTTGTNTATAGCTATATCTCAATAATTAATTTTTTTACATTTTATTAAAAATATTAATTATTTTTAAATTTTAAATAAAAAGTAAAAAAAAAATCTAAGATAGCTATTTTGTAGAGTAGAATTTAAGAAAAATTTTAATAAAAAACATTGCATAGTTGGGTTCAGTATAGATTTAATCTGACAGTGATTAAAATCACTATCATAAGAAACGCTTAGATGCAAATCTGTAAATAGTGTTTAATTTAAAAAAATTGATGGATAATTGAAAAAGCAACATCTACTTCTATTAAATTAAAATACAAAACCCATAATTTTCATACAAAAATAGCATATTTTAGAATATGGTAGCCATTTGGGTATAGAAGATAGGTCGTCGGGACAAATTTTTTTTTTCATTTTGTAGTACATAAAATAAGCTTTAATTTGATATATGTTTAAAGGACGCAGTATTTCCGGAACATTTTCAAAAATTAAGTTGAAAAAGTTATTTTTTGTAAAAAAAGTTACTATTTTAAATCGCCCCAATTAGCAGAATAAGTGTTAGATTTTCAAAAAAAATTATATCAAATGAAAGGGAAATATCTAAGGTTTCAATACAAAAAAATATTATTTTTATTTGTTCATTTTTGAAAAAGTTATGGCAGTTTTAAGTACAAAAAACATCCCGATAAAATGTAATTTTTATCGCAAACATTACATTTTTTTT
>NW_026099572.1:71906656-72132791 GCF_025091365.1 Daktulosphaira vitifoliae | reverse complement strand
AAAAAAAAAAAAAAAAAAAAAAAAAAAAAAACACATCATAGTAAAATTAATACCTTCTCCGCTTCGCATCGAAGCTAAAAATATCTTATTAATATTCAATAGAAAATATTCTGTAGCGTTTTGAAGTTTGTGAAATTTTGAATTTTCATGTACTATTTTACGGTATTAAACATTGAAATACGTATTGAGAAAAGGACAGAAGAAAACGCTATCTTTTCAATATACTTTTGAATGAGAGTGATAAGTAATAATTGCCTTATCTAATTTCTTATCATGGTATTTATGCCAAGTTTGTAATGTATACACACTATCATCATATGTATACACAGTAATCATGAAAAGATAGCGTTTTCTTCTGTTCTTTTCTCAATACGTATTTCAATGTTTATAACCGTAAAATAGTACATGAAAATTCAAATTTTTACAAACTTCAAAACGCTACAGAATATTTACTACTGAATATTAATAAGATATTTTTTACTAAAATTTTTCTTAAATTTTACTCTACAAAATAGCTATCTTAGATTTTTTTTTTACATTTTATTTAAAATTTAAAAATAATTAATATTTTTAATAAAATGTAAAAAAATTAATTATTGAGATATAGCTATAGACCTAACGTATAACTATTATTTAAAAAAAAAATCAACTAAAAATATTAACTGGATCAAAAGTTATTTAAGTTGTCAGTGAGTGGTGGGCCACCCTGTATACTATTTATAAATAGTATTTATCTCTGTCATTCGATATACTTTTTTTTTAAATAGAACCATTTCCTTTTATATATTTATATATTATATAAATAATACACTTATAAGTCATAAAACTTGTAATCAGGATATAAATAAGGAAATAGGAGGTAATGTAGCTTTTGGAATAATCCATCAATTTTTTAAAATTAAACACTATCTACAGATTTGCATCGAAGTGTTTTTTATGATAGTGATTTTAATAACTGTCAGATATCATTATACTTGACTATGCCACAACCCCCCTGTGATGGGTTGTTTTACATTATATAAACTATGTGATTTGGTCATAGCTTTTTTAAACGTTTTTTAGATATTAAAATATAGCAATTTTTGGAGAATTTATCTAAAATACCATATCACAGCAGCAGCAATAATAATAATATCACAAAAATAAAAATGGCCTTCTAAGAATGTGTATTTTTTTAATTTATTTCATCCTATTAAATAAATGAGGGTGATCCTAACCTTTAAACATAGTCATATTAAAAAATAATAATTATATTAAATATTTACCTACCTCCATGTTTTTAACATTAGAGCTCCATAAGTGAGCGAAAATCCGATTTCTCGTAACCAAACTCGAGAAATACAAGTAACTACATTGGGATTTGGATACATAACTATCATCTGGAAAACAATGATGCAATCTTTATAAATTTCACGAAACAAAATTAATTGTATTTTTTATGTTTTTCATAAAAATTAATTATTAATAAGAATTTTTACTGAGATATTGCCAGGTAAATATTTTTTTACCTTTATAGAGATTTTAAATTAGCAAACTGCTGCTTTTTTTAATTGTTTTCGTATCATGTACTTATTTTAAATAGAGTTTTACGAAAGAAGAAATAAATCTAATTGGTTGTTTTGGAAATGTTTCAATTATAAATCTTTATAAAAATCTATAATGGTATATTTAACTCACCGTTGCGTAAATGAAAAACGCTCCCAAAGTAATTACTCTAAGCAAAGCAGGACTGGCCGCTCGAACAACCTATAACACATTAAATTACCCTTAACTATATTATCGTTTAAAACGTTTCACACAAGGAGTATATTTACACTGGAAGAATTCACAGGAAAAACGTAACACAATTGCTCCTCTTAATTGTGATTTATAAACGGCAATTCAATACCACCTAATGCATTTTGGTATAAAAAAACCGTTTCCTAATTTTTCATTTAGAAAAGGGAAAAGTAATTTAACGACATTATTTGTCAACTATTTTAAAAATGTACTTCATTTTTTACTACAAAACTTCTTTTAAGAAATATTTTTTTTGTAATTACCTCAAAGTTAGCAGAAAATTATCATCAATTTTTCTGGAAGTTAATTGAAATTTTGATTTGGAAACTTAGTCTAAATATGAAAAGTAAAAATCTGCAACTGTATAACTAATATATTTTTTGTAAGTATACATTTCAGTTAGTTGAAAAATTACTTACATAAAGTATGCAGTCGTTATACTTAATATTTAAACATACTTTTATTTATTATTAGAGTTTCAAAATTGAAGTCATTAATTTCAAACAATATACTCTTTAGTATGCATAATATTAATATTTGCACTTAAAAAGTATAACGAAGAATTAATATACTTCAGGAAAGAAAAAATTAAATCATTCATCATGAATTTCTAACGAACGCATACACAAGTAAAAGTAATTGCCATAGAAATTTAATTTTTTTCTAGTTTCTGTAGCAGTTGTATGATGCAAGAAGTTGGATAAACAACAAATTTTATTTAAAGTATTTTATAGTAGAAATATGAATATTCATATTTAAAGATATTGATGATATAAATGATCATCATTACCTTTAGGTGTGCATATTTCCATGTAAAAAACACAACTAGCGGAAGACAACAAATTACTATCATTGAAAGCACTAGTATAATTGTTCTTAAAACCCAGTTCAATGATGCTATGCATGGACTGTCATCTATACAATCATCACATCCTTCAGCACACCGCATACATTCGAACATATTTTTTCGGCTGTAATTGTTTGGTTGCCCCTGTAAAAATAATTAAATTAATTACTTTTTAAAAAATTACTTAATGAAATGTTATTAAATTAATTTTGGGAATAATACTATACGAATAAAAAAAACATACTGAAAAAATGTTAAATACTCAAGTTTAGATTTACAGAAATATGATATATTATATTATCTTGAAAGTGATCTCCAATAAATTTAAATCGATATTATTAAACTTTTTTAATTAAAACTACCAAGTTCTATTTATTATGTACACCTAAATTTATAGTCTAAGACCGTAGATTTATATGGACATTGTTGAAACCTTCAGGGATTTGTTAAGATCTTTTTCATTTTGAGTTAACAGGGTTTTGGGTTTTCATGATATGTTAGTCCCATTTAATGCAAAATTCCTATTCATAGTTGTTAACCATTTTATCTAAAAAAGTCATTTGATAAATCTTAATCTAGTTTAATCTAATCTCAATTTAATTTATCTAGGAAAATAATTTGTCTAATATTTATTATTAACCTATTAAAATATATTTTTAATAACATTTTAGAACTTTACTATAAGTATTATAAATTACTTCGAACACGTAAAAATTTTTATTCGAAAAAAAAGCTATAATATTTATATATTTCTGTCGTTTTCCCAAAAGTTCAGATGTTTATATCTGTAAATTTTTAGGAGAGCAAAAACAAAGTTTACATTTAATTGACATATTATAAAAATTGACATTTTTAATGTGATAAAAAAACAACTCTCTCCGTAAAAATTTAATTGTAAAATTCTGACACAAGATGGATTACTTTCTACTTATAATAAAAAATCTCAAAAACTCATTTTTATAATATACGTTTTTGGATATAATCCATAGATTTTAAAATAAATTTTATCGATTAAATCAAATAATTAAAACAAATATTTTACTAAAAAATAATAATAGAAATGAAAAATATAAGATATAACAGTTAGCTAAATATTATTTGACGTTTTCTACATAACTATTGATCTTAGTAATTTAAGTTACTACCCAAGCTTAATGTTGATTGATAAATATTGATTAAAATTCTATTTTAGTCTTGAAGTATATTCAAAAATAAATTTGAAATATCGATAAAAGTATAATAAGTCTCCTATTAATGTATAAATACTGCTTACAACTTTCTATGATGATTTCAGAAATCAAAATTATTCATTATATCATAAATGTTCTGATTTTAATCAAATTAATTCGTTCATTTAAAATTTGATTGGAAAACCTCAATATGACTAAAAAATGTTTTTTATAAGCAATTTCAGAAATTAAACACGAATAATCCTATTTTTGTTTAAGATCCACATAGCAATGAAATATTTCTAGAATATTTGGAAATATTCTTACATTGTTTTCAGAATATACTTTAACAGCGAATATTACATTCTCATAATATTTTTAAGGTATATTTCTAAAATATTATAAAAAAAATTAAATTTTCAAAGTCATTTTTCTCGTTTAAAAAAGTTCAAAGTAAATGTAACATTATATTAAATTTAGATTAAATTCGTAAAATTTTTTTAAAAATTGGCGATCTCATCACTGTGATCTCTCCTCGTAAGTTAGAAATTGACATATATTGTTGGTAATATAAAAATATATTTTAACTATAACAAAAAAAATTTTAAAAATTTTAAGTTTCACGAAACAATAATAAAATATAATCGTGCTGATAAAACTTAAAAAAAAATTAACTCTATTGGCCTGTAAATAATAGCAACAAGGGTTTTTTTACTGTCCCTGACTTACCTAGCTTAATTGAATTAGGTTAATTAAAATTGATACTAATTAGAGAAAACGGCTGTTTACTTATTAAGGATTAAGGATTATGTATATATAATACATAAGTATTATATAATTAGATACCAATAACATTTAAGTGTATAACTAAAGGGAAGCAAGGGGATGGCTTGCCTCTCTTAAGTTACCTCAGTTGGCCAACAAGATATATATTTAAAAAATATTGATAATATATTCCACAAATATTTCGAGTTAAATATTCTATATTTATTTTAATTAATATATTTTCATAATATTTATAAGTAAATATTTAAAAAGATATTTTTTAAGCACACGGTAGAAATATTTTTTAGTGTAATATTCTGTATTTATTCTCTTTAATATATTCTCAAAATATACATAAACAAATATTTAAAAAATTATTTTGTGATCATATTATGGAAATATTTCAATAGAATATATTTATTATTTTAATTATGAGATTTTGTTATAATATTTGCTTCAAAATATTTTAAAAAGTATTTTGTAAGAATATTTTGACAATATTAATGTATCGAAATTGCTATCTGGGCGAAGTTTCAATAAATGTTATATAAGTGTATATGATGCTTTCACATTAGTTGTGTTTATTAGATTATACTTTTCGGTTTATTACCCGAAAAATAGTATGACATAATATTTTATAGACTAGTATTATATGATGTTTGAAGTTAGATAATTGAAATAAAATAAAAGTAAAACACTAAGTAGAATTCAATGTAAGTATTATTACTCACCAACATTAGCTTTTCGTATTCTTCTTCAATAAGCACTCCATTGAAAAACTTGTTTCCGGTGTTTCCGATGTATTTCGGTACTGGAAAGTAGTATCCAACACGACATACGCATTTATAACTTCCTCTACGAAAACCTAATCCTGATACGGCCACACACTAAAAGATAAAAGATTTCCTCTTTTAAAAATTATACTGGGATTATATTTTTACATTTATAAATTTATGTTTGAATAAAATTTACATACATGTAAACACGTATATTTTGTTTTTGATTTTTAAAGCTTAATCATTTACAATATTATAAAAAAATAATAAGAAAGAACTATCATTTTTTAAACTAATAACTATTGAATTCAATGAAACAAATTAATTTATTCAATATACAATATGGAAACAAAATTTTAGTTTGTGACAATGGTATAAAATATTAAATGAAAAGTGCTTTTAGCGTTGACATGGGAAAGGTACATAGTCCAAGAAAGTTAAATGTCCCGTTTTCGAGGAAAATGTAATAAATACAAATCTTAAATAACCATTGAAAAAACTAAACAAAATTTTGGAATATAACAGGATTTACGTTCAAAACAAAATTAACTTTGTTGTAAGTCCACTTTGTTTATATACTCGATTTTTTTCTTCTCCTGGCAAACTTAGTTTTGTGACTTAGTACCTTTTCCATTTTTTCGCTTTAATTGATTCCAAAGAGAATTATTTTACTTTATGAAAATAATTACCTGTATACTTTAATATAAATATTCAAATTAATCAAAGATTACTTTATAGAAATAACTGACAACATAATTATTGAAACACTGATTCATAACTATTTTCAAAAAGTAGTAGAAGTACCTACATGCTACTAAAAGCATTGCATTAGTTTTGATTAACTTATTATAGTATACATTAAAAATAGGAATACATATAATCCTGAAGGAATTCCATAGACACGTAACTGACAAAATACGCGAATAATGTTACTAACCATATGAAATGCATTAACTAATTAAAACTGTAAAAAAAAACTTTTAAATAATATTAGAAATTCCATAACTTAATATATCATTATTTTAAGTTAATTTTAATTGATTATTTTGAAATTGATTTTTTTGTTTATTTTAAATATTTGGTTGTCTAAAAAAAAATGCATTAAAATATCATTGTTGTCAATGCAATACTATGTATCTTCAAAAAAACCAAAATTGAGATTTATATATCAAAATTTCCAGAAATGAAAAATGCTTTATGATGAGGTAAACACTATACGTGATATTTATAATCCAAAGAGATTACAGGCATTGAAGGTTGTGTATGTCACGTATATGTATTATCATAAGTTTTATAGTAAGATTTTTATATCTCCTGAAAAATGGACTTTTTGGTGGTATGGGATATTACATAAACAACAACGATGTGTACAAATATCCCAAATTGTGTTAATTTCATCATTTTAATATTAAAATTAATCTATCACGTAACATGATATAAGCAATGACAGACCTTTATTACGTGTTGAATTTATTGAGGATAACAGGTTGGATTAATTAAAAGAGAAAAAAATACGTCACTGTATATACATTTGTACTTAGGAGAACAGTTTCAGTTAACTGTAGCGTTATACAGGGTGTTCAGTAAGTCAGGAAACGGGTTTCTATTGTTCTCATTGTTTGTAACAATGAGAACAATAGAAACCCGTTTCCTGACTTACTGAACACCCTGTATATGGCATTTATACATTTTGATCATACTGAATTTAAATTTTAAGCAACAATTAAATTAATGAGAATGCTAATTTTTTTTTTTTTTTATTACTTAGAGTGTATGTTTTTTGTTTTAAAAGAAAAATTTAATTCAAGTTAAAGTGAAAAAATTAATATTATTGTTCTAAATATATAAAACCTTTTTAATGGTTTTTTTAGATCAAGAAATATGTTATATCCATTATTTAAAAATGTTATTTTAATAATCTATATATTTTTCTTTAAAAAAATTATTTACAGGATTGTAAATAATTGAAGAGTGGAAATATGTAACTTTCAAACAGCTTAATAAGTGAAAAAATATTATTACTAATAAATTATTTATGCAGTCATAATTTCAATTATGTACATATTTGAATAATAAAATAAAAAAGGAATTTCTAGATCTAATATTATTTTCTAGATGACTTACGCATTTATATGAAAAATAATAATTTTATAATTAAAATATTTTTGTTTGTTTGTTTAAAATATTTATATTTAGTTTGTCATAGTTATTTTAAATAATAATATGTATAAACTGGATTTTTTTTATTTTGGTACATAAAATATTTGACACTTTCACTCTTCAACTGAAAAATACATATTTATTTAACGTTCAAAATCATAGCATAATGTCTTTAATTTAATGAAAAAAAATAATAATACTAATATATATATATATATATATTGTATATAACTATTGTATAAACTAAAATATTTTTATTAAAATTGTACAACACAATATAGAAGGACGTGACTCAAAATTGTCATTAAAGAAGTTTCATTATTAGGTATAAAAAAAATTACAAATATAATGATATTTTAATTCTTATTTATTAATTAAGAATTTCATAAAATTCCAATTCAGAATTTTTTTTAAGGAAATAATATTAGTAATATTAATATTAATAATGAAAATTGAACTTTAAAATATTAAAATAAACACTTACGTATGTCGTTCTTTTTTTACATTTATCTGATGATGCAAAAATGTTAAAATGATTACTATTTGGTGGCAAAGGGCATTGATCAATGTCTACTCTCCTCAAATCAATGTCTATTCCACTTGTGCCTCTGTAAAATATAATAAAATGTATATTAATTTAAAAATAACAATCAACTTATAATTTTACCTTAAAACTATAAAATTTCATTTGTTTAATTTTTTATTGAAACAAAAAGTATTTTCTTTGAATGAAAGGTTTTAGAAATTATTATTTTATTACATAATGAAAAACTCGACAAATAAGTATTTGTTATTGAATAATGAATGTAATTTAATGAAAGATATATATATATATATATATCTCTTATTTACAAAAATGTTTCATTCATTTTTGTACAATTTTAAATAATTAGCTAGAATTATTTGTTTTTGTGTTCGGAAAAATCAATTACATTTATAAACGCGTATATAATTTTTATTTATTTAAAAGTATTAAAAATAAGAATCAGTTAGTTGTAAATAGTTCAGTGTCTTCGATAATTGACACTGGTCAAACATAGATCTTAATATAAAACAAAGTTGGGTATTAAAAAAATTAGATTAAATACAATCGATTTAAAAGCCTTAAATGACTCAGAAAATCTTGTTGCAATAATATTAAGGAATAATCACTTGGAGTTTTAATTACACACTTTATGAATTACAGTACGTTAAATTATCTTAATGTATTTATTTTTCTCAAATTCCTCTAAATTTATTTTTATTTTTTAGTTTCAAAGCTAATGAAGTACTCATTTGGTAGTATTTTTTTATGAAAATTACCTTTTATCTTTGATTAATAACAATTTTTAGATATTCTTCACAAGAGAATTTTTGACTAGTATAAAAATTGTAAAATATAAATACAACTGAATTTGAAATGGAACTATGCATAAATCGTATGCATACACTGTTGAATCCTAATTGGATGCCAAATAAATCACCCAAGGTAAAAATCGTGACAGCAATATTAAAAATAATTATAATAACAAAGCAAACAGTTGATTAATATGATGAGATCCAAGGAAAAATGCATTATCTCTTTTATAAAAACATCATGTTGGTTGTAAAAATAAAAACTTTTATTATTCACATAATTCGATTTCTAAAATATTTTTAAGAAACATTAAAAATTAAAATAAAATATAATAAATACAATAAGATAAGATTACATAAAATGTTTTTTGTCGCTTTTTGAATATGTAGCTATTATAATTGCTTTTCAAATATTAACATTTTTACACATTAAAATAAAAAGTGCACAAAAGTTCATACTTAGAACTTGACACATGATATGTTTACAATTGTTGTTCTAAAAGTAAGTGAACATTATTCCAAATTTTTTTATTCAATAGTCACTAAAACTATGTTTGAATTGTAATTGGATCGTTACAAAATGAAATATCAAGTTTTTAGAAATTTTTCGCTTTTAAAGTAATATTTTTATAATTAAAAGTTGTCTTATTAAAAATTTCAAAAAAATTATTTTAGTGGTATTTTTAGAGAAATTATAAGTGAAATTATTAATATATAATTACATGAAAAAATTATTTTTATAATAATTTTTTTTTTGGTTTGCAATTGATATTTAATTATTTAGTATTGTTTATTAATACAAACGAATAAAAAAAAACAAAAAGTTCGGTTATTCTGACCTGTGTAAGTTATTTATAATTATAGTTATGAAGTTAAGTTATAATTAATCATAATATATTGGAAATTAGACTTTTTTTTCGCAATTTTTATGCAAAAGTTGCTATTTTTAATTTTTTCCATGGAAAAAAGTATAGTTGAAATAACCGTTTATATGGTTATCCTACCTGAAACTTAGGTTTAGCATTGTGCCAGTCTATCAGTTTGGTTGAAACTACTATGCTGGTTAGGATGATACATATAATATTTATACGATATGTTTACTGCACCTTACATTATGTTTGCAACAGTTATACAACATGATTATTGTATCTTTACATTTTGGTTACTCTAACTATAGATCACGGTTACTGTAAATGTACATTATGGTTACCATATGCATCTTTGTAGTAAGAATAACAGTTTTATATTGTAGTCATCACCCATCTAGGTATTTCCATGTGTGTTCAGTTAATTAATCGATTATTAAGGGTTCTTAATTAATAATAAGAATAGTATAAATTTACTATAGTGTTCAATTATATTTTAAATGTCAAAACCAATACAAATAAATATAATATTTTTTTACATTTTAACCATTTTATAAAATAATAAAATAATTTAACTAAAAAAATGATTATTAACTTATAAAACGCCGTTATTAACTTTTAAACTAGCATTTTACAAGTTATTAAAACTTAAATATTGAGTCTGTGGGGTGTATTTAGTTTTGTTTTTAGCCATTAAGAACAGCCTACTCTTCACGCCTAGTATAAAAATGCTAATATCTTATTAAATACCAGTATAAATGTTGTTATCGACCAGTCATATTTTCATTTAAACCATTATCTTATATGTAAACTGGTTAATAATTTATAATTTTATTTAAAATACCAAAGTTGGGAAAATTTTAAGGGGGTAGGCAGGGAGATAAGACCAAATTATTTTTGAAAAATCATAGAACACATGACACTAATAATTTTTAAAAAGAAAAAATTAAATAAAAAAATAATAGCATAATATATTATAATTATACTTTTAAAAATTATGTTTTCTTAAAAAAAAAAAGAATTTAATAAGTATTTGAAATTTTACAGAAAATTGAGCAGTAGTTATCCAATCATTAACATTTATAAATAAGAATTTTAAACCGAATTTAAATCATTGAGCCTTTTAGACAATAATTTGAAAAAGTAATAGAACTGAGAGCAAGAATTTATGCCCAATATCCATTCCTACTTTTATTTTATTTTTTGATGTCATATATTTTATGTCCTTAGTAGGCAACTAATACTTTAAACCTAGAAAAAATTTATTTTTCAATACACAATAAAAATGCGAGAGAAAAATTTTTTTATATGCTTAAGCTAGAAAACTGATTTATTTTTTTATACGATGCATTTATCGCTTAACAATGATGTATTACTAAAATTAGATGTTACGATATACAAATGTGTTTCATTAATTAGTTTAATTATTAGAGATTTTAATTGGTTTACTGTAAACAATTATACAAGTATAGAACATTTAATTCAGTTTGATTATTTAATAGATTTCAAAGATTATTAATAGGAGAAAAAAAGTGTATTGTGTTTTTCTGACTACAATTATTATTTACAACTGATATAAAATGATAAATTTATTTTATTTTCAGATTTTATGGACAAGTAAAATTGTTTAACTATCTGTCGGTTTTCTGTGTATTTTTTATTGAGAGATTACTACACAATAAATATTTTATGATTTATATTAAATCGTTCTTTGTTTAGCAATTATCACATGAAATAACATTTTTATTTAATTTCAGCAAACAAGTTTATATTGGTGCATTAAGTAAGGAAAATCATAATGGAGTTTAATGACACAATGAAAAATAGAGTCTTTAAATTTAAGAGAATATAACCAAAAGGGGCGTTTAATTGCAAACTAAATTAAGAAAGAGGAGTCCTTCCACTTTACTTCTTACTTTAACCGCTATTTATATTGTAACATAATTTATATTTCACTTACGATGCTCGTGTAGTAAAAGTAATAGATCGAACAGAAAATGTTTTGATATTAATTTTCTGTCAAAATAAATTACTATGTAATATTGTCTTAAGTTATAAAATAAATTACAAATATAAAAATTAGATATTTACACCTGGGGTATTAATTGGTACTACTTAAAGCGTAGTAACTAATAATTTATACACTAAATGTAAAGTGTTCTTATGTTTGACAAATACTGGCTTATACTAATAAAGAGAATTTCATCATACATTATTTTCATTTATATTTATATATTCAAATAATGTCATTATTATTACTTGATATGACTTTCCCTCATGATCATATTTCATGTATATAAGGAGCACGAGGAAATGATGTGCACGGAGTAATTATCTGTTTATATATCGTTAACTAGTGATTATAAGGCTTTGGTTATGAAAAACAAAAACGATCATTTAACCAGTTAATAATGTGTACAAAATTTGATAACACTTTTATCGTTATTTTATTGTTAACAAATAAAAAATTAAAAACAGAAGTTGAAAGTTAGTGATATAAATTTTTTTTTTAATCTCTAAACCTTCGCTAGAACTTCCACTCTGAATCTTACTCATGGCTAGTCTCATTGCAGTTTTCTAGAACTTACCTTTCAACCTCTTTTTCAATCGAAATCTAAAAAATGCTTATTCGTCTATTTCACTATGTAATGTCACTATTCAAATTGGAAGCTCATTACGAAGTTATTTAAAATCTATGTTTATTTTGGAGTCACATTAACATTTTTGTAACTTCACTTAATGCATTCACATAAACTTCTTAGGTGAAAAACTACATAGCCTAATGATTGTAATTTGTTTGTTTTTAGGTCTTCATGAAACTACATTACTATGTAACACAACTATAAAAATGTGATGTTATTTTAAAAATAAAATTAGGCATCACATCGATTTCAAAATTATATTTATATACGCAGGGTACTTGAAAGCTCCTACGATTATTTGTCTCATTATATATGTTTGTTTAAACCAATTTTTGATAGTTTTAAATTTAAAAAAAATCAGTAAACAACTTTACTCCACATATTTAATAATAATGTATATTTTTTGTTGGGGGTTTATTTAATGAAATTATTAACACCGCACTTAATGTTGCTAATAAATAAAGACGACTTTATTGATTGAGCTTACATTATTTCGTTTGGTTATACTAACATGCATTAGAAACTATATGGACTGGTGTAAACCAGTACTCCAATTACTAATTCACATTGCAGTATACGATTATACAGATAGTTGATATGTACAATATCGTAAAGATTACAACTACGCAATACAAAAATTTAAAAAAATTCACGTGTAATTAATTTAAAACAACATTCTAATGTAAACTTGAGCGTGAAATTTGAAAAACATTATTTTTTTACGTTATTACAATGTTGTTATTTATTGTTATAGTCATTTGAAAAATTGAAGGAATTATTCGGTCACAACGATTTTAAAATAATCGTTATTTATTTTTCAGCATTATTACGTTTTATATTGATATCAAAAGTTATGTAACTGTTAATAAAAGGTCTTTATTAATAGAGGTGAATGGACATTTGCCGTATATTGTCATTAACAAATTTTATGACCCCTTCGAAGTCATCAGATGCATATTTTTGGATTTACATTTAACTATTAGGCTGCGGACCCACAAGCACACGTTATGACGGACGTATTTTTTAACGCGCGTAAAGTGCGGCATACGAGTGTCGATATGACGTCCGTTAAAATTCGTTATTATTGAAAAATTCATCATCAGTTTTGTATATTACTATTGTAGTTAGAACGTAAGTTCCTAGTATTTTCACACGGCTTTTTTAGATATGGACCCAGACGAAGTCTTTTCCTTTGGTTCTTTAACATATTTATACCTGAAACAAAAAAGGACTAAAAGAGAATATTGGGTTCATCCAACAAATAGTGAACGGTGTACAAATGGTCATTATGTGAAGTTGTATAACAAACTTCGAGAAGATCCGGCACAATTTTTTAATGTCCGGATAAGGAAAGCCCGCGTGACCACGCGGCTGACGTTCCCACATGAAACAGTACAAATTATTGACGTCCGTTGTCGAAATAAAGGTCGATTCACACCATACGGAACGTCACGCCACGTCAAAATATCTAACCATGTATTTATATCGTATGGTTCACATACACCGGCCACGTTACGTCAACATTCTGTAAATACATGATTAGATATTTTGACGTGACGTTGATATGTTCCGTATAGTGTGAATCGACCTTAATGCGTCGATAAAAATGTATTAACGTACGTTATCTTCAAAGCGCGTTACTCGTGTGTCCGTCGTTTCCGTAAACGATAATGTACTTCTACGACGCACGTCAAAGAGTGCGCTAATTTTGCACGCTCGTGTGGCCCCAGCCTTAAAATTATACATGAAAATTAATTTTCAATAAGCTATTGCTAGTCCAAAAATTAGATTGATATATAAATCTAATTATTAGACTTGGCGGTTGCGTTGCAAATACTCATATATTTAACTAATTTATAAACTATTACTCATTACATTTTAATATTCGTTTGACCTATATGTTTATAGCCCTTGAATTATAAAATTTTAAGCACGAGACAGTGATAACGGGCTCACTAAGAATTTACTGTTATTATTAACTGTTGTTCCTATTATTTGACACGATACCCGCGCCCTGGTCTAGACTGGCGATTACAGCTGTCCAGCTATTAATATGACAATTGGTAGTCATCGTGGGTTTTCCCACCATTAATATCGAGCCAAGGTCGGCGTCCATTGTGCATTACTTATGCTTTTTGTTTCGTTCCGGCGATCAACTTGAACCTGTAAGCTTCGAGCACTATTCGTTTTTCTTCAGTAAAATTATGCAAGTATGAATTAGCTGTTTCGATGTTTTTTACTGATAATTTGTGATACATATAAATAAATATATATATATATATATTTAAATAATTGTAAATGTTTTTAATTTAATTGTAAGCGATATTATTTAAATACACAACCAGTACCCTTATTTACACAGAACTGTGTCGTACTTTAGTGTTTGTGCCTTTCTTCATCTAGTGGATTACGTATTTTATTTTTTAATATTTTTATTGAGTTGTTAAACTTTATGTAATGATGATATAGTAATTTAATTATATAACACATTTTATTTAAAACAAACAGAATTTATGTTTTTCTGTCGTTTAATTAATCATGTTATAATGAAATAAAAATATTATGTATCAGGAGACAAAACGACAAATAAAATATTAATCTCTGTGAATCAAACTTTTATTTTTATAAGAATAAATTTGTAATTTTTTATAGCTACAAGTATTACTAAATTTTAAGATAATGGGTGTCATTACCTATACCTATAGCCGGGATTATCAAAACATATATCTATTCATTTTACTACACATTTTTCTTGGGTTGATGCCATTTGCTTGTTCTCTTTAGTAGTTATTCGTATTAAGTGTTTTGCTTTTTTGTATATGTTTCTTTAAAAATATTTTAATTTTTAATTAAATAAGTGTTTTAATCACCCTATGGATGTAAATATAATGTTTAATATAATATAATGCGACATAAATAGCCAATAGCCCTAGAAATTGAGGCAGATTTTCAATTAAGAGTAATATTAATTATTAAGCATCGTCTAGCTGGAAATATGCCCCAGACCTAGTAGGGCTCCAAGCCTCAAGCTCCTTAAGCGCGTAAGACTCCTTGGGCCATCCTCGTAATTAGGCCACTGATTGTGATAGGAGTACCCAGTTTTGCAGGAAAAATATTACATCAGATCAATGTAACAAAAATATATTGAAAATTTAATTATTAAATTCAGTAAAATTCAAAAAGAAAATATTGTAAAATTTATAAAGTTAACGTTTGTTAATGAGGTATTCCACTTGGGCGTATTCAGAAATTATTTTAGGAGGGTAAATATTTTATACTTTGTTGAACATGCTATAGAACTTTTTTTTTTGCTAAAAATCAAAGTGATGATCAAAAAAAAGTCATTAGGTCGTTATTTCTTAAAAATTGTTTAACAATTGTTTAACAAAAAGCCTAAACAAACATTGTTAGCGCTGGTTCAAGCTGGTTACTGTGATTTGACGTTGGACAGCACAAAAGATCAAACAAGATATATATATATATAGCAATAAACACGATTAAATATATCAAAAAATTTTTATTATAAACATACTTAAAAGAAATCAACAAAAAGTATCTTAATAATGTATGTTTAATAAACTAAACATATTATNGTATCTTAATAATGTATGTTTAATAAACTAAACATATTATATAAAAATAACAAACATAATATAAAAAAAAGGATAGTTATAACTAACACAATCAATTACTATATGACAACAATATCGTATATTAATAATAAATTAAATAGAAAATTAAATGTCATAAAAATTAAATTTTACGAATTAAGGGTCACTATAAACATATGCGCAAAAATGAGTCAATGCCCATATTAACACCTGCGCGTGAACTTAAAAAAAAAGATCGTAAAACGGTGAAAAATGCACGGCTGTATTGATTTTTGTACGATATCTCAAAAATTCCAAACTCGTAGAACGGTCGAAATTTTGAAAAGCTCGCGGGCCAGCGCCAAAAATTTTTCGATCTTTGCCAATAATTTTTCCGGAATCTTGTGACCGAGTACTTTCGATGAAAAAAGAAATTTTGAAAATCCGAACACGCTAAGTAATTTTCTCCAAAAAGCGTTTTTTTCCTTGTTCTATTATATAATAAGATAATATATTTTTTGTATAAAAATGTTTTAACTTAAGGTTGAAATTAAATTTTATTATAACTATAAATATCAATTAATATTTTTAGTTCTTATACTATCCACTGAAGGGTCTTTGTAATATATTTGACGATCGTGTACAGACTGAATTTAAAAATAAATTTTACTAAAATTATATTTCTATGTTTATTACTTAATAATTTATTCACTAATTTATAGAACTTTTTTTAAATAAAAATTGTTTTTTAAAAATCGTCTTTAGTTATTTTTTGTTAAAAAATACCTGAAGTAATCGTAATCCTTTAGTTTAATACTTCTTTTAGAAGTATCATTAACCACATATAGGTTCCTTATAATGGAAGTCCATATAATTCAATGACTCCCACTTACTATGATCTGATTTAAGAAATCTTTTGAAATTTTAAATCTCCAAGTAACTTGATAGATTTTTCACCAAAAAGCTTTAGTAAAATTGTAATGCTTTTTGTATGCTTTTTTCAGTAATAATTTTTTTGTTGAATTATCTCCATTAACTTCCAAATATTCATGTTGATTTTAAATTTTAACATTTTTTTGATCATCAAGTTTTTGGTTTCCTAGTTTATTCTATTGTCGAATTATGAAAAATCCACTGTCTCTTCATTTTAATTATATAAAGGTTAATTATTTTAGGAACAATTATATTAGAGATATTTGTATTAATTTTACTATAAATAAACATGGAGCTGTTATAAAAATCCTACATCACCAGTATTTATCATAACATTTTACAACAAACATTTTAAGTTTTAATAAAGACTATACCGTTTTTTTGTCAAAGTAAACTCTTGGTGGAATAAATATACTTTAATGGAGAACGTTGCTTAAGCCATACATCTTGCAAGGCGGTACGCTCCAGGTTTTTTTTTTTAATTAATTCCATCTGCAGAAACACCTCTTAAAAGTATTATGATGAGCTCTAAAAATTTTTGTAATCATCTTTTGGTAATGTATTTAAAATCATTTGATTACAAAAGTTTAACATAACATCTAAATCATCTCTCAAAATATTCTTAATTCCTTTAAAATTGTGTTCAGTTGAATTATTTTCTAAGTTAATAGTAGCTCACTTTTTCTCAACTAATTATGCACTAATCAATAATATCAGTAGCACTGTTATTATGACTCATATTGGATATTGGCGTATTTTAAATAAAGATTTGTAAACAATCATTTATTGATGGAAATTTACTACTAAAGATTTATAGAATCCACAAAAATTGTTTTATCACGGTTTAGCATTACAAATAATAATGTTTTATTTTTACAATACTTATACAATGTATATTTTAAAAATCTCAGTAATGAAATAGAAATCAAATGCGTATATTATATATATACTTTTTAATAAACGTATTTTAATATGAATAATAAAAACTACAATAAAAATAGATTGGTTTGAGTAATGAATGTTTTAAAAAAGTTAAAAATGTTTTCGTATTAAAGTTATTACCTGAAAAATTAATTTCGTTAATTAATTAACAAAAATTAATTTTGTTTGTAAAATAAAAATTTTAATGATTATAGCATAAAATATGATTAAATTTGATTTTAAGCAAAATTTTGTGTATAAAGCACAACGTGTTAATTAAGTTCAGTTGAGTTTGAATTTTGCAGATAATTTGTATACATAGTGATAAAAAATTATCTGGTGTTCATTTAAATTTAGAACTTAAAAAATTAGGTCCACTGTAATATGTTGTTGTTATAGTATTAATAACTATAGTTATTAATGTTATAACAATCAGGATTTTTTTTTTTTTTTTTTTTTTTTTAATATATACACAATCTATACACAAACGGCACAATAAGAGTATTAGCTAAGATAAACAAGAATGAAATATTGAGTGAAGAAGCCACCCACCGATGACACTTTCGTCTTTTAATTATTTTGTTTTGTCCTTATACGCAATTTTTTTTTTTTATTTTATGGATTGAGTAGGTCTCTGCACCATTTACGCTTAAGGCGGCGAGGAGGGTTACCAGGGATGGTTAATGAAGATAGATTTTTTATGAGCTCGTTTGGATGAGAGCTAAGGCGTAGGTGGAAACGTTTATAATAATTTTTTGCCTCTTCTTGAATTGTTTTCATACGTAAATCTTTATGCAGAGAGTGATTTGACACATATGGTGGACAATTGGTAATTTTTCTTAGTATTTTATTTTGGAACCGTTGAATTTTATTTAGGTTAGAAATTTTTGCGTTGCCCCAAAGCTGTAAGCCGTACGTCCAGATTGGCTTTAGGAGAGATTTGTAAAGGAGTAGTTTAATATTTAGGTTTAAGTGTTTGTTGTTGACGATTAGGGTTTTGAGTATTTGTAGGCGGGAGTTTAATTGTGATGTTTTGGCTTTGATGTGTTGAGCCCAAGTAATGCGGCGATCAATAGTTAGCCCTAGGTATTTAACGTTTGGGGATGAGGGAATCCGAGTGCCAAAAATTGATATCTCTGGACATGGTGCTAATTTAAGTGTGAATGTAGTATGTACTGATTTGGCTTGGTTTATTTTAAATCGCCACTTTTTGTACCAATCTTCCATAAGTGAGAGATGATTTTGTAGGTTTTTGGAAGCTATAATAGGATCTGAACTGGATGATATTATGACTTTATCATCCGCATAGTCTGCTACTAAAGTGTTGGGTGTGGTCGGTTGGTCGGATGTATAAATATTGTAAAGAATTGGGGAGAGTATTCCGCCTTGCGGAACGCCTGCCGCAATTCCTGCTATATTAGAGTCCGAAGAGCCATAATGAACCTGAAAGTAGCGGTCTGTGAGATATGATTTCAGTATTATGTAATATGTTGGGTGTAGGAATTGCTTTAATTTGTATAGCAGACCTTCGTGCCATACTCTGTCGAAGGCCTGGGATACGTCAAGGAATGCACAGGTGCAGTAAAGTTTTTTTTCGAGGGCAAAAGAGGCGGCGTCAACAACTCTATGGACTTGGTGAATAGTCGAGTGTTGAGCACGAAAACCAAATTGATAGTCAGGTATAATTTTTTTATCGAACATGATCGGAAGGATACGCTTAAGCAAAAGCCTTTCCAGTATTTTGGCAAAAAACGGTAGTAAGCTGATCGGTCTGTAAGAATTTACGGAGTCAGGTGGTTTGTTTGGTTTAGGGATTAAAATGATTTTAGAGAATTTCCATAGGAGAGGAAAGTATGAGAGCCTTAGGGTAGCGTTGAAAATGTGCGTAAGAAGGATAATTGCACGTTTTGGTAAGCATCTGGTGACTTCGGCTGTAATTAAGTCAAATCCTGGGGATTTCCTAAGTGAGTATTTTTGTATTGTATATTTTACTTCACTGGGCGTGAAGTGTTTTACTGGTAGAGATATAGGGAGAGGAGAGTCAAGATACATTTGTACTGTGTTTGTAGTAACTGTTGAGGATGTTTCAGGGTTAGGTAGGAATATTTCCTGAAGATGATTTTTGAATAGTTCTGCTTTTTCAGCATCAGTAGAAGCAAGACTACCATCTGGGTTTTTTATTGGGGGCGATGTGGCTTTATATTGGAGAGTTTGTTTTGTTGCCTTCCAGAGACTTCCATCTTTGGCCGAGAGGTTATTCAAGTAGTTTTCAAATGAAAGATCTTTATTTTTAGATAAAACTTTCTTGAGAGAGTTAGCTAATCTATTGTAATTTTGTTTAAGAGATGGGAGACGGTGTCGTTGGTACAGGGCTCTTGCTCTCCTTTTTTCCACTATAAGTGCACGTATATGACTCGGCAAAGAGGGATGATATGAATAGGAATGATTTACTTTAGAGATGGATGACCATGCCGCTGATTGAATTATATTTGTGATGCTATTTACTGCTAAGTCTATATCATCCGTGGATTTTAGTTTAATATTAAGTTTTATTTTTTGATCAACAAGGTCATGAAATTTGTAACGATCAGTTGTGGCATTGAAAAGTTTGGGAGGTTCCGGACAAGTTAATGGATAATCGTTAAGTGTTAATATAACAGAAGAGTGGTCCGAGTTTAAGTCTAAGATATTATCAGTAGAGTGAAATAAGTTAGATGGGATTTTAGAAACAAATATGTCAAGTATATCTGGGTTTTTTTGAGCAGAAGTTGGCCAGTAAGTAGGACCTGGGGGGGCAAGTATTTTAAGTTTTTTTGTACATACGACATCACGTAGTACAAGACCACGTGGGTTATTTGTGCGACATCCCCAACTTTGATGTTTGGCGTTAAAGTCGCCTCCAACTATAAAATTGTTACCAAAGGTGCAAAAATAGTTATTGAAGTCAGCAATTGTAACAGAATGTCTTGGAGGTGAGTATAGTGCCGCAATTGTTACAGGAATATTATTTATGTTGATTAAAATAGCACAGGACTGTAAGAAGTTTTGACAGAAATTAGGAAGAACTTGGAATGTAATGGTGGATTTAATTAGTATGGCGACTCCGCCGTGAGCTGTATTATCTGGATGATTGGCTTTCAGTAATTTGTAACCTGGAATATGTACCTTAGAGTATTGAGTGAGATGAGTTTCAGTAATTAATGCAATATCAATACGTTTGTTTTGTAGTACTGATTGGATTTCAATAACATGATTTTTAAGACCGTTTGCATTGAATAGTAATATTAAAAGGGATTTACTTGTGTGTGTGTTGTTATTCATTTTTTATTATCTAAAAGACTAGTTATTACTTTGGTAAGTAGGGATATTAAGGGATTTATTAAAGATTTAAAGTCCTCTAGGAAACTTGTTATTGTTTTGTTGATATCAGCTGTCGGTGGGGGCAGCTGTTGATTTGAGGAATGGCCTGACGTGATCTGTGCATAGGATGGAGTGGGGTTTGGGTTAGCATCATGAGTAGGGTGGCTGTCTTTTACAACTAGTGACTTATCTCTAATATTATCTGACAAAAAATAATGATTACTAGTGGCAGGTTTCTTACGTCGTTGAAGGTCCTTATATACTGCACAACCTTTGTAACTAGCTGGGTGATTCCCTTGGCAGAGTGCGCATGATGGTGAAGTATCACGTGGATTTGGACAAGCGGATGATGGGTGGCCGGCGCCGCAGCGAACGCATCGTGGTGGGTAGCCACAGTACGTTTTTGTGTGACCGTAGTTTTGGCAATTTAGACATTGGCTTATAGTTTTAGCTTTGAACGGTTCTTCTACTTTGATTTTTGTGTGTAATAGATTTGTCAATTTGTATATATCTTTTGATTGGTTGCTGGGTTCTAGATCAACAAAAAAAAGTGGTAATGGGTGCTTATTTGTTTTGTGTAGAACATTGGTAATATTTCTAACTTCAAAATTATGAAATTCTAATTCAGATTTTATAAGACTAGTTGGCGTTGATGGATGTAGGTTGCGAATTACGACGCGGACGGGCTTATCTTGTTGAAGCTGATAGGTGTGGTATTCGGCTTTTTCTTCCTTTAAATACCGTATCAGTGACCTATATGCATCTGGAGTGCTAGTTTGAATTTTTAATCTGTCTGCAGATGATTTGCAGACAAAGTTTTCAACACCGATTAATTCTACAAGTACTGTGCATAGTTCTGGAAAATCCTCGACACCTCTTACAAAAATCGGAGGAGGGGGTTTAATTGGTGGATTATTAATACACTCTGTCTGCATGTCAGTAGTAATGTTTTCAGTAGAAACATTGAGCGGGAAATCGAATTGATCATTTAACTGATTGGATTGTTGGTCTTCGTTTGAAGCGAGGGCTTCATAACGATTTGCTGAAGTGAATATTTTTTTTCTTGTTTTGGGAGGTTGTACACGTGGAGAGTTTGGTTCTGAATTAGTAGAACTAGAGAGATTTCTTTTAGATCTTTGTACAGTCCATCCTGCTTCTGATTGATTATTACTTGTGTCTAGTGATGAGTTGAAGGTTTTATTTTTACTAATTGTTAACGGGGATACGCTGTTATTTGTTATACTAATATCATTATTATTATTCTTGTTGTTGATGTTATTTCTGCTAGTCATTTTAACTAGAATGTAATTATTATAATTAAATTACTAAATAAATGAAGTAACAATCACAATGCGATTGCAATAAAATAAATGAAGACGACGGTGGGATGCGATAACGTAATGTATTATTATTAATAATAAGGAGACCGCCGAGGCGGCCGCCGATAAGACCGTATGCACTTGGGCTGCTAATATTACAGCTAGATGACAATTACCGTTCGATATTTTACGTTTGTTGCTGTGCACGAGACTCTAGTTGAGAGTGAAAAATAAGTAGAGTGGTTACATAGACAAGTCACATCTTGATAACCGGTTTAGCAATAATAAACGAAAACACACGTTGTACGATAAGACAGTAACTTAGACCGCACTATACGCACATGCGTATCGAACGACGGCTATCGCGGAACTGGGATTTTTTTTAACAACAAAAATTCAAAATATGATTTACTTTAACTATTAAAAGTAATTATGTTCACTATTATTAATTAAACACAGGTTTTAAATTAAAAAAAAATAATTTTGAAAAATGCAAAAATTGTTTAAATATTAATACAATTATGAAACATACATGGACGTATTAAAAGGGAGGCAANAATTATGAAACATACATGGACGTATTAAAAGGGAGGCAAGTGGATACCATCGCCTAGGGAGTCAATTTTTTTTGTATTTAAGGAGAGGCAAAATTTTTCTGTAATCATTCCAAAAAAAATAAAGGGAAAATGTAGGGGCGGCTATAAAAAATTTACCTGTGGTGTCAAAACTTTAAATACATCACTGGAAACATATAACTTACTTAAAAAAATATTTTCCGTCTCGATATCCAAAAAATGGCACGGTGTATGTGAGCATCCAAATATTACCACCGCCACAATCATAATATGGCTTACTCCACTTTCCATCTTCATATGTTACTGTCAGCACGTCATCTGGTTCCCTTTTTGTATGAGTAGTCGAATTCCACGTGTATGAGTTGAAAGCTATAAAAGTTATAACATAATAAGTTTTAAACTTGATTTAATGGTCATCATAAATTTTTTTAATGAAAAATTATTACGTTTAATTCATTTATTTATGATAATAATGCTTTACCCTTCTTCTAATAATCGTTTTTGAAAATCCTTATTCATATTTTATACCTGTATCGAATTATCAACTCTTATAATTTTTAACATATCACAGTAATATCAATTAATTAATTTTTATTTGGTTAAAAATATACTTATGAAATGCCATAAATATTTATACTGAAATTAGTATGTAAATATCTCAGTTATACATGGTTAAGCTATTTATTTCTAACTAACAGTATACAACATTACCTCATTTTATAATTATATAATACTCTAAGATCATGTTTAATTAAGGAAAGGAATTATATGCATTTTTACATTTTGTTGGAGTCAATTTAAAGTGTATCGAATTTGTGCAACTTTGTTGAAGGATTTATAGTGGCGTAGAAATATATTTTGTGTTAAGGAGTATAAATACCTTAACCTATCCAAAAATATAACCATGATAACCATTACAAATTTTCATGTCAATTAAAAATACCCAGCACAGGGGGGTCGCGGCACAGTGGTGACGTGGTATAGTTGGATTAAGTATAATGATATCTGACAGTGATTAAAATAACTATAAAAAACGTTCGATGCAAATCTTTAGATAGTGTTTAATTTTAAAAAATTGGTGGATTATTCCAAAAGCTACATAATTTGCTAGTTCCTTATTAATATCCTGATTAAAATAAAGTATGTCGAATGAAAAAGGGATTATTAAAAAATATTATTTCTCATAAAAAAATTATGTTGATCCATACACTTTTCAATATGTTATAGCATTATAAAGTTAAAAATGTAAAAAATTAAATCGAGAATTTTCACACAATAATAGCATTCGGTAGACATTTTCACCGTGAAGACAAAATAAAGTCCGACATTTTTTTTCCGCATAATAAAGAAAATTACATTAACTTTAATTTAAGATATATATAAAAGTCTCAGACTTTCCGGAACATTTTCAAAATTTAAGTTGAAAAAATTAATTTTTTGTGAAAAAGTTGTCATTTTAAATCAGGGCTTTGTTATAATAATTTCTTCAGTTTATTAAAATTATATTAATTATCAACTAGGGTAGTCCTTATAGGATAAACTAAAAAAAATTTGTTCCAAGTAACTGAAATTCGGTTCTACGTATATAAACCTAATTTTTAGCCTATAGAGCATGAAACTTTAAACATTTCACGTGCCTCAGAGAGGTTGAAAATAAGCTAACAAGGTTAGAAACATTGTTTATTGAGTACATATTTTTAAATATTAAAGATATAAAAAAAATGACTTATTAGTAATTTGGTAGAAAATTAATTTTATAAAAAATTCTTATGTATATAATTTTATCATAGCATTGATCATTTATCGGATAAAAACGCTCATTAAAAAATATTCATAGAGAATAAAAATTATTGTTTTTGCAACTGTGGTTACATAAGGATATTTTATAAATATTTATAAGTACAACATTATGTTGTTAAAAATTCTGCTAATTATTTTGGAGAATTTTGATTTAAAATTTCACTGGAATATTAAATGACTTTTAAGTTATTTGACTTAAATTCAAAACAGTTATTTTTTCTGTTTTTAGAGGCCTTTGTGTAGATTTATATATAGTGAGAGTTGATGACTACTTTTATCATAACAATTTATTAAATAATTATTTAACAAATTTTAATTAAACTTTTTTAAACTTGGAAACGAGATGTTATATAAATTTATTTATACTCGTACCAAAGTAATTGGTGTGTATTATTGTATAAGCTGTTAAAATCGTGTGTTGCCAATAGCTTCAACTTAGTTTTTCAGATATTAACAAATATTGAACAAAATAAAAATTATATTGTTGAATTATATTATAATTTCTGTTTAAATTAATTACCAAGTGATGTATTAAATTATTCAAACTACCTTTAAATTATATTATTAACATATACTTTTACAATTAATGAACGCAAGTTCTTTTATAATTTTACCATTGTTATTTACATTGCATGTTTTGACACTTAAAAAATATACCATTTATTTGTATAAAAACTATCTTTGTTTATTTAATTTAATGATTTATAAAGTCATCTTTTATTAAACATGTATTTAAAATTCATTCTAAGAATTAAAAAGTTTATAGTAAATGTAGTAATACAAAATTATTAATGAAGAGTTAAGTTGAAAATGTTAATTAATATTAAGTAATTGTAAATAACTTTCATAAATATATATATATATATATATATATATATTATCGTCACCTTGAAATCACAAATACATGTATAAATCAAAGACAAAGTTATCTATAATAATTTTTTATACTTAATATTTAATTGTTTTGTTAAATTTAGTTTTGAATAATGTAACTATTTGGGCTCTTTAACAAAACTTATAATGCTACATTCCAATCTGTGGAGAAAACTAGAAAATCTATTCAAAAAATTTAATGAATAATTTTTTTGTTCTACTAATCCTACACAGGTGATATATCATTAGATATTTTTTAGCTGTCCTTTTTCTTCCGCATAAGTATAAAATGATAGCAACTTAAAAATAGTTACAACGTAATCTTCATTATGTATTTTAAAATGATTATAACTTTCGAAGAATGATGTGACCAAGACGGTAACGCAGCTATGTCTGATATGCACTGTCTTGGATTCGAGAATAAGTCACAGGTGATTCCGTTTGCTGTGTGATAATTCAGTTCGGTAAATGAAAGTTCTCCTAAGTAGATATTTTCCTATTTATTTTTATAAATTTTTCGCAAATTTATATTATATTTGATAATGTATTCATAGTTTTAAAGTATAAAATAACAATAACAAAAAGTAAAGCAAACTATTCAGTAGATCAATAGTTATTAGATTTGAAAAAACATCGTAAGTCACCTTGTATAGATAAATCAATATAAAAATAGACAACCATATGAATAATGAGAAGTGTAGTCTTAGTTGTAGATTTAATAGCTAATTTATCAGTTTTTCAATGTTTAAAAAAATAAAAACAAATGGATTTTGTGGGTAAAAATTATTTGAAAAATGTTTTTTATAACGTTGCTCATGATATTATTATACAAAATTATAAAAATGTATAAAGTATAAAAATTATATGAAATGGGGACTAATAAACCTTTTCTTTTATGAACGTTATCTTGTTTATAATGCTGTGTTGCTCTCAGTAAAAGAAAATCTATATCAAAGGTATAAACTATTATTCAATAAATTTTTTATTCATAAAAGGTACTTCCCCTTTTTATATTTCAATACAATAAAATGACCTACGTACACATTTAAATACTTAAATATTTTTTATTGTTGAGTGGCGAAAGTAAATTTGTTATAAATTATTCATAAGAAGGTTGTTGGGTAAAAAATATTTCATGATGGTCGTAATAGTATTCACAAATAGAGTAAAAATAAATATATCTTGTTATAATATCACTGAATATTTAATAAAAATTAAATTACTATTATAATTTGTTTTCAATTTAATTTTTGAGAATGTTTTTAAACATTTATTTTATCCTTAATATGTTACCATAACAAACAAATATTTTTGAATTAAAAAAAAATATGATTATCGAATAATTTATTCAATTCAAAATTGTTTAAAATTGAAATCTAAATATTTTAATGTCTTAGAGTAAAAAAGAGTTAAGTGCATTTTTGAAAATTATGATTTAATTTTGAAGCAGTATTTATTTTTGCAAAAATTGTATTTTTTATAATTGTAGAATCAAACTTTTTTAAGCTAATAAATGATGTTAAAAGTCATAATGCATGAGACTTTTTTAACTATTTTGAATCCCTCCTGTGGACAGATAGTGGGTGAGATTTTCGAAAAATTAGTACAAAATTATTAATTTTTTTTTTAACTTATAGTATGTAATATAAACTTTAATTTAATATATATTTGAGAAAGTTAATTTTTGGTGATAAAGTTAATATTTTAGATCACCCACTGTGGGCAGATTAATGGTTAGATTTAAAATATATATAGATACCTAAAAAATAAAAATACCAAAGGTATTTATAAAACAAAATTTTTCTATCAATCTATTTTTAATAAAGTTATCTCAGTTAGTTTTAAGAAAAAAAGTAAAAATATACTGACTTGAATTTTTTTTTCATTTTTACGGTATAATATCTTTTTAAATAGACACGATTTGTGTTTTTTAATATGTTGTCGAAAACATTAGGTCTGATGAAAGCTGAGATAAAGTAGTGATAGATACAAAAAAATAAACACATCATGGTGAAATACTTTCTCAGCTTCTCATCGAAGCTAAAAATATGTATATCAAAATACTCTCCTAAAAATATGAGAATGCATTTATCTCTTTTTTTACCTTAAGTTATGAATATACTTATTTGACATAAAATTAAACGATTATAATAGTTTGAATTATATATTTTTAAATTAATTAAATTAAAAAAATATTTAGAAGCAATATATTTGTACTGAATTTCAATTATTTGATTGTGAAAAAACATTTTGTATAAAAAAAATCGAGAATTAAAGCTTACCGTGACTATATTGATTGTTGCGTTTTATAACTCCTTGAGCTTTTTGTCGAGCAATATAGAACCATTCACTTGTGTTTGATAAATACTTATACTCAACTGCCAAATCTTTAGCCAAAATTCCTTTACCGTTGGGCAATCTATATGCGTATGGACAAAAGAGACTGTAGTCTTTGTACTGATTCTGGTCATAGCAGTTACCGGCCGCAAATATATTATTATCAAATTCTACCATAGATATTACACCTGCATGTAATAAATATTCTGAGGATGTTACACTAGGATCAGCATACTTCCAAATCCTAGTCAACATATTTGCTCTATTGACAGCTACATTTGCCATGACTCTGAATCTTTCCTAAAAAAACCATTGTTAATTTAATTTATATTGATAATACATAAGTTAATTAGATGCATAGTATAATAGGACATTTTGATGTGAAACTAGTTTTACAGTTTTTAAATGCATTTGTGTAAATAAGTATTTACTATTATAGACTTCTGATCAATTGAATTTACAAATAGTAAATGAAAAATAAAATACTTTGAATTTTCTTGTAACTAGTAAGAGAAGTTGCTTGTATTTGTTTTTTTTTTATGTGAAAATATCTTATGTGGCATCAAAACATTTCCGCTTGGGAAATGAAAATTTCTTAATGTTATTTTTTTGTGTGTTTTGTTACTTAGGTTACATATGTAACATATGATAACATATGTTAAAATAAAGATTATATAATGTTAAAAAATAATTAATATTATAATAATTTGTTAATTTTTATTCGAAGTAAATTATATTTTTAACTTCGTTTAATCGAATTATCTGAAACTAAATAAATAAATTTAAAATTTATTTAAAATAAATTTTTTACTTGCCGGCCGATTCAAGATCATTTTATAATAATGTAAAATACAATAAAAACAACTTTAAGAAAATATTCTCGTTTTTTGAGAATATTCTTGAATTATATTCTTACGGTAATTTTGTATCACTATTTCCAACTGTTGCATATCCACTCTACGTCTTAAAACTGTTTTCACTTTTTTAAGTATTTAACCTCGAGTTATCAACTCATCAAAATTTTTTGTAAACAATAGGCTAAAAACGTTTATTTTAAACTTGATGTACAAGAATCCAAAGTGATTAATTTATCAAATAAATTTTAAAAAAAAATTAGTTCAGGAGTTATAAATATTTTCAATCTAGGTGAGAGATGAATAGCACGATAGAGTAATGTATATGGGTTAAAATTATATAACCTGCACCTCACTTTCAGTCAACAATTAAAAATGTAAATGACATCCATATATTAGTTTACAAATAGATATCGACTTGTAATATTTTAATTTGATCATTTTCTCTCCTGTGAACTAGTTTAATAGGTAATATTGCCTGCCACTTAAAAATTATAGTTAGTACCCTTATATGTATTAAGGTATAGACCAAAAAATATTTAACCACTTATAAATTGAAAAATAAACAATAATAAACAATAGCACAGATTTTATTTTTTAAGAGAAGTAATTTTTTTCTATGGGATATAACTTGTACTAAAAAAAAAGAAGTTATTTGAAAATAGAAAAACTTTATTTCTATTTTTATATACACACTCCTCTAAACACAAAGCACAGATAATTTATTTATTTCTAAATCTATAAACACTTTCACGTAAAAGCATTTTTATACAACCAAAATTATTAAATGGCTTTGTGGTACATCTGATCATTTAATAAATTGTTCATCAAAACTAAAAAGAATTGATTATTCTTCATAGGTTATAAAGCATAATGTGTCCTATCAGTTCTTGACATATTTAGTAACATTTAAATCCAGTCAATATTCTGCATTATTTTTTTTTTGAAATACAGTTTTGGACTGCGTTAAAATCATATTTTGAATTATTTGTCTCTAATGAAAAAATGATTATTTTTAATTTTTTAGAAATTATAAAATATACATTTTCTATTCTTACAAGATGTTCTAATGGTTCAATAATAACTTAAGGATAAGTACTTATTGAGTTTTAACAAATTTAGGGAGTGTGTAACGTGGATCTGTCCTTATTATATTCCATTTATTCCAAACATCACTGTGTTATACAGAATATTCAGCAAGTAAGGAAACTGGTCAATTGTTACAGACAATGAAAACAATGGAAACCTGTTTCCTTACTTACTGAATACCCTATGTATATCCATTTTATGTTTTAAAATTCTTGTAACTCAATAATTACTTTTCCTAAATTGTTATCTACAAATTAGGCATTTTTATAAGAAAAGATCTAAAAAATGGCTTTTTTTTAAATTTTAAAACATTTAAAATTAAAAAAAAAATAAATTTAAAATATGATTTATTTTATGGCAAATTTTAAGACTCTAAATTATTTTTAAAAAAAGAATTTCAAAATATTCGTTGGATCAAAAGTTATTAAATATGTCAAATCTTGTTCGGATATATACCTTGTGTTTCAAAAAATATATACGTTTTTCTAGTATCATTGATAATAGAAATGTTTTGCAAACCTTTTGATTGGAGAAAATTTTTTTTTTTATTTGCCTTGAGAACTAAAATAAAACTATATTATTAAATATTTACTATCTAACGTCATTTTTTTATATAATTCTTAAATTAATAATTAGATCAATAATGTTTGATATTAATCCAGAATAATTTATTATGTTTAGCAGTTATTTATAAGACTGTTTTTATCTGTATACCTATTTGTAAGAGGTATTATTAAATCTTCGTGAAGTGTAGTGAGCGTCATACTTATCAGTGTGTAATAAAACGCATAAACTAAAAATATCTCGTTATCTTTTAACTCAACAATTCATACACGAAAAAACCATTAAGAAAATGGGAAGTTGCAATATAATTATAAAATTTATGCTTTTCCAGAATGATAAATTTTTTTTACTTTTATAAAATACTTAAAATATATATTTTGAAATAGTGAATTCACTGATGTATAAAAGCTAAAATCTGAGTGGGAATATTTTTTATAATACTTTTTCTTTAAACACTATAGCTTCAATTTGAGATTTCTAAAAAATATTTAAACTAATGCTAACAATCAACTAAAAGTATATAACAAATAATATTAATTAGATTACCTAAAATCTAAATTATCAAATTGATTACCAACAAATGATAAAAGTAAACAGATGCACATGGTGCACTGCACATGATATGCGATTAATAGAGCTGTTTAAATCATAAAGTTTTTGTTTCTTACATTGTAACTATGAATTTTAAATAAAATGTTATTAAAAAAAAAAAGTTAAAAAAATGTCGAAAGTTAGCGATTTTTAAAATTGTAATTTTTTGGAGGATTTTCTCCATTTGTGAGGAACTAGAATATTGTTTTCAAATTTTGAGGGTAATGTCTTCGACTATATGTATACAATTTGTGATCTTTAGACTTATCGTTGAAAAATTTCTCTCTTCGGAGAGAGCTGAGAAAAAGTGGTAACAGACACAAAAAAGAAAAAAAATGTAGGACAGCGGGGTTATGGCATAGTTGGAACAAGTCTAGTTGATATCTGACAGTGATTAAAATTACTATCATAAAAAACGCTTCGATGCAAATCTGTAGATAGTGTTTAATCTTAAGAAATTGGTGGATTATTCCAAATGCAAAATTAACTCCTATTTTTAGTTCAACTTCGACGGCCATTTGCACATAAAATATAGGTCGTCGGGGCAAATTTTTTTTTTAGTACGTAACAAGCTTTAATTTAGTATATTTTTAAATGACGCAGTATTTCCGGAACGTTTTCAAAAGTTAGGTTAAAAAAATTCTACTTTTTATACGTATGTTTCAAGTTTTTAAATGTTGTAATAGGCCCTTTACATAAAAACAATATTTCTTTTTCTTCCATTTCATTTCTCAACACACACAAAGATTCTATTCTATTACACAATACTTCTCACAACAAATATTAAACACTATCAATATTTTCTGTTCTTAGTCACAGCCAAACACATAGTTGACATAATCACGCCATAGGCATCCGCTCTTTTTTTTCACCGCACATGGATCCTTTAACAATCAAATGTTTCTATTTATTATTTTCAGTTAAAGAACCCTTTTTCAATGTATAATCAAAATCATGAAATTCCTAAAAAAATGTGAAGCAAATAAAAGCCGGACGTTAAATATGTGCGTTTTTGGAAGGGGTTACACCAGGAAAGCTCCAGAGATGGACGCGCTCGACCTGTTTCGATCGAACTCTAAGACGAACACATCGCATTCATCGTCTGGTTCTCGCGAGCTACCTTAATTTAACACCGCAGAATAATTATGAATATATTTATCAATATATAAACTTGTGTTTATTAACTAAGAACAATATCTCTCCGTAACATTCACGTGATGTAATTACCTTCTAATTATTACAATTATTTTATATAATTATATGTGAAGTTATATTAATTATATTATTTTATCATCAACAACCATCTGACATTGCGTTCTTTTTATCATTATTCTACACGCCTAAAGGATAACTAAAAGCTCAGGTAAGAACATTCAAACTTAGTTTGCAAATTAATATTAACAAACATAAACCCTCGAACAATACACCCCAAGTAAAATAACAAGAATAGTTCCTTATATTCGATACTTCTCCCCTTTAACATATTATTTTGGTTTACGACATAACACCCCCTGTATAAGGCAAATGTCCATTTTGAAAAAATAGTATGTCGGATGAAAGAGATACATATAAAGTATTTAGAAACAAAAATTTGTGTTAATCCATATATTTTTCAAAAAGTTATAAAAATATAAAGTTAAAAATATAAAATCGAAATTTTAACAAAAAAATAGTAGATTTTTAACTACGGCAGCTATTTGCTAATAGAAGATTTTGCTTATAGTACGTAATATAAGCTTTAATTAACAAATGTTTAAATGACGTAGTATTTTCGGAACATTTTCAAAAAATAAGTTGAAAAAGTTGCTATTTTAAATCCACTCTTGTGGGCAGGTAAAGGGATAACTATTGAAAAAAATTATATCATATGAAAGGGAAATAACTAAGCTTCTTATATCAAAAAAAGTTATTTTGATTTGTTCATTTTTGAAAAAGTTATGGCAGAAAAAAATTAGATATACTAAAGAATTAAAATCTTTGTCACCATCTGTTAATAACAGAATTTTATATAATAAATTGAATAAAATATATCATTGATAAATAAATTGAATAATAGATGATGGGTAGTCTCCTTGTAGAATTTTAGTTGATTCCTGAATAAATTAAAATTTGACAAGAAAAACAATTTTTGTATTTAACTGATATATTTACGTTAAAAAAGTATGCTAATAAAGGATCAACCAACCAATTTTCTTTAATTTTGAATTAATAACTGATAAAGGAATAAGAAAATTTCTAAATATTCCATTAAGAGTAACGATTCAAGAGAAAATGTTAGGAACGATATATATTACATAAATAGGGCGATAATTAAATATTAATGATTTACCATCTTTTTCAAAATATAATTTAAAAACACAGACTTTCAAATATGAGGAAACTCACTATGTTTTAAGTAAAAATTTGAATAAAGTAATTAAAAAACAAAAACCTCTACCCCCTTTCCCAATTACTTGACATGCCAGGGAATTAAACACTAAATTAAATATTCAATATGCATTTTGATAATTACAATTAAATTGGGAACAGGATGTTTTTACAAGCTTTTTTAAATTAACAATGGTAAGAATTCCACGAATATGTTTAATAATAGCATTATTTTCATTATTAGATCTCTGACGACGAAGTTCATTACGAAGTTGAAGCATAACGTCATGTTAAGTATAGTTCGAACTGAAGACAATTTTAAATCTTTCCAAGTTTAGTAACAGTTAATTTTTTTTTGAGATGGCATAGATTTTGTTTTTGATCATAGAAACTAAACTTTGTATAGAGTTTGAAAGACCCAATCAAGAAATTGCAGCTGATTGGAGACTACGAAAACTTAAAATTTAATTTATCTCGTTTATAAAATAATTTTGTATGCAGTTTGATCCTGGTAAATTAAGCAATAGTACATTTTTTAACGGGTTTGTCTGACAATTAGTTTGGAAATTAAATTATTAAGAGTAAATTGATATTTTCTATTCTCATATTGTTTAAATTAATTATAATATAAGTAATATTCACTGTACATTATTCAATGAAGTATTAAATAAATAAAATTAAGTTTCTAAACTAGGTTTAAATGTTAAACTAAATAATATATAAATGAATTATAAAATTTTGTAAATTGGTTGTTTTTTAAGGATGCAATACAAATATGAAAAAAAAAGTTATCCTTATTTTTTTTAACAGTCACCAATATCCGTAGAAAATATTTCATGAGGGAAATTATTTTTATTTCTTCAATAGTTCGTAAAACACATATTAGAAGTACCTTATGTACATATAAACAAACTAATCACTAGTTAATTAGTTCTAATGTTTATAATATAATAATGTTTCATTTATTAAAATTTGAATAGTAATTTTCGTATTTCGTTATTTTACTTGTACCGAAATTATCAAAATGTATAATAGTAAAATTATCACCCTGTGAATACTTTAGTGTAGAACTCAAAATTGACAAATTTTGTCATTAGTTTATACATGTTTTCTTATGGTAATAGTACATAATTCATTTATAATGCAATAGCGTATTCTGAATCTACAAAATTAAATACGGAATACTAAATAATATTTTTTATCAAACAATATGATATATTTGAATTACTACACTAAAGTACTTACAGTGCGATATAATATAATGAGATTATTTATTAAGTTGAATAGTGTTTTTCTCATTTTAAACTACAAAATTCAAAAATATCTGATAACAGTATAATCCAAGAAGAAACCTCTGTAAATAGACAGGTATATTATTTTGTTAACCTTTGGATTTCATGAACTAAAAACCATACACTTAATTTAGTAATATTGTGTATTGAAGCTTGAAATTCAAAGGGTATAACTGATATTTTTCAATTTTAAGTTAAGCTAGAATATATATATAATATATATGTATAATTTATATTAAACATTATAAAAAATAAATAATATTTGTCTTTTATTAATATATTTTTACGTTTTCTTTTTAAATTTCTTGACAGGTCATTATGGCAATTTTCCTTTTAACTATTCATTTAAATCACATTCATAAACGTGTCACTTGAACCCTTACGTTTTAAACACTATATAATAAAAACTTGAATATAAATGAGAATAACCTAAATATTTTTTTATAAAAATCCATTCCAACAGCTCGTTTTGTAAAATATTCCTTTATAATTTATGTAATTTAAAATCATACTAGCTACCTAATATAGAAGTAAAAATTAAAAAACTGTGAGTGCAATTATGTATCATAAAAAAAATTTAAATATACCTGACTATAAATAATAAAATGTCTAAAGAAAAAAAAACTTTGAATTAACAAATGTTTAAACAAAAACAAATAAAAATGAACAGTAAACGGTGAACAAAAACAATAATTAAGGACTTCTACACAATTAAAGTATTAGTAATGTTATAAAAGTTTAATTCATTAAATAATATTTGTTAATATTATTATTTAATAGTAATATTAATCCAAAATTGAAAATTTCTACTTCAAACTAATTTGCTACTAATAGTCATGAAATATACTATAGTTTGCATCAAACATTTATCGTCCATGTTATATTTAGATACAACAGTTTTATTAGACCTCTAAGCGAATGGTTTTTATGTTTTATGCGGTAATTATATCAAAGAAATAGGACTAAAAGCTTTTTTTTAGAAATACATTTTGATATAAACTATAGTGTTGGAAAACAGGTATTTAATTCGTAAAACACTGAAGTTAATTTATAGGATAACAATATTTAAGGGCATAAATATTCATGAAGCATTTGTACATAGTAATTTAATAATATAATTTTAATTTTAATGATTAATATGTTACAAATCGTCCATTTTTTTTAAAATAATTGTTTAATATTTAATATTAGCTTTGGTGCAAAGCTCAGAAGATATTAATTTTACTAAAGTATGTTTATTTTATATTTTTTTATGTGTCTATCACTAATTTATAAGCTTTCGTTGGATCAATATTAGTTAACAATATATCAAAATATCACAAATCTTATCTAGTTGAAGATATTACCCTTAATAATTGAAAAAATTTCTCTCAAACTTTTTGGGAGAAATTCCCAAATAAATTACAATTTTTTTTTTAATTGGTTAATTTCGTGATTTTTTAAACTTTTTTAGTTAAACCTTTTATAACTTTTTTAAAAATGATGAAAACAAATTTTTATATAAATATCTTAGGTATACATATATGTTTTAAATCTGATCATTTTCCTGCTCACAGTGAGGATTCATAATAGCGACTTTTACAAAAAAAGTTAATCTTTTCAACTAAATTTTTGAAAATCTCTTGGTAATATTATGTCCTTTAAACATATGTTAATGTAAAATAAAATAAAGTTAAAAAAAACCCAGCACAGGGCGTCAATATACAGTCAAGAAATTTTATAATTACTATTTATAGTAAATTTATCAGTAAAGCTCAATATTTTTTTGTATTTTTATCATAATAAAATCACTCAAATAAAAATCATAGTAATAATTTATGAGTAACTTTTGGTGTTTAAAATGAGTCTACAATTGAAATATTTACAACTTAATTAATTTTAACTATTTACTTTAATTAAAAAATCAATAAAAAAAAAATATCTACTCAATTGAGCAAATTATAAATTTTGATTATAATTGTAAAAATCCATTGTTAAATTCAGGTGAAACTAAAAATCATTTTTTTTTTTTAGATTTATGATTTATATAACGACATGTTAGCAAAAAATTTGGAATATTATAGACTGTAAATAACACACAAAGCACAGTGGCGACGTGTCATAGTTGGGTCAAGTATAATGATATCTGACAGTGATTAAAATCACTATCAAAAATAAACGCTTCGATGCAATTCTTTAGATAGTGTTTAATTTAAAAAAAATTGGTGTTTTATTCCAAAAGCTACTTGATCTGCTGGTTCCTTATTAATATCTCGATTAAGATAAAGTATGTCGAATGAAAAAGGGTTTATTAAAAAATATTATTTCTCATAAAAAATTGTGTGGATCCATAAACTTTTCAATAAGTTATAGCATTATAAAGTTAAATATTATATAAATAATAAAATCGAGAATTTTCACACGAAAATAGCATTCGGTAGCCATTTTCGCCGTGAAGACAAGTCCAGAGGTCAAATTTTTTTTTTTCAAATTAAAGTATATTACATTAGCTTTAATTTAAGATATATATAAAAGTGTCAGACCTTCCGGAACATTTTCAAAAGTTATGTTGAAAAAGTAAATTTGTTGTGAAAAAGTTGTCATTTTAAATCCCCCCCTGTGGGCAGGTTAAGTGTCAGATTTACAAAAAAAATATACCAAATAATAAGTAAAGACATCAAGCATCTATATAAAAAAAAATTATATTGATATGTTCATTTTTGAAAAAGTTAGAGCATTATTAAGTTAAAAATATTAAAAAAAATTATTTTACAAAAATCGTATTTTTTTATTAACTTTGATGTCTGTTTTTATCGTGAAGACAAATAAAGTCGGAAATTTTTTTTTCCATGATAAAGTACATTAAATTAACTTTAATTTACGATATATATTAGGGTGTCCCTTATTTATAAAATTTAAAAACTACAAAGTGCCACCCCCTAGAATTATTCAAATACATAAAAAAATAAATTTTTTTTAAAAACTTTAGCTTTTGAGATAGACATAAAAAACTAAAAAATCACCCTTGGAGGGTTATTTTTAACCCCCTTGGGGCACGTCTTAGAGTTGACCAATCGTCTCCAAATTTCGTACAATTTATTTTTTTATGTATTCGAATAATTCTAGGGGGTGGCACTAACAAATATTAAAAAAAAAAAACCTCTCATGTAGCTAAGGGTCACCCTAATATATATATAAAAATGGCAAACTTTCCGGAACATTTTCAAATGTCAAGTTGAAAAAATTAATTTTTTGTGAAAATGTTGTCATTTTAAATCCCCCCCTATGGGCAGTTAAATGGTCAGATTTATAAAAAAAAATATGCTAAATGATAGATAAAGACATCATGTATCTATAAAAAAAATTTAGTGATTTGGTCATTTTAAAAATAGTTATAGCAATTTTAAGTAAAAAAATAAAATAAAAAAATGTCGAAAATTAGCGATTTTTAAATTTGTAATTTTTTTGGAGATTTCCCCCATTTACGGCGAACGAGGGAAATATTTTCAATTTTTGATGGTAATGTCTTCGACTAGATACAATTTGGGATCTTTTGACGTATCGTTGAAAGAAATCCGTAAGGTGAGAGCTGAGTAAAAGTGGTAAAAGGTACAAAAAAAAAAAAAACACATCATAGTAAAATTAATACCTTCTCAGCTTGGCATCGAAGCTAAAAATTTGTCCTTACGACTTATATTTTATAAGTAAACAGCCCCTGAAGTTAAACAAAAAATGTTATTTTTGTGTAAAATATAATCGTTTGTCGTGTTATGATTTTCTATTTAACAGATGAAATAGCATAGTTAGGATAAGTATTTATTGAGTAAGAAGTATTTTATTTATAAATAAAAATAATATAATAATATATAGTTTAAATACACGTTGAAAAAAATATACTTAAATAGTTTACAGTGAATAAATGTATACTTGTTATGTTACATCTTATGTTTAATTAATTCCTATGATTATCATCTAAGTTATCCCAAGGATACATAGCGCAGTTAGGAACAGCATGCATTGGTGTATATTTGTAATGCATACTAACCTAATATATTATCGTGCTTGTAAGTAAATATCTTAAATTTGTTATCGGCCTATCAATTTTTTTTATTAGAAGAAAGTTTAAAAATATAAAAAAATTATTTTAAAAAGTAAAAAAAAATATTTGCTGAATTAAAAGATATTAAAGTTGTCAAAACCTGATGTGACACTCTGAATAACATACTAAAATATTTTCAATTAATTGAACCTTGAAAATTTATATGATTTAATACCACAAAGGAACAAATCATTTAAACTTTCCATAATAAATTATAGATTTTAAGGTAATGTTACATTTTTTCTAAAAACTTCACTACAATACAGACTTTTATAGTAAGTTAGTAACATTTTTGTCGAGATTATAAATAAAATTATTACATATTAAACCGATTTTAATATTTTATTTATATTTTTTATGTAAGAACAATATAAAATTTAAGTACTAATTCATTATAGTTCATATGATAGTTCGCTACATGATTTTCAATTAATATAATATGAATGAGTGAAAAAGAAATTAAAATTATAATTTAATCATGTATTATTGATTTTATTTAGTTAAATGAATATAATTTTATAAGTTTATGATAATAATTAAAAGTATTAGTTTGAAAATATAAGTTCAAAAGTTTATTAGTTGATTTAATGAAAAATAGTTTGTTTTTGACATTATTTTGACAAGTGATCAATAGTTGCGAGTAGATTTTTAAAAATGTTGTTATTTATAACTTAATAAAATCCATTTTATAAAGTAAAAATTTCTTTTTCTTTATTTTTATTCTATCCTTTTCTTTATTTTGTTAAATTAAAAAATTCAAAATAATTTTATAAGCACAATACACACAATTTTTTTAGGGAGAGTTTTTATTAATTAGTACTTATTCTATTGGTATGTTATAAGATATCAAACCCTTATCTAATTTTTTTTCTTTTAAAACTCTTTTTGTACATTTGCATTGAAGACTTTTACTGTAGTAATATTAACCAACATCAGATTTTAATCTAGCTGTATACTAAGCAATTTTTACTTGTATTAACTAAGCTAGTTCACCACTATGCCAGGACACGACTGTATTAGTTTTATTTTTCAATTTAAATATAAACATTTTTTAGAACTTAAATAATAAAATACAATTTTTAGATGAATGCATATTAAATTACAGGTATTTTAATACAATGATTGAGTTATCAATTATAAAGTTGATAACTTGTAGCTTTGAGGTAGAGATGAGAAAGTATTTATTTTACTATGATGCATTTATTTATTTTATATTTTTATGTGTATGATACTAATGTAATATGCAGCTATTATCACAGTGTCATATTATAAAAAAATGGGTATTTTTTGAACAGACCTCATACTTAAACTTAAATTTAAGTTAAATTTAAAGGATACAAGTTTTCTAAAACTTTGTCAAAAGTTAAAATTTTATGGAAATATTGATATTTTGACTTTACCTGTGATCATATAAAATATTGGATTTAAAAAAATAAATGGTGTGTGTCTTTTTTGTATATATATATACCTATATATATATAAAACTAACATCAAGGCGGCTGTGCATAAACGAGTTAATCATTTAAAGATGACTTAGGTTAAACTTTTTAGCTTAATGGAAGAATTTAGATTTTATGTTAACTTGATATCTCTTTTGTTTACTAAATGATTAATTCTTGTATATACATATTTTTTTTGTTACATACATTATTTTTTGCTTCGATGAGATGTGTTAATTTTACTATAATGTATTATTTTGTGCCTGTCCATGAAAATTCTCAGCACTTACTGGACCAATTTTGTTGATCAATATGTTAAAAAAGCACATATCGTATCTAGTCAAAGACATTATTCTTAAAAATTGAAAAAAATTTTCTTGTTCCCCGTAAATGGGAGAAATCTTCCGAAAATTTACAATTTTAATAATAGGTAATTTTCAATTTTTAGATTCGATGCAAAGCTGAGAAGGTATTAATTTTACCATAATGTGTTTTTTTTTTTTATGTCTGTTACCACTTTTTCTCAGCTCTCACTGGACCGATTTCTTTCAACAATACGTCAAAAGATCACAAATCGTATCTAGTTAAAGACATTACTCTTAAAAATTGAAAAATTTTCCCTCGTTCCCCGCAAATGGGGGAAATATCCAAAAAAATTACAAATTTAAAAATCGGTAAATTTTGTCATTTTTTTCATTTTTTTTTCTTAAAACTTCCATAACTTTTTCAAAAATGAACAAATCAACATCATTTTTTTTTAAACTAAAACCTTAGATATTTCCTTTTCATTTGATATCATTTTTTTGAAAATCTAACACTTAACCTGCTCATTGGGGGGGATTTAAAATAGCAACTTTTTTACAAAAACTAACTTTTTCAACTTAATTTTTGAAAATGTTCCGGAAATACTGCGTCCTTTAAACATATATAAAATTAAAGCTCATTTTATGTACTATAAAATAGAAAAAAAAATTTGGCCCGACTACCTATCTTCTATGCGCAAATGGCTACCGTATTCAAAAATATGCTATTTTTCTATTAAAATTCTAGGTTTTGTATTTTATTTTATTTTAAAATATCTTATTAGGAGAAAACATGGTGAAAATAGCTACCGTATTTAAAAATATGCTATTATTGTGTTAAAATTCTTGGTTTTGTATTTTATTTTATTATAAGGGGATTACACCTATTTCCATAAATATTATATCAATCTAAATGACTTAGTATAAAAAATTAATCATATTTAAATTTTTTTGTTTTTTTGAAGTCGAGAAAAATAACTTTAAAAATTGAACTAGCTAAATTTCCATTTTTTAAGTGACGAATGAGACGTACGGTTTTTGAGACGGTAACACTTGAGTCTTTCACGACTGTGTCACTGAATTTTTTTTTAATTCTTTTTGAGTTAAAAAAAAATTTTTAACTCATTTGATTTTTATTTCATTTAGATTCAATAACTTCAATAAATATCAAGGATTCCATTACTATAGTCTCCTCTCGTGAGAAGAAATTCATATTAATATTATTTTACTATGTGGTTTTTTTTTTGTAACTATCATTTATTTTCTCAGCTCTCATTTGACCTACTTTTTTGGCACATTTTTTTGAACTACTAATGAGGATATAATTAAAGAAATAAGAGTTGATGATGCTTTTAGAATAATCCATCAATTTCTCGAAATGAAACACTATCTACAGATTTGCATCGAAACGTTTTTTATGATAGAGATTTTAATCATTGTCAGATATCATCTATACTGGACCCAACTATGCCACGAACCCACTGTGCCACCACCCCACTGTGCTGGGTTTTTCTATTTGTATTTATTAAATGTCTCACATGAAGTATATACTTTGTAAGTTTGACAAAATTACATAATTTTGATTAATATATATAAATTTAAAACTAAAGATATATTTAAAAATTTATTTAAAACTAAATAATATTTAACTCGAATGTCACAAAAATTACTAAAAAATCTAGAATACATACTATATGTGTTTAGTGCACGCGATTTTTAAATAATTTTTGTAGTATTTGAGTTAAATATTTAAAAAAAATATTAACTTGTCCTGCCTTGAGAAACATACCTAAGTTCTTCTTCTTTTTCCTCGCCTTAATCCCAACTACTTGAGGTCGGTCACCCTTAATCTAAACTTCCAAGTGATAAGATCTTCCACTTAATCTACGCTCACATCAGCCGTCTTCATATCGCATTCAATAATATTCCTTACCTCTACCACTTCTTTCTTCAACATTCATTTCTATAACTGTTTTTGCAGCTTCCGATTCCTCTTCTAATTACATGACTAAGCGATCTAAGTCTATTTTCTCTCATATTTTCTATGATTGAAGCTACAACTATACTTCCTTTTATATGTTCGCTACTAATTCTATCTTTTCTAGTCACTCCCCTCATTCAACTAAGCATTCTACGCATACCTAAGTAAAAAAAAAGTTATTTTGATTCATACGTTTTCAACAAAAAGTTTTAACCAGTATTTTATCATAAGATTTTTAAAAAAATATCAAAATATCGTAATTTGTTAGACGACTTATCTTATATATTTCCTATACATGAGAAAAATCATCTAAAAATGATGTGTGAAAAATATGACATACTTTGTTATTTTCCATAAAGATATTTTTTTGAATTTTTGAGGTTAATAACCTTGATTACATGTGATTTGTTATATTATGATTTATTATTGAGAAAGCTCCATTAGGAGCGGAGAACTTATTTCAAAAAAAAACATATACACACAGAAAAAAACTAATAATAATAAAATAAACACTTTTTCAGCGTCATATTAAATACAATAATCAAATGATTAAACAATTAACTTGGTGTATACTATATCTTTTTATGGTAATTATTAGAGCTAGAAATTGTATACATTTATAAATTATGTTTGAGTCACTTTAAAAGATCCTATGTTTTTGCAGTTTTGTCATAGGATTATATAATATCGTAGAAATATTTTTCGTTTTAGTTTAGCAGTATTGGGTAGACTCCCTTAATCCTCCCAAAACTATAACCTCGGTAACGACACATTACTTACACACTTACATAAGTTTTCAAGTTAATAAATAAAAATGTGTACTAACTGATGGTATGTTCAGAATAACTTAACAAAGTTTATAAGTGCATATAATTTTAAGCCCTAGTAATTATAATTTAAAATATTTGTCTGTCTAACTTAAAGTGATATTTCACTAAAAAGCTAACTAATAATATTTTTTTTTATTAATTTACTTTTCCTTTTTTCTTTATATGCCTTTAATGGCACACTTAAAATTTTAAAACAATTCAGTTTTTATTTTAACTACATTTTATGAAATAGAATTAAAAGTTATTGAGTATTAAAAGTTTTCCTATTTTTGTGGACAAACATTGATTATACAATGTAACCGATTAATTTTCTTTGTAAATAATATGAACTAAAATATGAAAACTGAAAACAGTTTATAGTATTACGACACTTTTAATCGAATTCAATGTGAACTCAAAATATCTTTTGGAAAACTCCCCATTTTCTTCTAAATTAAAAACTTAGATTCAGTTATTGGAGAAAAACGTTGGCGCATTGACAATCGTCTGATTTCTATTAAGTTCTTGATACTGCCTTTTTGTTAGTATTTTTATTAACAACCTTTTTCAACTTGAACAAACTGTTTGACTTTTTTTTCTATATGTATAATTGATATTTTATACAAGGCGATTGATTTATCGTTGACCATTAAATTACCGTCCTTGAACGCTGCTTAACATAAACAGTACTCACTGTAAGTAGTGTTATCATTTTTACTATAGTGATGACAAATAAATATTTGTTTTATAAAAATGTGGAGTTGTCCTAAAAATATATTTAAACATACTTAGTACTTCAATATTTCTATTAAATATTAAATAAGTTTTTTAATAGTGAAAAAAACGTTTTTTAGTTATTATTAAATTTTAGAAAAGGTTAGCGTATCTTAAATTCAAATTATATTTTAGAAGTACCGGAATTACCAGATAGAATAATATAAAAGAAATGAAATATAAATATATATTACTTTAAGTAAATCTCAATTGGATAATATATAAACCAAAAATATATTAAAAAATGATGATTGAAAAGATTAAGAAGTTTTCATTTATGTACTCGAATAGTAACTAAATACTTATGTGACTTTAATTTATAATAACCATTTATCTTGCTAAATTATACTATTAGTTACAAATGTTGTAATTAAAAATTCTCATAATTGAAAATGTTTTATGTACTACACCACTTTAATATAATAAATTTACCTAAGATATTTTATGTTGTAATAACTAAATTTCTTTACTGACGTCTATTCAGTTGATACAGTTATCACAAAAAAGATATTTTGAAATAACCAAAAATGTTTTATAGAAACTCGCTCTTAGTAACTTGAAATCACTTTTCGAATTATCAGAAGATCAAATTACAAAAACATAATAATTTCTTAAATAGTATTTAATTTGTGCGAAAAGTTTTAAATTGTGGTCTTTTTGAGTTATGAGATGATATTTTATTATATTTTATCATTAAAGTTCAAATTTTTAAGTATTTATAGCAACGAAATATGCGTATCTGTACGATATGAAAAACTACCGAATATGATGCATTAATTGATAAAATATGCAAAAATATTCATTAAAAGTTGTTATTTATACTCTATAAAATAAATATATTAAAACTTAATATACAATAAATTAGGTACAGTGTGATGTTAATCCATGTTTTATGATCATTTAAAACTTCGATGTAACTGTATCAGATGAAAGTATAGTGAAATATAAAAGAAAAAATTAGCATTTATTAGAAAAAAAATTGTGATTTATAACTTTGAAAGATTATTACATACATAAAAAGTCTCTTGAACGTATTTATTTTAGTTAACTTAAAGACTGTTAAATAGTTTTTGTTTTATGTTGCTTTAAAGGATGCAGATTTTTTCAGAACATTGTAAAAAAATTTAAAAGCTGTCTCTTTTATAAAATTTTGACGTATTTCTACTTAGACGGTAAATTTTTTATTGAGAGTAGTCGTCGGAACGATTTTTTTATCGGGAAGTTTATTTTAAAACTTCATTTAATATGGTTGAATGGATGTAGTTTTTTCGAAACTTTTTCAAAAATTGAAAAGAAAAACATTTTTAACACATTTTAATCTCGTAGCGAAGCTGAAAAGGTATTAGTTTACCAAGATGTATTTTTTTTATGTATGTCCATGAAAATTATCAGTTCGCACTGTACCAATTTTGTTGATCTATGTGTCAACAAAATCTCAAAACTACGCTACCGTAAAAAATGACATTTCCAAAAACAAATTTCTGCATTTTGAAACTGCTATAACTTTTTTAAAAATACTGGTTCAATTGTAATTTAAGTAGAATATATTAGAGACAATAATATTTTTTTTTTATGCTTTTTATGAAAATCCAATGTATAACCCAAGTACGGGGTGGGTTAAAAAAAACCACTTACACATGAAAAAAAAAAATGTTTAACTCAATTGTTGAAAATGTTACAGAACTTCTCACAGTTTTAAACCTGTAGTATGTTAAGGAACATGAAGTGAACAAAATTAAAAAAAAAAACCATTTCACAATTGTTCTAAAATTTTAAAATTACAAACATATGAACTATTGTGAAATTTAACAGATTCACATCGAAATGTTTTGTAAGATAGTGATTTTAATCATAGTCAGATATCATCTATGCAAGTCTCAACAAGTCTAACTCAACACACTCCCACTTTGCTGTGTTTTTTTTATTATTAACTCTCATTGTACTTAGATTTTTCGTCACATTAAAAAAAGCATGTAANGAAATTTAACAGATTCACATCGAAATGTTTTGTAAGATAGTGATTTTAATCATAGTCAGATATCATCTATGCAAGTCTCAACTATAGCACACTCCCACTTTGCTGTGTTTTTTTTATTATTAACTCTCATTGTACTTAGATTTTTCGTCACATTAAAAAAAGCATGTAAATTGAAAGAACATTATTTAAGTTACCAAAATTTTCATTTGTTCTAAATTTTTTGTAAGAAGTTATAAAAGTTAAAAATTGCAAAAATAATCAAAATTTACCATTTTCAACAATTTTTAAGATAGTTTGGTAAATAATTATAAATTTTGAGAGTTTCATCAATTTTTGAGGGTATTGTCCTCGACTAGATATAGTTCTTCAAATATATAGAATAACAAAATTGATAAAGTAGAATTTGAGCAAGCAAAGCGACAGACACAAAAATATAAAAACACATCGTAGCAAAATCGATAACCTCTTAGTTTCACATCAAAACAATACAGTTTTACAGATTTATCATTTAAAAAAGTCTCCAGAACTGAAAAAGTATTATATTGTTAATTTTATGCAGATTTTTACAATTTTTGATGTCATGATAATGTCAGTTTATCATTAAATTAATAACTAAAATGAAATTTTTAAGTAATTTAGTGTTTAAATTTAAGAGTTTAATGAAAAATTATGTAATTTTTATATTTCGGGGCAAAATTATTGACATGAAATTACTTAAAGTTGAAACATAAATATCTTTAATATTTAACGGATTTTGAATGTAATTGTAATGCCAACTCATAAAAACTGTTATTTCAAATGATGAATAAATATACTTAATTTATTAATATAATTTTAAAAAAAGTTTGTTAAAAAGTTGCGAGTGTAGATAAATTAACAATAGCCTCTAAGGGATTTTTTTGACAATTGCATATTTTTACACGTACCTGAGCATATCTATCAACTACACCTTCTCCCATGTTTAAGTCAGTGCCGGCGGTACAATTGCCGCCTAGATGTTGTTGTGACTCGACAACACGCAGTAAAGCATTAGCTTTATCCAGAAGGTGTTGGCTACCAACGACTGTGGTGGATATCATTGACGATGGACCGGATTCATCGAGTATCTCAGATATTAACTGAGTACTAGTCTGTGTTTTCAATGAAAAGTCATTGTGTTGTTGCGCCCATCTAGCCATTCTTGAACGACCATGTCGCACAGTTACGGCCAGGGCGCTAAACACCCACATAGACACAATGGTAGCCGCTAACATAGTTTATGGCATTTTCACCATGGGTTCCGATATGATTTGGTCGTCGAACATGACGATAATCACAATCCTCTTATTGAAAATTTTAAAGGAAAAAAAAGGACAATTTTCAATCTTAAAAAATATTAATTTTAACAATCAAGTGATAACTCCGAATTGTCGACGGTTTACGCACATTTTCGTAGATCGAAATTACGGATAACGCTGACGTTAGTTCCGGGATGATTCCGTCAAGCAACTAACTTTACAATGGTCATTCGCAAACTAGCAGCGGCAACAGCGCGCATACACAAAGGGTGGTCGTTTTAACCATTTCACGCAGTTGAAGATGCATAGTACACGTGTGAAAACTCCACCGAGTTGTCACGTCTTGCCCATCAGACGGTCCGAATTTCGTAGTTCCTCGTGTAAAGAAGAGTACAACTTTTTTGTACGTGAGTTGTCAGCCATGAGTAATACCAGTTCGGTTAAGAAAATACGTGAACAGAGTCTATTTTCGATGCAATAAATTAGTTAGTTATAAAATTGTTCAGAACTATAAGGTTCGATTTCATGAATATATTATAGCTGATAACTTATGAATTTCGAAGAAAATTCAAATTTCCATGAAATATTCAAAATAATTAGAAATTTAAGAATAAAACAATTTTTCCAACTAGNTCAGAACTATAAGGTTCGATTTCATGAATATATTATAGCTGATAACTTATGAATTTCGAAGAAAATTCAAATTTCCATGAAATTTTCAAAATAATTAGAAATTTAAGAATAAAACAATTTTTCCAACTATCTAGTAAAAATAGACGTAATGTTTAATAAAACTTAAACGCAAATAAAATTCTATTATTTTCATGTTGTATACGACTTACAAAACTAAAATTAAGTACAATAATATTTATGACTAAACCATAGTCTCGAAATTACCTAACAAATCAGTGCATGTGATTTTTTAATAATAACGTGTTTCATTAAATTTAAAAATTATTTTAATTAAATTGTTGATGTATTATATTGATGAAGACTATTATTTTTAACACATTTTTCATAATAGTTAAGTATCGGCATCTTTGAAAGAACTGTACAAATATAGTTATTTTAAAAATGTTATAGTTTATTTTGTAGCAAGTTTGAATCTTTTCATCATGAAAACGTACATTTTGTCACGTGTCATTAGTAAATTAATTTTTCTATAAAATATTTTTGTAACTTTAAAACACTGTCATTTTCAAAAAATATATGAGATAACCTCAGGTCTAACATTTTCCAAGATATATATCATTTCATAAGAAGTAATCCTTTCGTAAACCTAAACATTTTTTCTCGTAGTCTCTCTCATGAAAAAATTACAGTATAACCTCAGTCATTTAAACGCTACGTTATCCGAAAACAAAGACAAATCCGAACGTTTTATTTCCCAAACCTTACTAAAGATGAACAAAAATACGTGATGCTAAAAAATCGCGGGACCTCTTATAACAAAAATTTGCAGGGTTAATAATAAAATAATACTTATTTTGATGGAAAAATTAGTGAAATATAAATAAATAGTTAATAGATAATAGAAGAGTTGAAGAGGAAGGCTAGTGATAGAGTAACATGGAAATTGCTTCAAATCAATCATTAGATTGAATACTGCAGAAGAAGAAGAAATTGGTGATATTTGTACTGAAAACAAAAATAAATGTGATAAATTCAAATGTAAATGATGTATGGGAATAGTCAGCAATTATTATTCTAATTTACTGAAGAATGTTTGCCTTAGTTTCTTAACAGCCTATTAAATTATTCATTAATGAACTTTCGTCTTTTGTGTCATAACAATTTATCTAGAACTTTCACATAGTAATTACTTGTTCATGGTCGACGTTAGTTCGACTATGAAAATTATAATTAAATTGTACCATAATTTTTTTTTCAATGTCATGTGGTTTAATCATAAATCTATCACAATAGAAACTCCTAAAATTTTCATAACCGTAAACTTCTACTAGGCTATTAAAAAATACATATATTCTAAACAGTTATGATAAATTAGTTAGGATTCGTTAATATTTTTAACAGTTAAATTAATTTTTTATCTATTTTTGAGAAAATTTTTTTTTAATAACTTCAAATACATTTGTATAATATTTAAGTTGTCTTTTAAAATTTCTGAAGTTTTAATAAGATTTGTTCTAAATATTCAATATCTTACCCTAGAGTTTCAATTTATGCAGTCTTTAGTTGTCTCCCCGTTATAATTATAATTTTTTAATTTGATACGTCTGTTTATGAAATAACTGATGATGTGCTTTACTTTAAGTCATTGAATTTTAGCTTTGATGCAAAGCTGAGAAGGTATTAATTTTAATACGATGTGTTTTTTTTTTGTGATTGTCTGTTATCACTTTTTCTCAGCTCTCACCAAACCGATTTCTTTCAATGATACGTCAAATCATCATAAATCGTATCTAATAAAAGACATTACCCTCAAAAATTGAAAAGAATTCTCTCATTCCCCGTAAATGGGGGAAATTTCAAAAAAAATTTAAAAATCGCTAATTTTCGACAATTTTTTATTTTATTTTTTTACTTAAAATTGCTATAACACTTTAAAAAATACAATTTTTCTTTTAATAGATATATTAGGTAGTTATTTATAATTGAGTATATATATTTTTTTAATTTCACCTGTCCACAAGCACTTTTTCACCAAAAATTAACTTTTTCAACTTAACTTTTGAAAGTGTTCCGGAATTACTGACACTTTTATATATATATTGAATTAAATCTTATAAAATATACTTTAATATGAGCAAAAAAAATTTCGAACTTTATTTTATCTTTATGGTAAAAATGGCTATCGTATTCAAAAATATGCTACTTTTGTGTTATAATTCTCGGTTTTGTATTTTATGTCAATTATTTATTTTTTATATTATGTTACTCATTCTATTTTTATCTCATTTAGATTCAATAACTTCAATGAATATCAAGAACCCCATCATTGTAGTGCCACCCCTTTTTTTTTCTACGGTTGACATAATGTGGGCCGCCCTGGAACTATCGTGAGGTTATTGCTTTAGGGTGACCAACGTCGCATTAAAACTCACAACACGAAGTGGCCTCCCAGATAGCCACTATATCACTTTACTGATAGATTTACTATAAATAGTAATTATAAAACTTCTTTACTGTATATTAATCTTTACAATACCATTTTTTAATTTTCATAACATTTTCTATTTAATGATACCAATTTCAAACTTGGAAGTTGAACTAAAAGTCATTGTAATAAATTTTAACTATTTTTATATTTGAATTCTCGTTATTATCTAATTATTAATAATACAAAAAATTTGTGGTGATGGGAAAAATCTGATTTCAGATTTGAAATCATTGCAAAAATGGACTTAGAAAAGTATATTTTTGACTCTTATAAAAATTGTTATTTACAGTTTTTTTTCCTTTCTAGTATAGTATTTTTAAAAAAGTGCGATAATTAAAAATACGAGTAATACTTAGTGACAAGAGTACATACATAGCAAGTGAAATACCAGTAAAAAAAAATTCATACAAGTTTTTAGTTATATAAATAATTTAAAAGACTTAAATCAATACAGCCGTATAAAATAAAAAAAATTAGTATAGTTATACAATTTTAAGTTTCTATAATAAAGGCTTGTAATTGCATTCATAATTTTTATGAATGCTTTATTCATAAAAATGTTGCAATTATTTATAGTTGTATTATATCTTATTCATTTATTTTTACATATAATTGTATAGAGGGTAAACTTTTATAAATGCAGTGTCTTTTTTAATATAAAGTGTTATTATTAAAAATACGATTTAGTTTATGGATAATAGATTTGTATCAAAGATTTTAATTTCATATACGACATTTATTGGGAGGATATATCTCCTCTCATTCATAGCACATGGGTCACACAAATATGATTTGCTTAGGATTTCGTACAACCTGCGTTGGCACTGCGAGGGCATAATATATTTTTTCATTTCTAGTATTTAATTTCCTTAAAATGAAAAATATTTAATATTCCTAGCGGCAAAACTTGTATGTACGTTATTGTATTAATAAAAATGTAGTAATCTATTTTTGAAAAGGATAGTTTTATAGAAAGTAAATTTCGTAGAATTAGAACTTTGCAATACCAAAACAAACCATACAAGCTTTATGTGGGAAGAAAATAGTTTTAGTTTCTACTTAACGTTTTACAACGCCAAGAGTGAACTTACTTTATATGTGTGATGGTCAGTTATAAAATTATAAAATACGAGAAAACTCTTTAAGTTGTATATTTTGAAATCTTAAAAAAAAATATATAAATATTGCATTTTTATTTACTAAACAATGACTTATGATAAAAGCATAAAGTAGTCAAATACATAAATGAGGTTTTTGATGGAATCAGAAACAGTGCCTATTAAAATTTTAGTTTTGCCTCTTTTACAGTAAGATCATGTCATGATAAAGACAGAAATTATCCCAGGATTACCGAAGTTTGTTGTATCTGCCGGTTTTATATTTTGTACGTTTTCCATGAAAATGCATCTAGTTATAATATAAATTTCAGACTGAAAAATGATATTATCCTCACGATATTATGAAGCGCATAAGATAGTTATTTTTATTTAAATTAATATAAAAACGTTCAGTTATTCTTTTGTAACCTTCAATTTAATATTGATTTTTTCGTCCATAAAAATGTTTATGTTATGGATGTCTTCGTTAAGGTCTTTATAGTTTTTTTATATTTTTATGAATCATCATTATACCAATCAATCCAATAAAAAGGTAAACTTATACTGTTAAAGTACAAAAATATGTTTATTGGTCAGAAGTCAATAAGAATTATATATATATATATAATAGAGAAAAAAAAGACGTTGATAAAATTAAGAACTGTATATTTTTGGCTAAAGATGTGCGTGGGTTTGCCAAAATCTCTTTATATTATAATATACCAATTTTTATAAAAGTATGTTCTATAGTATAAATGTGTATAATATTATTTTAAAAGAGCCAAATGCTAATTCTATGGAATGGAATGCCAGACCCTTTTCTATAACGTGTGGTATATGACAGAAATTATTTTGTTGTTACAGTTTTTTTTAACAGGTTTGGCATGTAAATTTTTTAAAATGTTTTACAATGTACAAAATCATAAAAGCAAAAATAAAAATCGCCATATGGTTTTCAGCCATGTTTAAAAAAAATAAATAATCATAAAGCATTGCGATAGTATTAGGAATATTAATGCGTGTGTGAACTAGACTCAAGGGAAAATTGTATGGTCATTAGAAGGGTTGAAATCGCCCTGCAGTGATACTTTTTAGTCGTGAGGCATGTGTCGGCTATTGGTGGTACGTTAAACGTTATTATTATCATACTGGTTAAAATTCTGTTTTTGCAACATACTTATCAACGGAAAATTATGATTACCATTTTTCTACTAATATATTTCATTATAAGCATTATGAATGCAAATATTGTATTGTATTTTGTATTATCAATACTAATTTTAGTTATTATAATAGTTTTTGTATTTTCAAAATTAATCAATTAACTGTCCTATACAGTAAAAAAAACAAATACTTTGGAAGAGCTAATGTATATCAATTAAATATTTACTAAACATTTTATTTTACTTTGAATTAGAAATACTTAGGCAAAAAGTTTCTCAAGTAAAATTTAAATACATTATCAATGTAAAATATTCGAGAATGTAGTATCGAGTAAAATATTAGCTAAGTTATCGAGGTTTAAAGTTTATATATAATGCTGCAAAGCCTTGTCCTATTTTTGTCAACTCAAATTACTTTACCATACATAATACCCTATTTTTATTTTAAACTTTAATAACTTAGGTAATACCGAACCTAGTTAAAACTTTAAGCACAATTTTAACATAATCTTACATTCTATTCAATGAACACATGAAATATTCACGGTTCAATTGAAGTTTAAAAAGCTAGTATCAAAAATTTCCATTCAGTTAAGTGTATCCAAAACAAAAATATGCTCTTATAAAAATTAAACACGTTATTTTAATATTTAAGCTACAAAAATGATTTATTAAATCGACGTTTTAAAATATTTAATAACTATTTTTAAACTTAAATAGTAATGAAATAAATATTATAATTATAATGTAATAATATCGTATAAGTAAATTACTAATACGGAATACTATTAATAATGTTCAATAATTAGTAAGTATTGAAAAAATTCATTTTCGTAAAATGAGCAAAAGTAGTTTCCTGTTTTAGTAGTAAGTACAACTAAAACTTCTTTGACACTTTTGAGTACAAAGTTATCATTTTTTATAAAACATCATTAATACATGATATTTATATATTTAATAATATTAAATATACTTAGTATACTTGTTCATTTTTTTGATTTCAATTCAGCTGTGAACAATTTTATTTTAACTTTAATAGATGAATTAAAAAAATAACTTTTTCAAATTAGAACACCGCTTTTTAATAAATTAAAATTTTATATTTCTTTTAGTAAACCTCAATAAACTGTATAAACACTTTTGATCAAAATGAGGTTTTACATTGAGATTATGTAAAATATATTTGGGTTTCTTTTTGCTAATAAACGCAGAACTGCAAAATCATTATTTTCTCTTCAATTCTGAAATAAGTGATATTGTATTATAAGTTTTCATCACTAAATGAACCGTAACTACTGAAAAATTTTGTGAGCATGACGTATTTGCATTATTAATTGAAAAAATAACAAAAATCAAAAAATTATAATAAATTGTTCTATATTAATGTGATTAAATTGAAAAAATATCATTTATATTCATTCAATTTAGACAGTTTTTTGGCTCTCCTGCAGAGTTAAGTTACTATTTTTATTATTTGAATGAAATTATACTTAAATAATTTTCTAAATAAAAAATCATTGGGATAATTTTTTTGTAATTATTTTAATATATTATCATTAAAATAATTTTTAAAAATTATCATTATTTAAGGGAAATTGTATACGACTAATGTTGAAACATATTTATTTAAATAAAAATATAATTTTATTAAAGTAAACATGATTTAAATATTATTATAAGTAGTAGTGATATTTATTATTTTTAATGGAATAATTGTTTTACAACTATTCGAATACATATTTATTTAAATAATTATTTTAGAAGAAAATTCAAATAATTATCTAGATAAAACTTTAACCAACACTATTCCCTTGAAAAATGATGAAGATGTAGATATGATATCTATTTGTAGACACATGCAGTATATGATTAGTTTAGTATATTCTAAGCTTTCTGTTTTCTCCGAGCCTTACTACCTTTGTACTTGACAGATAGACCGCTGTCAACAGAACTTACATTAATCTTGTTACTCTTCCGGACGTAATGTATTTATCAAACTATAGAATTATACAAGTAGTGTAGAACCCATCAATATACTAACTTAAGTATATCCTCGTCGATAAACCATTACAAACTATAGGTTAATTTACCATGTGATTTACAAGTTTCAAAGTTGTGTTCCAGACATCAATACGAATAACAATAAATCCTTTTCTCAATTAATGGTAGTATTATTTTGGTTTCAAATAGATTTGGATTTAGAAAAATACGTTTTTATGTAACAAGTATGACTATACCACTGGGTAATTTAAATTTAAATGAGAATTTATAATTGTTTCTACAACATTTTTTGTTAATATCAAATTTATTTAATTATATACAGAAAACAAAATAATTTTTTGTAAAAACGTATATTTTGCTAATTACACATTTTTTCTTAATTATACTTGAAACGCTACCATTACAGAAATATTTGTAAATACTTTTTTTTTAGTAAATAATATGTTCTTCAATAATAATTCATTACATTTTGTCATCACTTCATACTTCTCTGCATCATTCAAATCTTACAAAGGAGTTTAACTATGAACTTTTGAAATAAAAAATTAAGGACCACCTTTTTGAGTAGTTACTAAATACAATATTAAATTCTCTATTATTAAAAATAAAATCTGATGTATTTTTAGAGGTTACATTTTATCTAACTTCTTACTGTATAATTTGTATCATACAATTGAAAATGTGATATAATTCACCAATGGTCTTTTAAATTTTTTAATCAAATATTTTTAGAAGAAAAAAATTTAATTAAATATTTTAATTTTTTAGATGGTTAAAATATTTGCAATAGAAAAAATATATATACATATGACCTAGTTAATTAAATGTATATTAAAATAATTAATATTCCCCGGGTTAAAAAAAATACAGTCTAAGAGATGTAATTTAGTGGCGATACAAATCATACAGTCGCATACTGTTCCACTCCAACCAGTCAAACACACTTTTATACAAAAAAAATTATAATATAATTTCTTTGATTAATAGCATAATGTTTCGTTCATTTATAAAAAAAACAACGTGCCTAAATATTTCTATGTATTCTGTATTTTTCATCATTCTTTATGTTGACAATTCTATTGCTTTAAGGGTAATGTGATTAGTGATTGAGAGATGTTTTTGTTATTTGGTATAATAATAAGCTTCTTATACTACAATCTTGTAATTGTAACTTGTTAGTATTTAATTAGACAAAGTTACACTTGTTTCAACAAACAATTTTATTACTATTTGGTTTCTTATTGATAAATAAAATTCATTTATTTACAGATACTTATTTATAGTATTCTTTCGTTTTTCTAAAAATGTTTGTTATTAATTAAACCCATATACATAGTTATTTTATAGTAAAACAAGTAGAAATCTTTACACGTTTTAAATTTACTAGTTATCGACAAATTATCTATAATTACATAAATAAAGGCTTGTAATAATAAATGAAAAATTATACTTAAATTTATCGATAGAAAAAAATAAGATAAGAAGATAGAAAAGTAGTTTAATTCAAGTAATTTATAAACATTAGAAGATTACTAACATTTTCACGTTATCTTTTTTTATCACTATTCTCTACATTCACTTTAAACAAGGTAGTTACGTTGATAATTAAACTGTTTGTACTTCAATTCGCAGTTTAAATTTTCGTTGGGATTATTAACCAATTTCTCCTGTGACCTTTTTTTCAGTTGTAATCACAGGAAGTGAGAACTACTTACCTATTATTGACGCCAACGTCCGTGTCTTTTATTTAGCAACTTTATTACTTGAGAATAATGAAATAGCAAAGAACTTTTATTCTTAAATAACAGTCGATATTTTATCTCCTTACTTAAATTTTCAATTAAAAAATGTAACATGCAATTAAAATCCTTCATTTTAAAATATATATTAAAAAATATTAACATTATATTTGTAAACAAGTGTAAACAAATTTAGTTTTACGAAAGTATTTATAAAAAATAGAAATAACTTTACATAGATTCAATGTATAGAGTGATTTAAGTTAATTATATAAGGTGGACAAATGCTGGAAAATATTATATCCGGGCGTTTCCAGATTTCATTTGCAGCGGTTCAATAACTATAATAATAACAATATCCTGAAATTGAGTCAAAGCGAACTCTTTATTAACTTTTTCATGACTTATAAACCTAGTGATCCGTACTTAAAAGCAAACCTATATATGTGAAGTAATAAGTGGACTAACGAAAGTAGTTTTGATAATTTTATATACATTATTTATTTAAACGAGTTTAAATGTCAAAAACTATTTAAAAAATGCATTGATATGATTAGTAACATAATGAAATCTTAATTCTACCTAGAGCATTATATTAAATGTACTGAGAAATGTTATGTTTAGAGATAAAATAAAAGTCACTTAATAAAATAATACTAACAAAAATCATTAGATACGAAATTATTAGACAATAATCAGTAGACAAAGTGTTCTTACAATTAATCTCAAAAATATTTATTATGATCACGACTAAACTTTACTTTTTAATAAAATGATACCATTATTTGTAAATATTAAAAAAATCATACTTCGCAGTATGTTATAATACGAGTCACTAATTGTTGCTTACACTACAGTGGTTACAACCCTAATTACGTTAGAAAATAAACCTTTTAAAGTATATTCGTCATAAAGCATTCACGAAGTTACTAAAATACTTGATACCCGGATCTCGACTAATTCTACTATACAAAGTTATTTACTGGGACTATAAAATCAAGTTTCATAAACAAGAGTAAATGCTTTGGTATAAATAATTTTAGTTGACTAACTAGATGCACGTACTAGACGAAACTGACATAGTAAAACAAACACGTTCAAATGATAATTTGTTGAAGAACATTTTGTTCTTGTACGTGTTAAGACTCTAAGAAATGGGTTGCAGCTGTAATGTAAATCTTCAGCATAGAACTTTTTCAAAACTTTTGATTGACTGCTGTAAAACAAACATTAGTACAAAAAATATATTTTTTACTAACTCTCAATACAAAAGATCGATAAACAACATTAAACTACCAATTGTTCAATTTTATTTGGGAAGCAAACTTTATTTACTTTGATCTAAAAAATGTAATAGTTTATAAGTTTAGGAAAGTATTTGCTTGCTAATATTTCGACGCTCTCGAATGAAAATACTCAAACGAAAATTTTTACATTTTTCAGGAGAACGTCTTTTTTGTTTGAAGTGATTTTTTTTTTATAATCTGCATTAAAAATCTTTGATACATTGACTGAAGTTGCAGAATTCAATAACAATAGATTATTCATTTTCTATTGATGATCATTTACTTAAAATGAATAAATAACAATAAAGAATGATCCATTTATCACAAACCACTCCATTTCTTACAGATAAATGGAATACTGAAAAATAATTTTTAGTTACACTTAATCAGAGCTGAGAATTATATGCATTTATAAATTTTGTTAAGTTAATTCAAACTCACTATCAGTCAATAAAAATTGTTATCAATTGACTTAAAACTTAATAATATGTCTTTTTCGATGTTATGGTTTTTGAGAGGGTTTGGGGATAATACCCTCTAAAACAAAAAATATTTTTGCGTTACTATATACACCTATTCAAAGTTACATAAACTTGGGACTTTTAAAAGTGATTCAAACAAAATTTATAAATGTACGTAATTCATAATTTATAAGCTATTATTTACTTTTTATCATCATTCCTTTTAACTTATAGGAGTATCAATTTTTTTTTTTTTAATGACAACAGTCATACAGGTATTCACTAAGGAAACAGCTCAATTGTTACAAACAATGAGACCTGTCATGACAAGTCGATATCAACTTTAGGAACAATATTTCAGAAGTTATGACAAACGTAAAATATAGATTAGAATAGAGGCGCGAGTATGACTGTTTATATCATTAGACGTTTCTTGGTCGCATTTCTACCAACTATGTACATGAATGTTAATAATTTTCGAAACACTGGTGCAAAAGTTGTTTTTGAGCTGTCATTTATTTAATTAGATTATTTCCTATTCTATAAACTAGTTAAATATGTATGTTGCCATTAAAAAAAAAATTTGAAACCACTATAAATTATTAAGAATGATACTAAAAAGTTAAATTAAAAAGCTATTTTTTTATTAATTATAGCAGATAAAACATCAAATAAAAAAATATATTTAAAATAATTTTAAGTTTAATAATAAAAAAATTAAATGATTTAATAAATTCATCTTAGTTTATTTATGATATTTCCAAATTGAATATATCCTAAAATTCATATTGTTATATTTGTTTGTTAGTATTTATTTTTGGTTTTTAAGTAGTTAAATATTTTTTAGGTTTATCCCTTGTCTCTTTAAAAGATGCCAACTTAATTTTTTTAAATTTCAACATACATATTTTAATAATTCATGTATTAAAATATGATATTCTCTTTATGGAAGTTATTAATATTTTTAAATGTAGACTAGAGGTGAGGTGTAGTGTATGTTATTTTTATAATGACGTATTACTCTATTGCGCTTCTCCTCCCACCAGGGTTTAAAAATATTTATTATTTATGAAATATAATTTTGATTCTAAAGTTGTTTCAAAGATTTAATTTTCTTAATTGGATTTTTTATTTTATATGAACTAATTAAATATGTATGTTACCATTTAAAAAATAATGCTGGTATACTTATTATATAGAAAACATTCATTTAATCAAATTAGCATATTCATTAACCGATTTACTAATTATAAATAAACTTAGGCTAATTAAATATTGATGAGACTTATAAAATTGTTGAAAATACAATTAAGCGACGAATAAATAATTTTATTGCATTAATATAGAATGTGATTTATTAAGTGTGCTGCCCCTCAAATTTTTTTGTTAAATAATGATTTTTTCATAAAATTATAGGATCCTGAAAATAATCCGTAAAATCTACCAATAGAAATATTTTTTACCTTACAATATACTTGATACTTACAATGGCTTAAATAAATAAAAAAAACTTTTAATCAAAACATTTTTATGAAAAAAATCACCATTCAACGGAAGAATGGTATACTTAAGAAAATAAGTAAAAATAATAATTGATAGTATACTTAATAAATCATATTGTATAAACGGCTGGCTAAGGATTACATCACATTTTATACCTAATGTTTTATATTAATTTTTGTACATCATAACAGTTATTGTAAAAAGTAACGAGACATAAGTGTAATAAACATTATACAAGTTTATTGCAAGAAGAGCAATTAAAATTTTATCCATAGGCGTAAATCGAGGAAATGGGCTGAGAGAAGCTTAGCCCGAAAAATTACTGTAAATCCCTAAACTTAAAAAAATTATATGTATTTTTATAAAAAGAATATCAGGGTCAGGAAAAAATTAATTTAGCTTCACCAAGTCTTCATACATTTACATCTATGATTTTATCTATATTGGTTAATTATAAAAAAATATATTTCATTTATATCGACATTATTTTTATATTTAAAAATGATTTTTTGTATGCAATTGTCATCCATAGTAGAATATTACTTTAATATGATGTTTATAAAATATTGGGCATTCAATTCTTTTGTATTCAAGACAAAAATTTCCTTGAAACACTTAAATAGTCAAAAGGATAAATCAATTATCAGATTCTTTATTTATTGTAGATCCTTAGAAAAATTAGTAGGTAGTCATTGTTATCCATAACTGATTACAAAAGCAGTATTGCATTTACTTGTCATGAATCATTAATTAACAGTAAGTTAATACCAATTCCAGATTGTACTTGTAATTTGATAGTTTAAAACGGTTGGGTTCTTTTATTATTAACATGTAGAATATGTTAATATATACATATATATAATATAATAGTTAATCTATTATATTTAAATTAGGCAAGACATTTTTAACGCCATCTATAATTGTGTAGGATTTTTTTCCTTATATTTATTATTAATTTTGCTCGTATAAAATTCTTACATTTAACAGTTTAAGTTGAACAATTTTGTGTCATTATTTTTCTGAAACCCCATCTGGTCAATTTCTACGTTTTTGTCTGGAATGGGTCCTAAATATTAGATTAGACCATTGTTTAATTGACTCTGTCCGTAATTTTGCCTATGTATATGGTAATTAGATTTCAAAGTTTTTAATAGAATTTATATATAAAAATGATTAATTCTACAAAATAAAGAAATTAAATTATAAGTTTCATTATTATTTACATGTAGGTAAATTTAACGTAGTACTATTCTAAAATAAATTATGAGTAATATAAATGAAGATGCTTTGGGGTAAAAGTTCACATGAAGATTTTTATCCCTTACTATGGCAAAATCATTTGACTACCATTTTATGAAACTTTATCCTCCTAGTAGCGTTCCTTTATCTATTAAAATAAAATTATGATTATTATAATATTGTTTTAAAATAAGTCGAATATTTATTAATTTATTAAACAGTAAAAATTAAACTTAAAACAATATAACCGTTTCGAGAATCTAAAAATATATTTTAATATCTCTATATTTTTGCATTGTATTGACAAAATAATAATATGGAAAGTATAAAGTTTAAGCTATTTTTAAGGAAAAAATTACAGTACTAACAATTTATATTTTATAATTTACCTTCTACGTTTTATCATACAGCACACTTGAGATTTTTAACTATGTAAAATTACCGTTTTGCACATAAAAATAGAGACTGAATTGAGAATCTTACAATTTAAAGGTATGAATAATAATTTTACTGCAGTGTTCATATTCTCATGGTAATTTATCAACAGTTAAAGTCTTAATTTTATTACTGCTAGAAAATCATAATAAAATAATAAGTTCATAATAAATTACAAGAATTAAATGAGTAAAAAAATAATAGTTAACTTTTTTCTAGAATATATTAATTAAGAAAATAATCTACCATATAATCAGCTTTGTTCGATATCATTTCATTAAAAAATGTTTTCAATTAAAACATTTAGTGATAATCATCTTTGCTATTATTTTCCTGTCAAAACTTTCATGTTATATAAAATAAAGCTTTTTTTTTTTGGTATTAAATAAAGTAGATTATTATGAATTTAACCTTTAAAGAGTTTTTTTTCAAATATAAAAGGGTGGCCCAGCATGTTTTGACAACTCTTATAACTTTTACAATAAACTTTTCTATTTCTTCAAAAAATAATTTATAAATTCTTAAATTACCTTTTAATACATAGAATGGGAATAAAATGCAGGCGAAGTATACGAACATCACTAGCACCCATTATCACTTTATAACAAGAGTGGTTATGTAGGACACATACTTAAGTTGAAACAACAAAATTTTAAAATAGTATTTCAGAAGTTATTAAAATTTTTATACTTAAAATTTTGCTTTATTTACGCCTATGGAACATACCTAATTAACTGACATACTTATCTGATAATGATTATATAATAAGAAAATTAATGGTCAATAGCAACTTTTGGACTAATATGTACTAAGTTATTAACATTTTTCACTTATGTGGGAAGAGGATTAAGACCAAGAAATTGCAAGTGGTAAAAACGTAGTACCCGTACCTCTCCGCCAGTCATAATTTTAAATTAAGGTTTAAAACATAAATAAACAGTTAAAAACCATTACAATATTCTATAAGACCAATATAAAATTTAAGATATTTGGTGTTTTATACGTTATGTATTTAAAACGTAACAACTCTTCTTTTAATTGTTACTAAAAGAAAACAAAAAAAATTAACTACATTATTTTCATTTTCGATTTAATAAGTGATTCATGAAAAAATTATTAGTTAAGGGCAACTTTATCATACTTCTTTATCACAAATGAAACAAAAAAATCGAATTTTGTTTATTACATTATTAAAATTAAACTTAAATGTTTTTCCATTTTATTGTGAAACAAATTATAACAGTGTATCCGTTATATTATTGATAAAATATTTGAGTATTGTTAACTTTGCAAGGCTATAGAATAAAAGTAATAATAATATCTTAAGTAGTTTATTAAAACTTTTTACTGTAAAATTTATTGTATCCATAAAAACATTTTTATTTTCAATAAAGTATAGGAAATAAGTAAAAATACAAATATTGAGTTTGATAATTTTTATTTAACCCTCCATTGACTTCGCAAATTAATTACAAATCAATTCTATAAGATTTTTTTTAACTAAGGAATGTATAGGAATGTAAAATTAAAATTGTCTATTTTCGATAGTATTATTCCGTCTGTTTTATGTTGGGATTCAAATTAAAAATCAACTTCTCTCATGAAATTTAGAAAATAAATACTAAAATAAAGCATTTTAATTTTAATTGATTTTATTAAATATTTTATTTGTTCCTATACAATATAGGTAATGAGTATTTTTCTAATTTAATTTGGCATTTTTCGAATCCTATTTTAAGTGATTCTTTTTAATTAATTAAATGACCTGTAAAATATATGGCCATTAACAATTAAAGGGTTTTAGAACAAACTTTACCTAAAAATTAATTTATTACTTTTTTTATGGGCCAAATAATTTTGTATACATTTAAACATAACTAAGTTATAATTTCATTATTATAAATAACAAATCCACGTTGTAAAATAAAATAAATTTAATTCTATTAGACTTTTATTTTCTCAGAAAAAAAGCAATCGTATATTTTTGTTAAACTCAACAAATGTATTTATTGTACTTTGTCTTCTAATTAAATGTAAATAAACTAATGGAGAGCTAGATCAGTTCTTTAATTTTATAAAAAAAAATGGATATTATTAATTTCTCCTTCATGGTTTTTTAATTGTTTACAGTTTATTAGCCAATAAATAATTTTTCCAACCCTCATAGTTTTACGTTGCCAATAAAGTGTTCGCATTATTTTTTTTCTCATCGTCAGCCAAAAAAATACCACTCAAACAAGAAAAAAAATTATGGGACTGACATTATTTCTTTATAAATGTTAAATGAAATACGATTTTTCTCGGTGCTGAACTAAATATTTTTAAGATAAAAAAATTATTTTACGATAGATGTACACCATATTATTCGATTGAGTGTTTAATAAGTTTAAAAATTGTAAGTATTTTACAATAATTTCATTATCTTAAGACACAATTAAAATAATTTTATCAAATACATACTATATTATCATATGTATATCATTTTACATATGATATTATATTATAGTATCATACCTGTCGAATGATTATCTTAAAAGGGTGTGATTAGATCAATTATTTAATTGTAATTTTAGTATTGGGTTCTTTCAAACCTTAGAGCTGGTTTTATACTATGCGTTTTAGACTCTTCTCTGCTTTTCTTACACATTATACGTTTAAATCGCTGTGTTTGCAACAAAAAAAATAGTAAAATATTGCAAACTACGTTTCCAACTTCTTTTTCATTGGACTTGTCGTTAGTGATCCTATTTGTTATTTTTTAAGTGTATAATTTAACAAAAAATGACTTAATTTGTATGATATAGATGCGGTTTGTGTGGTGTACACTTTATATAAAAACCATTAAGCTCGGAAAAACCAAAAGTGAAAAGAAACAAGCGTTGTTGATAGAGTACATCCCTTAAATTTAAAAAGGCCAAAATTTTTATTATTTCAAATAATGTTTTTAACATTATGGCATTACCCCGAAGAGTTTTTTAAAATATTTTCTCATGTCTATAACATCTTTCGGTGAGCTGGTAAGTGTCATATAACTATTCTATTTCTGTATGAAAACAGTAAAACTTGAAAAATTAATTTTTTCTTCAACAATTTTGAAACGTGATTAATTTGAAATATAATTATTAATAGAAAAACATAATAAATATTTAGTAATTTGTCATAAATTTTGACTTAATAATTACTATTATATTACAGTAATGATTTTTATCATAAATAGAAATGTATAGTTGCTTAATTAATCATCAATATCGTCAATACTTATAAAAAGAAGACAAAAAAAAATGTTACCACTTATTGAATTTAATATTATAAATATTATATTTAAAAGTATGATACAACATTTTAAAAATTAAAAAATTGAAAAAGAGAATTCTAAATTAATAAATTATTTATAATTTAATAAATGACTGAACATTTTTACAAAAGCAAAAAAATATTAGATATTATCTTTTGCTGTATAGCCACAACTTGTAGGCAATCAATTAAAGAAGCAAAATGTTATATAACATATTTTTTCTCTACAAAATAATTTTGTTGATATAATTAATTAAAACTATTAAAATAAAGACTTTTTGTTATTATTCAATTTACCAAATAATGATGGTATTAAATAACAAAATAACATAAATAATTATATGTTCTAATAAAACTTCTTCGCGTCTTATATACGTGTTTGTAAAAATAATTAAAAATAATTTATTCACTTTTTTTGTTATACGATACTTATATACGTTTTATAGACAATAAACATTAGTAACAAAATAAAAGTTAAAGGAATTTTTTGATTTACAATTAAAGTAGGAAAACAATATCTTATATCAATATTGTTGAAATAAATAATTTAAAAATTTATTTTCATTGCAATAATGTGCTTGTGCATGAGAATAGTAAATTTTATATACTGTGGATTAATATGGAAAACTTAAGTAGATGAAGATTGATTGTTTGGATCAATTTTAGCCTTTTGGTAGTTAGAAAAATCTGCTATGAACGTAGGCAATAAAGGGTAGTTGTTTTGTAAATAACATTGGGTCAAAGTAAAGGAAGTTGAAATATGTTTTTCAGGATAAGGAGTTTAATTATAATTAAGTGGAGCATAGGAAGATTCTGGTACTTAAGATGGGGATTGCGTATAAGAAGTTAATTGTCTATTATAAGACCTAGAAGGATAAGTGCAGGATATAGGATTATTTTAGGCTGATCACTGAAAAGAGTTCAATTCATTATTGATCGGGAAAATAGATTGAATTTGAGAATTCATAGGAAAAGAATTGAAAATTGCCGAATAGAGTTGAGAAATTAAATAGTTCCAAATTTTTTACTTTACTGAGTATACGTTGACTACATAGTTGATTAACAGAGACGGACTGGCCCACTAACTACAGCACAGCACGATAATTGGACAGCTAAAAAGTACTAAGAAGTTGCTGTATCTGCGATTTAACAATTAAATTATTTATTTTTATTTTTGATCTGATTAATGATTACTTTAAAAAAATATATTTTTATTCATATTAGATAACAAAAAAGTATACAAATATATTTATTATAAATTTATTGACAAATATATGGCTAAAAAAGTTGATTGGCCAGAGGGGGCTTTACATATTATAAGTAAAAAAACTACGGGATTATAATATTGAGATCCCCGAAATGGTAAAATTTGTTCAAAAAATTTCATTTATGAATATAGTATGCAGCCCGAATACCTACAAGTCCTATCCAAGTGGCGATTATAAAATGTAATACCTGCGAATAAATCATTTGAAACAGGCCAACTTTCATTTTAATTGCAAATAAAATTCTCAATTCTATCGATTTTAATTTGGACTAAGCTGTTAATAATAGTACCTCTGCCTACCCTGCACTTCGAAGTCCTATGCAGTTGTAAAAATGTTTTGTAAATAATAATTAAATAACATCATTTGATCTTAAATTTTATATATTCAATATTTCATACTATTTTTCTTTTATAGTAATTACACATTTAATCATTTTTAAAGTCAAGAGCATATTTTATATGTATATATTTAAAAAGAATTTTGTTCTTAGTAAGAAAATATTGTACACTTAATTTTTAAAAAATTAAATACATTTTTATTAGTTTTTCTACCAACAAATTTAGTTAGATCAAAACAATTTTTAAGCAAGAAATCAATTTTTTTTTATTACTTTTTAATTTTACATTTATTTGTACTAGTATTGAATTTTGAGATTGTAAATATGTGTAAACGAAAATTTCTCTGTTAAAGAGTTTAAAATGAAAATTTTTAAAAACATTTGAAAATATTATATTGGAATTTTTTTGTTAAACATGTTCGAACATTTTTAAATACCATCTAAATAATTTGATATTTTACGAAGCTTAATCATAAATACACTTGTGAGCTTAATAAATACAAAGACGTCGGTAGTGATAAATAAATATACAAAAAATTGAAACTAACGTTTGTATTGTTTAGTTATTTAATGTCTAAATAATTAAAAAATGTTTAAAAAAATCTCTTTTCCTTTTTATTAAGATAATGAGATAACAGATATCTTTTTTCCAAACTATAGATACTCATCAACATACAAAACGTTTAACCCACTAAAACTATTCCGCATTAAATTTAATAATTACTTTTATACTGTTCTCATAAAACATAATAACTCTGTCTCAATTATGAATACATTTTACGCGTATTTTTTAAATTAAACTAATAAACAATGTTTTCTTATTTATTTGAAAGTATTTTTAACATAAAATTTAATTTCAAAGAAGTTTTGATGGAACATATTTTTAACAATTATTCTAAAATAAACTAATATGTATGTTATATGATAAGTTTACTAAATGTAATAGATAAGTAAGAGTTTTATATTTATATGTATACAATAAAAATTGTGATCAAATGATGAATTATTTCTTTTTATTATCTTAAATTTATTATTCTTTAATATGTGATATCAGAAATGTTAATACCTTAAACAATTTTTTTCAAAATTATAAGGAAGAAACTTGATTAATATTTTGTGACTGAACTGCGGCCAAAACAGTGTTAACATATGTTAATAGTAATATAAAAGCTTTTCAATGTAAAGTTTTAATAAAAAAATATTTTATAGGTTTATTGAATATGTAAAAAAAAGCTAACATTTTTCCAATAAAGAACTTTACTTTTTTTCTTAATAAAATTATTTTTAAAAATTAGAAAAATGGAGTACTCTTCATTTTTGAATATACCACATATATGTTCTATACAAAATTGCACGTGTCGACTTAAGTAATATTTTCATTATTCATTGTAATATGTTTGCCATTTTATTCTTCTTTTATTGTCTACAAAAAGTAATTTTGGAAGTACAGAGTCTAGGTAAGGTATAAAAAACCACCTAAGAATGGCATTTCAATTCCTAAAGTATTTATTCAACATATTTATTATCAAATCATGAAATGATTTGCAATATAAGACAAAATCTTTGATTTTGCTCAGGGCCTCAAAATACCTTAGGACGGCCATGCAGCGTGTCCCAACATTTTCTAACAAATACTGTAACTCACTGAATATTTTTCGTTACTCTCTTTTTTAAAAAACTTGATAGAGATTAACAATATGATGATATCACAAAAAATATTTACAGTTTAATTTTGTTTATAAAAATTACAAAAAATATTGAAAAATAATTCGATATTGCCATTTTATAGATAGAGAAGATAAAGATATTAGATAAAGATCATGAAGTATAATTTGTCAACAAAATACAGTTTTAATGTTTTGTGCTTATACATTTAGTTCTAGAGCAATTTAAGAATTATAAAAATATGAATTGTATTGTGTTTATTTTACGGTATTAAACGTTAGTCTTTGTTCACCATAAGAAAATAGTAGTATTACAATGTTTACACAGTAAGTATTAGTTATGCCGCCTTGCTAATTGATGATGTACTAACGCCACGATTTTGAAAAACGAAGTTATGTTATAGTTTTATTAATTTAACAATTCTGCATTTCTCCTTACTAAAGTAAAATGTAATAAAAACCCTTATAAATACTTTAAAACCGATGTTGAAACCTTGTATCTCCAAAGAAAGTCTTTAATTAATTTTAAACACTGAGCTCTATTGTAGTAAGTATATATACTGTATATAAGATCATTAATTTACTGAACACTCATGTTAAGTTTAATACTTAATATATTATGTTTGGTGGATTTAACTTTAGTACTTAGGAGTTGAAATTTCAATGTAAAGTATAATTTACGTAAATCAGCTTTATTAATATTCAATAGAATTTTTAGATATTTATATTTTTTGATGAATGTGATTTTATCTTTATCGTGTAATTTAACGTTACACATACACTATGACCTTTTTACGATCTGGAACTAACCCGTCTAAAGTGAAATGTAATATGGGACACGCATATTAAACAAGCAAGTTCAAAATGTATGTATGTGTATATTAATTTTTTTATTGATACGTTGTTTAATAATACTCTGTAAAAAAATATCAATACCCTATATTGCAAACAAAAAAAAATGTTATGATCTATTTTTTAAATTAGTTATTTTTGGTTTCCATATCCTGTTTTGAATACTAAAAAAGTGCGAGTTTGAAATAAAATAAATTATCTTGTTTGTTATTAGTATGAGGAGAAATGTAATGAATATTGAAAAAAAAAACCAAAACAAAATAATGGAGGGAGTTAATATGCTGCTTGGAAAGAAAAAATATTCAACTACCTTAAGTTCCGGAGTGTTCGATTAGTTATGTTTACGTTAGTAAAAAAATTCTTTTTACGTTAATAATGAATTTTCGAAAAATGTTTTATCTCAACTTAGTTTTTCATAAACATACCAAGTGTAGTTGTTTAAAAATGTGATATTTACCTACATACAATTAAATAGATTATGGTATGGAAATAAATGACGTTGTTTGACTGCTAACACCATAATTTTATCAGAGGAAAAGACAGAAATAAAATATGTTAGTTTTATAAAAAAAATGTACATTGTACGGAAAAAATAACATTATAAGATAACATTATACACAATGTACATAAAAGTTTTTTTGTTGTATTAAATGATTCGTTGTACACGCATAATTTGTGTATAAACATAAATAAAAACGTTTCATAATGAATTTATAAAATAAATAAATTTTATTTTAGGCCTTAGTTGATAAAGCTCCAAATTCAAATATTTATTTATATACTTCCGTATGATTTACCTAGCAATTTACAGAACATTTATTTTATAATTACAGAATCAGACTAAAATATGGAATAATAATAAAAATTATTTTTCATTAAAAATAAAAACTACTGATGTGCTACCAATATAGTTTTTCATTATTAAATAAATAACATAAAAAAGTGGTTAAATGTTAAATAGATGACAAATAATGCGCCCCATCTACCCAACTACTAGTTGACATTCAAAAGTATGGTGTATACACCACAAATGTGCAATAAAACAATATTGTAATTTGAAATTAGTGTTTTATAATTTGTTAACATAATGTGGTTTCTATTATGATAATGAAATGTTTTGTTGTAGTTGTATACAATTTGAACTATTTAAAGGTTTCTCACCAAAGGTAAAATATTATAATAGTTAGTTGCATAAATCAACAAAACTATTTCATTAAAGTCATCCCAGTGGCGTTTTCAATAAATGTTCTGCCAAAATAGTATCAAGTAACATATTTCTTCCTTTTAAATAATACTCGATTTATATTGAATTTTATGTACATGATAGGTGAGATGTATTCTTACTACACGAATAAATCACAAAGCTTAATATTTATGCACACAACACAGAAAATACTATTTAGATCCCTTAGCTTACGTCGTAGGTAAACTAGAAATTTAAATATATATTATGTGTCTTCATACACAGATTTCTACTGAGTTATACGGTTTAATGTTTGAAAATGTATACATAACATCTATCAAAGCAGGTGCTGTTCCGAATACTCGCAATATTATTAAACTCGTAATTTTATTGTGTAATACGATTATTAATTATTAGTTTTGACAATAATATTAACAATAATGCAACTATTATTCCATCGTTACCATTATAGTTTAACATTCAAAACGTCGTTTAATAAGGTCAATGTGGTTAGCAGCAATTAATTGATACAAATGGGAGTGGATATTCATTGTTGCGAGACATGTTTAGGTATAACGTATAAAACAAATATAAATTATCACTAATGTTATATTTTAATCGTATTTTTATTGAAATTGTAGTGCCAAAAAGATAATACACCAAAAGTACAATATTACTTCTAATTGAATTGTTAAATTTTTTTTAGAAGTTTATCGTATATGAACTTAACCTTCTGTTGGTCGCGTGGGGTAATAATTACGGGTAAATAATATAAAATATTTTATCATGGAAATATGAATTCGACAATTCGCAAAAAATAATTTAATTATGATGAATTTAATATTATTTCAAATGAGACATTAAATTGATACTTTCTCATATCAACTCTGTTTTGATTTATCCATAATTTTACCCAACTGTTAATATTTAAAAATATTTTTTTTATTGTCAATTTTGAGATAGCTTCACTCCTTTTTAATACTTTTTGACATAAAAATACTTCTAAATTAAGATAAAATAAAAAATTCGTTTGAAATGTATAGAAATATATTAGGTTTTTTTAACTAGAATTAACCCAATACCATAGTATTACCTAAATAAACATTAAAATCATAAAATACCATAAATAAAAAATAAATCCAATCTGATATTGAAAAAAAATCCGGAATAACAAAAATCATAGAAACCCAAAACCAATACTCCAAGAAAAAAGTCGGTTTCAAGTCTCTGGATTATACGCATTTAAAAAAATAAACTTAATTTGAAAATATTTAGTCAGTTGATAATAGAGTCATCCCGCTTATTCATTTCAGAAATATAATAAAGTAAACAAAAACTTCGAATACTATCAATCTCACTCTCGGTGTACGTTTAATAAATTGTACAACAAGCGGAAAGGAAAATTATTACAAAGTAAACATAATTATTAAATATGCCACGAGCGCCTGTCATTATTACAGTACACGTGGTTTTTGCTTCATAATAGTCTCAAGCGCTACGTAAATATTTATTAATTAAACTTTATTTATTTAGAAATCATAGACGTGCTTAGAGTTTAAAAAGTAATTCAAAGTAAATTTCTTTTATATTATCATATTATTTAAAAATATTAACACAACTAATTAATACTCACTATCAGTCTAGGCGCTGCGCAAGGCAAACCTTAGCTTTTGTGGATCCTAAACAAAATAATTTATTTTGTGAAAAAGAAGTCTAAAAACGTAAAAAAATAAAAAAATTATAGAATCTAAAATAAACCTTGCAATTCACTTACCTTGTTGGCAGCGCTGGTACTAAGCATTTACGTGAATTGGTGTTTAAGGACACATACAGTGAGGTGTACAAAGTGAACAGTGTATACCCATTTTTCTCTTTAAAATTAAAATATATCTTATTAAACTATTTTAAATACTTATGTAAACGCTCTTATATGTTCGTATACCTTCAAATGACAAAAAAAAAAATATTCACCGCTATAAACTTATTACGTAATTATTTTTGTATTTTCAGGTAAAAAGTCCACCCCTCTTTACAAAACCTAATGAAAGAAATCATAAATCTAAAATCTCTTTACTGTGCATCTTTCTCATCTATAACTAAAAATTATAAAAACTCAAAAAATATTAATAAAACATTGGTTATCGCCCTGCCAAAACTGTATAAAGACCATCTGCTATTTAATATTAAAAAAATTACGATAATTTTCCGTTAAACTTTTAAAAGTTATCCCTTAAATCAACCCTCAGGAAACATTTTTTCTTGTGATAAACTTGATATTTACAATGGTTTATAAAATTATATCAAATTTTAAGTTTTAAACTTTTATGAGAAAATCTTTATTTAACGAAATAATAGGAGTATTATACTTAATAAATTACGCTATAAAACAGTAATTATTAATTGGAAACATATACATTTATATAATGTGATGCGCTTATTTATATTTAACAAAATAATTGAATCATTTAAACTTATTATTGTTTGATAAATTATTATTTACAATGCACAGCTTTTACTATTACACTTTAGTTTTTTTGTACATTAAAAATTTGTTTTAAAATTTAAAGGAAACGCAAGTTGATATGATTATAATAATTCATAGAAACATTTCCTTCCTTGCTAAAGTTTAATTTATATTTAGCGATTTCATAATTTTAATAAGTATTTCGAATTATAAAGTATCAGTTTGATATTTACCCATAAGTAATAACAACCTAAAAAGTATAACTATTAACAATTTCTCTTAAAGAAAAGATTGTTGTTAAAAATAAATGGATTTTATTAAAAGTCAATATTACGGATTCATATTGCAATAAAATCGTGGAACGAGGTAATAGGGATTGCAAGTTTTATTGTAAAACAAAACTTGTAAAATTTACGTGCTGCGTGTTGTATTTTACTGACTTGAAATGTTTCCCCTGTGATGTACTACCCGTTTGTCACAACAAACGGATGTTAAGAAACGGAAATTTATACGGTTAAAACCGTTCGTGCATTTATATTTTATAAAAAGTGAAGAGAAATGTCGTTTGTACTGAAATGATCCTTTTTAAGCGTAAATGTCCTCACCAATGGTGATTGATGACTGGGCTAGTCTAGGCATTATCGATAGAAATATCATTTGAAAAGAAGGATAAGAGGGGAAGGAATGAGGGAACAACATTATACGCTTATTAATAAAACGATTGGTGGTCAGAAAGTAGCAAAACATAACGTAATGTATAATATCACAGGTAGGAAGGATGATCCAACGGAAGTTCAAGGGACTTAAACATCCGTTTCCGGATAGTTATATCAGGTACCAAGTGACCGCTGCCGAAGGAAATGCAATTATATTTACTATGTAAATTGCTCTATGAGACCCATGCAAATTCTCTTAGTAAAAAGATTAGTATAACTCCATTGGTATTCTGATCACGGAAACTTGACAATATATATACATGTATAGTCCAACAATTTATTTCCAAACCCTTGTTTAGTAGCCCCCCCAAAAAAAAAGAAGAAAAATAAGCATATATTTCATATGTCTAGAAAAAATCACACGGTATATGAAAAAATAATAGTGTAATTTTACCATTCAGAATATAAACTAACATAAACTTTTTAACATTAATTCAGAACTTTATAAAACAAAAAATATTAATTGAAATTTGTTTACCATGTACCTAAAAATTATAATGCCCAGTTTATACGATATAGGAATATATACAATATTTTATGAAAAAGTTCTATCAAAAATAAGGTAGATTTTATTATTTATTTTTTTACAGTAATATTCCATTGTATGAAAAAATAACTATAAGTATATTGGAAAACGTACTTTTGTTATCTATTAAAATTTAGGGTTTATTTTTTTAGATAACGAAAAATAAATGAAATGTGTACACAAATAGTATAGTCAATAAATAAACGTGAAGACTAATATTTCATTATTCCTATAAAGTTTAACAGGGATAGGGATTTGTAGTAGAAATTATGGAAATCAGTTCAGTATAAATTTCAATGAAGTAATATAAATAAGTACAATTTTAATTCGAAACCACTATAGTTTTTAACCTCAAAAATAATCAATCATATGACACATACATATAAATTTTAGTAAATATTTTTAATAAATAACATTTGAAAGTATACAGAGAAGTGTTTAACTTTTTAGCTCGACTAAAATAATTCACCTTAAATAATCATACAAGTTTTAATTAATTGTTTTGTTAATATTTTAAGACTCCCATTAATTGTTCAACAGTTCAGTATAAATGAAATGTTTCTGTTACATTTTTCTCAGTTTAAGTCTGTAGAGTTGATACTTGTAATATCTTTTAGATATTACAAAACAAATATATATGCTAAAATAAAGAACATTAAAATAATGTTTTTTTTAAAAACTTTCAACTGAGCATTTTAAATACGTTGGCTCCAAATTTTCAGAAAAATTAGCTTAATTACAAAAAATTAGAAATAGTTTAGAAAAATTTCAAGACAATATGGAATATATTTTATGTATTGATTGATTTATTCAGAAAGTTCAGCAAGACAATGTATTTAATAATTTTGTTACTCGGAAAAAGAGTTGTATTATTAAAAATAATTTAATATTATTTACGTCATAGTAGGAGAATTCAAAATCTATATATTTATACATCGTTATACATACAGAGTTATCATATCTAACTGACAACTCATATAACTTATGATCTACAGAACATTTTATACTTTTTTTTAACAATATTTACCGTATAGGACTACATTTAAAATATGTTTTATGCTATTTTTCGAAATTACAAATCTATTTTAAAAATTAATTTTTTATGAGATTTGAAAATAATAATTATTTTATAGATAAATTTTAAAGAAAATGTTTGATACCAAAAAATCCTATTTTAATTCAGTAATTTCGTTTCTACAGCATTTTTAAATTTATTAAATTTCTATTTTTTTTTTTTTACGATTTTTTATGGTACGAAATATTAGTAGACGTAAAAGACGGAAGTAAACATTATCTTTTTACGTTATTTTCGGGCCATACTGTGCAATGTCTTTTTCATGGAAAATAGTAACGTTTGAATGAACATCTGTTTTTGGCGTGAAAACACAAGAAATAGTAAAATTAAGTTTTTCAAAAAATTAAAATTCTTAAAAAACTAATTCGTGTCTTTTAAAACAATTAGTATAGTTTTAATTTATTAATTACCATTAATAAAAAAAAAGAATTTTATATTGTACTGCAACAGGACATTTTAGTTTGATTAATATTGTTAAGTGTTTAAAAATTTAATTGTTTTCATGTAGTTTTAATTTTTTTTATTATTTGTTGAGCAATATTTAGTATAAAGTTTTATTATATTATTTTAAAGATTGGACAGCTAAATTTGTTACAAATAGCAACATAATATAATAAGTAAACAAGCTTTTCTATAAAAATACATCCGGTAGAAACAGTTAAAATAAATATTGTTTCAAATAATAAATAATTTGAATATCTCTCACAAAGTGCTTATTATTCAATTGCCAACTAACTGAACATGAACCCACGTTCAATATTTTCATTGGTTTCAGATAAGCACATTGATATTATAAAACCAAACTTACAAAAAACCCAATCGAATACAAATCCGAAAGTTGATGAAATCACTATGTTTGCTAAACAAATAAATTGGTCTGTTGACGGTTTGGTTTATGTATGTCCTTTGACAATAAATCAAGAACTAAAAGCAATTAAGGAAAAGATAAAGTCAAAATCTCATAATACCACAATTTGCTTTCCAAAATTACTTGAAACAACGAAGGAATATATTGAACAGTCGCTAAAGCCCAGGAAACTTGACGAATCTTATGACACATATAAATTGAGAATGTTTGCAGATTTACAGGAAAACATCTTTTGTAACCCTACTGAAATTATCTTTCAAACAGACAGCAAAGTAGAATTGTTGTATGCCAGAGAAGCATCTGAAAACGGAGACTCAGATTTAGCAAAAAGGTGGTATTTACAATTAATATTGAATACCAATAAAACTATGCCTATCTATTGGTTGATGTACGCCATTTTTTGTTTACTACAACGGAATTTTGATACAGCTTTACAATGTATCAGAGAGGTTATTGTACTCGAAAGCCACAATTTGTTAGGATTGTTTTTGTATGCTGCTGTGTGTTTGACCAAATCGGACGAAATCGATCATCGAAGTAAGATTTTAGTTTCATTAACAACGGATTATCCTAACTTTAGTGAAGCTTACTTTCTTCTGGCGTTACATTATTACTTAATCGATATGCCAATACAAGTAAAAGAGAACCTGCAAAAATCAAAATTCTTTGTTAATTACGATGTTATAGATCCAAATAGTCTAATTCACCAGTATCTCATGTCATGGCAGCCAATAGAGCATAACGGCAGTCCAGAAATAAAATGTTCTATTTTATTATTAAAACTAGAACTGAGAGAATTAGCAAAAATGTGTTTATCATTTTTAGAAAACCGAGTTGATTGTTATCATTATTTACTGTCTGTGATTCATTATAAAAATAAAGAATTCGAATTTAGTCTCGATCATTTAAATTGTATGTTAATAAAACAAAACGCAAATTGTTTATCTTTGATGGGACATAACAAGTATAACTTATGCAATGTTGAGGAAGCAATGGAGTATTACAATCGTCTCTTACCGATAGCCGGTGACTTTGATTGTCATTTGGTTTACTTAAAAATGGGATCTTATTATTGTCTTAAAAAACAGTATCAAAATGCTTTGAATATATTCTTTAAAGCAAGTAAAATAATGCAGACTCCAACTTTATTAGGAAAACTAGGAGCTTGTTTAATCTTATTGAATGATTTAAACGGTGCGGAAAAAGTACTTTCGGCAGCAATTACTTTAGATAGCGAATATGGTAACGCCTGGGGTTACATGTCAATTGTATATTTCAAACTTAATAATATACATATGGCAAAAAAGTGTTATGATCAAGCAGTTTATTTTGGGTTCAATTTAGAATTTGATTTAAACAATGATTTAAATTTAATTGTATAATAAAAAAAAGTCAAACACTTTATTAGAGCAGTACTAGTTCAAACAATGCAGTTTATTTTGCTGGTAACATTAAAAGTTGCCACCGAAAAAGCAAAGTAAATTAATCAACTACAAACAAAATTATTTAGCGTTTAAACAATCACTAAATAAATTATCTGTTAAAGAAAAATTGACTTTAAACCTATGCCATTAGTAATAACAAATATACAAAGTTAGTCTGTACACTTTTAAAAACAAAACATTCCAAAGAGTCATTTATTTTGTCAGAAAAATACTAAGTCTACTATATAATATGGTAGAAAACGTTTGAAACATAAAAATTTAAATTATTATTTAAATAGAGGTCCTAACTTGAATAAAAAATTTTAAGCTTATGCAAAATATAAGTTTTTCAACAATTTTTGAAAAATAAAATCTGGTTAGTCTTATATAAACTTCTTATTAACAAATTTTATAGCAATGACGAGATTACTTTTATAAAAGACTTTCTCTAATAAAAAGCATCCTTAAAATGTTATTTTATTGGTATCAACCCTTCAAATAAGAATACTTGCTATAAACGTATTTAATAAATTACAATACTTAAATATTTTTAAGTATTCAAAAGATTTTACTTAATTATTATTTTCAAGTACTTTACAAGTCAGTTGAAAAAAATATTTGTAGGATAACGATAAAAAAATAAAGATGATGTTAATGTCAAATGAAAAGGATTTTTTTCCATGTCAACAACTTTGGCCTCATTAGAGAATGTATTCATAATAAAAAAATTAGGGATCCTTTGCTAAAAACAAATCCCTTTTTGGTAGCTGTGTTCCGGTACTAGCCATCAGCTGCTTAATTTCTCAAGCAGTACAAAATAAACGAATTTTGGGTGATTACGGTTTCCGCCTTATCACTAAAATTACGATGTACTTGGTAATGGACATCGGGGGATTAATTCTATTTGACGGTATTTTTTTTTGAGTTTTTTATTTTTAAAGTGATATTAAATGCATGAAGTAAAGGTCGGAAAAGAAGGGGAACTGAAAAAACAGAAAGAAAAAAACAATAACTTACAATTGCGAAACGTTTAGTTTAATGACTATATATGTGTTTTATAAAGCTATAGATTATAAGAGTGCAAATTGTATAAGTCAAGATATCCCATAGCAGTGATTAAAGTAAATGGCTTTAGTTTAAATATTGTTATTCTTGGTATAATGCTAATTTGATATGTATTATGAACAAACGATTTAAGCAGTTACGCTAATGCACCCAAAAAACTGAAAAACGTCATTCAATTAAAACAAATGCTTTGAGAAAAACATTTTTATTTTTAAGATACAATTAGTTTTAATATGTATAAATAATTAATTTTTCGAATTTAAGTTCTTATCGTTCATTTACATTTAAGTTTGAAATGAAAATTCAATATGTTGTTAAAATTATAAAAATTGTTAATAAAAAAAAATCTTGATCGTTAATGTCGTTGAATATATATAAATGTAATAACTGTAACCATAGATAATTTGAAAATCTATATTTAATTTTAGATAGTGTATTTATTATATATTTTTTTAAATTAACTCAATAATAAATAAAATGAGATATTAAATTATTAATTAATAGTAAAAAAACATTTGTATAATAATAATAATGGTTGTAATATTAAAATCATTGTAATCATTTAGACTTTTTTTCCAACTAAATTTTTTTCAAGAAATCTTTTTTTTTACAAAAAAGTTTTACTATTATATAATTTTGTTTTCAACCATCATTATTTTGAGATTATAAATAAGTATATATTTACACTAATGATTTTTCAGTATTGTTAGGATTAAAATTTATTGATCAATGCTAAGCTAAGTCATATTGTTTTATTATAATATACTATTTCATAATAAACACTTTCTTTTGGTTTATAATATAATGATTTAGTTGTACGTTGAAAAAATATTTATATACAAACATTATATTCTTAATGAGCAAACCAATTACATGAAATCATCACTAGCTGTAAAACATATCACATATTCGATCATTTGTAATTTTATCATTAGAATTTAATAAGAGTAAACAGAAAAAATATAATTTCTAAGCGTAGTTATAATATATTTAGATATATATAATCAACAAGGGCGTCATTTCAGTTTTTTTTGGGTGTGCGAGATTTCAAGTAAACCATTTTGAAATTTCATCAGACCATATAGAAATAAGTAAACCTACTTAAGTAAACTATTCTTCTTTTAATTTGTCCACAGATTATGAATCACAATCAACATAAGTAGTAAATATATATCATAATAATACTTACTATTTTAATATTATATAATGTAACGTAGCTTCGGGGAACGTTGAATTATATATTTATCAGTTCATTACCGTTATCAATTATTGCCGTTAACTGTTGCAGCAAAAAAGTCATGATAAAAACATTTACGAACATCAATATCAATATCTTGCGTTCAGTACGAATAACAACAGTTCAGTATGATATATTTATTGTTTACTCAGTTAATTGATGATACAATATTTGTTAATTGACCCATGTAATCATGATAATGCAATGTTTTTGAAAATTGAATTGATATATAAAAAGTTGGTGCATTATTTTGCAGGCCAATTGGGGGGACTGTTTTTAAATAAGGGTGCAACCGCACACACTGACCTCCCCCCTCGAATGACGCCCCTAATTTTCAATATTTTTACCTAGGGTAGAACGGGGGCATAAGTAACATTTTACACTTATTTATTTATGAGAAATTCCTTTACATTTATTTTTTATTTTTAATTCTGCCATTTGATTAATTAATACAATACATATCAAAAAAAGATCACAATTACTGCATAAATGGCAAATTAAAATATAAATAACATTGATTGTAAAGAAAGTGTTAAAATTGTTTTCAACCCTGGTAAGGTTGTAAGATAAAATGTAACAGTTGTCTTCATTTCATTTATAATAATAAAAAATAAATTGACATTTTATTTAATAATACATTGCATAACTCATATAAAAGCATTATTGTACTCAGTCAAAGAAAAAACAAAAATGAAAAGAAAATCTTCAATTCATCGAAATGATAATTTCTTGATTTATCGATTAACAAAACACGATAAAGTCAAACTGAGAGCAATATAACTGTGAGACATAAAACCCAAGGACATTTTATTAATATTTATGACAGAAGAAAATATTCCGCCGTTAATGTTGATCCGTATGATTTCTGTCACTACCTACAGTTAGGATATAAATATTCTTAATTTTGCTAAATGCAATTTTGAAAAACCCATCACAGTGGGGATGTGGCATAGTTGGGTCCAGAGTAGATTATATCTGACAGTGATTAAAATCACTTTCATAAAAAACGCTTCGATGCAAATCTGTAGATGTTTAATTTTAAAAAATGAATGGATTATTGAAAAGCAAAATTCTAACTCAAAAAGAATAACAAAAAAAATTGCAAAAAAATCATTGTCACGAGCAATTTTTTGATAAAATTGGCCATTTAAGCTGATTTAAATGTTAAAATTAATTTTTATTAATTTAATTTTAATTTTCACCGCAAAGACAAAATTAAGGCTGAAATTATTTTTTTTTTTCATAATAAAGAATATTACATTACCTTTAATTTAAGATATATATAAAAGTATCAGAATTTCCGGAACACATTCAAAAATTAAGTTGAAAAAGTTAATTTTTTATAAAAAAGTTGTTATATTGAATCCTCCATGTGGGTAGGTAAAGGATCAAATTTATAAAAAAAAATATACAAAATGATAGGTAAAGACATCATGTATCTATAAGAAATAATTATTGCGATTTGGTCATTTTAAAAAAAGTTAAGACAGTTTTAAGTAAAAAAAACCCAGCACAGGGTGGTCGCGGCACAGTGGTGACGTGGCATAGTTGGATCAAGTATAATGATATCTGACAGTGATTAAAATAACTATAAAAAACGTTCGATGCAAATCTTTAGATAGTGTTTAATTTTAAAAAATTGGTGGATTATTCCAAAAGCTACTTGATCTGCTGGTTCTTTATTAATATCTCGATTAAGATAAAGTATGTCGAATGAAAAAGGGTTTATTAAAAAATATTATTTCTCATAAAAAAATTGTGTGGATCCATAAACTTTTCAATAAGTTATAGCATTATAAAGTTAAATATAATATAAATAATAAAATCGAGAATTTTCACACGAAAATAGCATTCAGTAGCCATTTTCGCCGTGAAGACAAATCCAAAAGTCAAATTTTTTTTTTTCAAATTAAAGTACATTACATTAGCTTTAATTTAAGATATATATAAAAGTGTCAGACTTTCCGAAACATTTTCAAAAATCAAGTTGAAAAAATTAATTTTTTGTGAAAAAGTTGTCATTTTAAATCCTCCCCTGTGGGCAGCAAAAAGGTCAAATTTACAAAAAAAATATACCAAATGATAGGTAAAGACATCAAGCATCTATAAAAAAAAAAATTATATTCATATGTTCATTTTTGAAAAAGTTATGACAGTTTTTAGTAAAAAAAATTTCGAAAATTTCGAAAATTAGCGATTTTTAAATTTGTAATTTTTTTGGAGGTTTCCCCCATTTACGGGGAACGAGGTAAATTTTTTCAATTTTTGAGGGTAATGTTTTCGACTAGATACAATTTCTGATCTTTTGACGTATTGTTGAAAGAAATCGGTTCGGTGAGAGCTAAGTAAAAGTGGTAATGGCACAAAAAATAAAAACAGATAGTAAATTTAATACTTTCTCAGCTTCGCATCGAATCTAAAATGACTAAACACTAATTGAGGATAATATAAACCTCCTTGAAATTAAAAATATAGAGGGTGGTATTTTTATTAAATAAAAAATTACTCAAAAAAAGTTATTAGTATTTTTTTTAAATTTAATATTGTATAGATTCAATTTATTAAAAATATTATCAAAAGTATTTGTACAAATTTTATAAATGTAATAATTATTTTATATTAAATAGACTATTTTTTTTAAATTACTTCAAGGTATTTCAAGTATTCTAAAATATATTTTGAATATATATTTTAAAAACATTTAAATGCATGTTGAAAATACCAATTCAGTTATTTTTTCAAATATTCATTCTGAACACAAAAATAAGTATTTTTACAAGACGACAGTATCATATATTAGAAAAACTATCTTGATAAAACTTGATAAAATATTATCAAGCAGGGGGCGTGACAACTTTAAATCATTGTCGGTTAAAAAAACGAAATATAATGTGCAATAAGGTTCATTTTAGTTTAAATACTAGGCTGAACTTATTAGAGTAAATTACACTAGGGCTTTATACTTTTAATCCTTTTTACGCTCTCACTTGTGTAATTCTCAAAAAAGAGATTTATTCATTTATCAATTTCACTTTTTAAAACCAAGGCTTATTTGAATACAAATTTTGTGTTCTTTGTGATATAATTAAATTTTGAGGTTAATGTTTTTACATAATAACATTGTTCTTTTTTTGCGTTAAATGTTTTTACAAAGATTCTGCTCAAAATAGTTTTATGATAACATTATATTATAACATTACTTATTAAAAAAAAAATTAATTTGTTAGATAGTATTTATTATTATATTTCACATATTTTACAAATGTTGAATTCAAACCAGTGTTTCATGTTCAGTGAACTTCATTCATGAACGCACGTGCATATTTGGTGAACTTGACGCGAACGTCATTCGTATTTTTTCAAATAGAACGTGAACGTAAATAGAATTCAAACTTTTGACGAACTTGAACGGATTTAGAGACATTCGCATATTTAACAATAACATTATGCTTTCTACAAACTCATAAAGAATTAGCATAATGACCTTTTATAAAAAGTAATAAAATATACTCGTTATATGATAAGATAGTGTATGGGCTGTTATCTTGCACCATCATATGTTGATTTAATCACTAGACATACTAAAAGTATTGATACGGGTAAAATAATACGCATAGCTTCAATACATTATTTACTTAACTGAAAATAATTATAATAATTATTCACTTCTCATAAACAGTTGGAATTATAGTTCGGTATATTTATAATTATTTGTCTTAGGATATTGAAATATTTCCTTATTTATATCCCTCCCTCCTATAATAAACCTCAAATACGCCATTATAAGTATGATTTTTATATATTTTTTATATAGATATAAGTTTGTTTGAATTTATTCGTTTATACGAGATGATCGATTCATTACAAACCACTCAATTACTCGTAAAAAAATATTTAAAAAAAGTTGTTTGATATTTTTAGTTACACATAAAACTTGATTTATCAGCTATTAATTACTTTTTTAAATCATCCCTTATGACCTCTTATAAATCCTTTTATAGAAGGCTCACAAAAAGAAATATAGAGGTCAAGTTTAAAGAATACTTAAGAAACAATAAAAATTAAGAAGTTGGTAAATCTTCGGTGGCTGAACATTTATTGACACATAATCTCTCTATGAAAACCATAAAACTAATTAAAAACGTAAATAATTACAAAGATCTTAATATAAAGGAGGCAATAGAAATGTTTAAAAATAAAAACAATTTAATTAATTGGAATCTTAGCCCACTGAAAAATTCATTATTAAACTTGTGTAATCTGGCAAAATGTGATATTACTAAGTGATAACGTCACTAGATGATAAGATCACTAAGGTTATAAAAGGGTTTTTTTTTCTGGGTCAGTATGTATTTAGCGTTGGTAATGGTAACGTTGTTTCTTAAATACGTATCCGCAATTTATTAGTAAATTTTTTGTGGGTTTTTGAGTTTAACATTTTTTAATGTTAAATTAATAATATTTTTAATATAGTTTTAACTTTAAATAATATTAGTCACAAGTGATCAATTTTTACTATAGCTTATTTCATATGATCTAATTAAGAATATGACGGTCAATAACAAATTTTGGAACAGTATTTCAAATGCTATTAACATTTTCTAATGTTAGTTGGAGGTAAGACTAGAGTGTTATTATTATCAATAGTCGTTTCCCAGTTATGCTCTTCCCCCCATTTATGTATAAAAATGGGAATAATTTTCGAAAAATATACCAATCATCCTATATTACTGAATAATTATATAGACTGCAGGTATACTACTCATAAATAATAAAAAAAATTTAATAAATGTTACTTTGTAGGATGTTTTCAATTTTATATTGCAATGCTTTTGAAAAACAAATATTTAACAAAACACAATTCACATTAAATATATAAAAAAAATTTTGTTATTAAAAATGAATAAAAAATTAGTGATTTTAAAGTAATTAAAGAATGTAATAATTATTAAAAACAAATTACAGCGAAAATGTTATTGAATCAAAAGTTATAGNTTATAAAAGGGTTTTTTTTTCTGGGTCAGTATGTATTTAGCGTTGGTAATGGTAACGTTGTTTCTTAAATACGTATCCGCAATTTATTAGTAAATTTTTTGTGGGTTTTTGAGTTTAACATTTTTTAATATGGTTATTACTATGTGACTTAAATAGTATCAATCTATGTTACTATAAACAAATTAAAAGGTATACAATTTTTTTTAATTAACATTTTAAGTTATACAAACCACTACTCGTTATTTTAAGTATAAATTTTACTATAAAAGTGAATTCGTTGTTGTTTAAAATTTCAAATACTTTATTACATTACAACTTATAATAATACTATTTTTATTGATGCTTATATTAATAATTTATAACATAAAAGTATATTTTTTCATTTTAATGAGTATTGTAGGATTATATACTATAAAGGAAACGAGAGATTCGAATGTTTTGAAAGGTTTTTGTTGAGAACTATAGGAAATTAACACTTGACTATCTTAAGTTTACGAGTGGCCAATTTGGTGACATTCCAAACTCTCGCGCCAAAAGATTCCACTTACTTCTAACTGATCTTAATGTTACATTTCCTGATTTAAATATTGTGGAGAACTAGCGTTGACTTTTTTTTTAACATCCGTTTGATAATATTAATGATCATAAATATTAATGATACTTAAGTTTGAAAAACCAAATACAGATATACGAAATTTTAGTACGATTTTAATCTAAGTAATGAACTCGAATTGAAAAACAAATTAACACTTATGTTAAATAAAAGAAATGAAAATATTGTTTTTTAAATAAATAACCATCTATAAATTAATTGAGAAATTATAAAAATTGAATTTCATATGCTACTAATAGCTTCATGCAATAAAAAGGTCCATAACTTTAAAAAATAAAAGGATTTATACTATAGGATCTATAGTAATATTCAAACTTTTATATATGTTATTATTGGATTTTCAAACAAAAATTGTTAAAAAATAATTTATTGTCTAGAATCAACTATAAAATGTAACCTCTATAGAAATTATATGTTCCACCATTATATGCATTTTAAATTCATACAACTGAATGGTCGATCTTGATGTTTTAAAAAACCAGAGTTGCTCATTTTCAATAATTGCCACTTTATTTAGCTATAGTAATGAATAATTTGAAACTAACATTTTAAACAAACAAAAAATTTAATGTTAAATAAACAAAAGAATATATAGATAAAATTTTAGTACAAAAAATAATCAGTAAATTAAATATCTAATTTTTTGTTTTACGTAATACATATTTTAGATTGTAACATTAGTAGTGTATCCTCAATTGAATACAATTTATTGCAATTGTGGTAAACCCTTCGAATTAGTATTATGTTATTATTCGGGAATTTATATATTACAAAATGAATAAAATAATTTTAAAAATGACAATAATAATTTGTCATTCATTACTGTGCGGAATATATAACCACTCACGATAAATATGATGATTTTTTCATACTTGAATGGTAGTTTATTTTGGTAGATTATTTTTTTCACTTAAGAGAGACACGAATATTATTAGTAAATTTTATTTAACAGGTGTCATTATTTTATCTTTTATGACGACTCATTTGTCTGTAAAAATACTCAGTATACATCTACATATTTTACTATGTTATAGTATCTTAAATTATCTTAAACCGTGTAAGTATTGTACATAATATAACTATTATTTGAAATTTATTTTAAGATTTTATAACATCTTATATACAATGTTTAGTTGAAAATGTAACAACAATATTTTTCGTTAAATAATAATTTTTTCATAAATATGTACCCATTCAAATTTGATTTATTTTGATGAGACATAGTAAATACCAGTTTTGTTGAATAGAAATATTTTAAGAGTTGATTGACTTTCGAAAATCAAAATGGGAATATATTATTATTTTTTAGATATTTGCATTTAAAGATTGACTTGAAGAATAGGTGAGTAACGTATAGTATTTAATAATGTAATATTTAATAATAATGTATTAAAAAATAAGAAGTTATAATAATTTAAATATTTTAGTTTCAATGCGAAGAAGAGAACGTATTAATTTTACTATAATGTGTTTTTTTTGTGTCTGTTAACATATATTCTCAGTTCTCATTGAACCGATTTCTTTCGACGATATGTAAAAATCATAAATTGTATCTAGTCGTAAACATTATCCTCATAAATTTTAAAAAAAAACCTCTTACCCTGTAAATGAAGGAAAATCTCCACTAAAAATACATTTTTAAAAATCGTTAATTTTTGTCATTTTTTCTTATTAAACCATAAACATTTTATAATTTTTATACCTCTTGTGTTTTCATTGAAAAATGAACGGATTGGATTAATTTTTTTATGATATCTCAAAAATGTCTTTGGACTATTCTGGTGAAAATTTCAAATCTTAAGTCGTAAAATAATTGCGAACTAGTGGCAAAAATTTTTTAACCTTTGTCAATTATTTTCCCAGAGTCTCGTCGGGACCGAGTACTTCCCTTGAAAAAAAATGTTTTGAAAATCAAAACACGCTATGTAATTTTCCCAGAAAAACGTTTTTTTCTTTTACTATTATATAAAAAGATAAAAATCAATCTGTACGTTATGATAAAAATAGAATGTGGTTAAACAGCACCAATCTTTGTCAAAAATTGATAAATGCTAATATTTCAAAAACATATTTTAAATTATTTCAACCTTTATTTCATAGATAAACTTTATTTTAAATTGCTCTTTTTGTAAATCTGATAATAAGAATTATAACAAGACGTGACGTTTTCATGCATAAAAAAAGTTGAAACGTATGCTTTTATGAGAATATGTTTTTTTTTAAAAAAAATATTCAATTTCGTTGTCAGTATTGTCATAAATCATTAAATTGTAAGCATATATGTGGATAAAAATTCTAGACTATTTTATTATTCTTGATGTTTAAATATTTTTAAAATTATTGAATTTTAATGATATTTATAGAAAACTTAAAACACAAATTTTTAAATCTTTTTTAGTTATTTATTGTTTAATATTTGATAATTTACTTATTAAATATATTGGAATTAAGTAAAAGTACCATTGCATGGATTAAGGAATTTTAGTATTTATATAATAAAACAAAATTATTGGAATATAATAAGAATTATTTTAAGACATTACTAAAAATGATAATTATAATACATTAAAAATGTATTTATTCAAGAATAACTTATTAGTTTTTTATTATTTTTATGATTTTCAATTACAAATATTTTGAGGTAAAGTTTTATTTAATGTTTATTCAAATTGGTAACATAAAAAATGTTATTAGCATTATGCTCCAAATCCATGTTTTGGATTTTATTTGCTAAATACACTATTGAACGCAAACTAAATATAATAAGGTTTTGTACTCTTTTATTTTTTAATAAAATTTACAACATCAATCTTAAATTTATAAATTGATACAAATTAATTCTTAAATAAACACACTAATAAAATTGACATATTTTTTCAAATAAAATCACCGAAAAACATTTTAAAAAAAAAGTGTTATTTTATTTCGGTGTTACTTTAGCTTCTTAGTTCAATGTTTTAACTCATTAATAATGTACATAATAAAATCTAAATTTAATGAACTTAGTGAACATTTTTTAAGTAAAACAAAAATCATGTATTTTTAATTTCGATTTAAAGTAATCAAAAATATATGTAAAAAATGTTACAAAAATAATAACTATTTCTATTTTGTTAAGTATTATAATTAACAAAATTTGTAATGATTTCACCAAATTATAGATTTAACAAGACTAGTGAATAAGATGAGACCTTTTAGTTTCCCCTTTTTATACGCTACTACGATTATCTATTGATAATACACTTTGGAAAACGTACAAAGCTCAAAAAATAAAAAGTCCTGTCTCTTTAGCGAAATTAAGTATTTCTTTAGATTTTAGGTTTTTGTTAAATATAATCGCCTTACATTATATAAATGTATATGTATACAATCAATAAGTACTGCTATACAGTGTGATTTGGTCAATTTTCATGAAAATGTACAAATTCAAATTTGATTTATTTTTATGAATCATATTAAATACCAAGTTAATTGTAAAAAATTCTTAACAGTAGATTGAAGGGATAACTTCCAAAAGTGAAAGGTAAGCTATTATGTTTTTTTATCATTATATGGTCTAAATAAAAGTGGTAGATAACCAGTTTTATATTTTATGTTGAGATACTAACTAAATATACTAAGACTACCCAAAAACATTTTTGCGAATAAAAACTTAGAGAAGCCGAAAGTAAAAAAAAACAAATTAAAGCAAAATAGATATATTTTTATGAATAATTTCAATATAATATTACTCTCAAAATTAAAACTGTTAGTAATAGATATTTTTAGGAAACCAGTAGAAATTAGGTTTATTAATATTTACACACTACATTATGAATTACGACCTTGTCGACTGTTTTTTTAATAATATTTCCAATTTAAAATAAAGTATTATTGTAACACATGGGTAGGAGTAAATAGTAAATACACTAAATTCCGACACAAAATATTTAATCTATAATATCGCACAAGAGTACTCAAATTTATTTAAAATATATAATAAATTTTACTTGTTTAGTTTCCATTCTACTTTCCTATTTGTATTTCATGTATAAACACGCGAGTCACATAGTGAATAACAATATTTTGACGCCTTGAGGGTTTTTGACAGTTCGAAAGGGTTGTTTTAAAGAACAAAGTAATGTTTTTACTGTTATATTGTTTCACAGTCTGTTGTGAAAGATAGAAAAAGAAAACATCATGGTAAATAAGTTTTTCCGGTTACATCGAGAGAGGATTAATTACACAAATATTTTCTAGGTATGTGTGTTTTTAATGGGTTAAGTGTTATTTTTGACGACTGCAGGTGATGGTAGTAAAAACATGGTTATACAAAGAACGAAGGCTGTTTGGCGGTGCTAGACTACCGAAGTAAGCATTATGGTGAAAAGTATGAATTTATGTGCAAGACCTCGGGTATTGTATGAACTAGCTATTAATCTAAGTCTAACGGGCGTTGTGTACTACTGCCGCCTCCACTGTTGCTCTCTTATGGAATGTTTTTACTCAACGGTCTCCCGTCGACCTGCACACATAAGTTAGATGCCTCAAATACAAACATGACATTTAGCCATTGTCCAGGGTGTTATCAGAGTAATGGGCACAAGCATCCTCTGCACAATCACAAAAGGTAATATTATTGAGCTCTCAGTAAGCTATGAGTTATAATACATTCATATATGTAATGAAAGCTGTTTCGTTAACCTCAAAGTAAGAATTATGATGTGTTATAACTTATCATAATAATTATTATATAATAAATGACAAGTTTAGGTAACATCGAGATAAGTCATGAAACGACAACGAGGGGTTTGTAATATAATATGAAATAATAACGGAACATATATTTCGATATATATATATGTTCGCTAGGCAAACTTTATTACAAATAAGCATACATTTTTGTCCATGAAAGCAGAATCGGATGAAAAATAGCCCTGAAATATATTATGTACAGACAATGGGTATAGAAAGCACTTGGAGTATAAGAAATTACTGACTTTTTACCCTTTATATTATCATTACTACAGTGTTGGCATCTACATGCGTTCACTTCAAGTGTCAGCTAAGTTGTTATTGCTAAATTATGCAGAGACTGCAATGATGTGCTGAGTGTGTTTCTCGGAGTGACTGTAAAATGAGAGTTATACCATTATTTCGAGATAGTGAAGTTAAAATAATGGTTTTCGTAAAAGAAATGCCGTTGATAAAATTTTTTTATGAAATATTCTATAAAAAAAAAATAGTCATTTATCATTTCAGAATTTTTTTTACCAATACTTAGTGTAAAAAACATGAAACTTTTATTTATTTACTTTTATAGTGTATAGAATACGTCACGTTCTGTTTAAAAACTAAAATTAATAGTATAACTATTTCATTGTTGATTTTCCGCTTATACAACATAAACGCAATTTTTATCAAATTTTTTACATAGTGTTAAATAACTCATTTTTGGAATTGTTACTNAAACGCAATTTTTATCAAATTTTTTACATAGTGTTAAATAAATCATTTTTGGAATTGTTACTTATATAATATATAAATTATTTCATTTTACGATAATTTATTAATATTTTACGGAAATATTGATAACCAATCATAATAGGATGAATTAATCACTATTAATTAACATTAATACATCAAATACTTATTTGTAGTGAATTTCATGTTCAAACCACCCTTAAAAATAATACTAATTTAGATGCAATTTGAAGGACTTAAAAAAATTATTTTCTTGTAAAATTACCTTTTTCAGAATACGTTAGGTATTTCATTATTAAACTGTAAATGGAGATTCTCTCACCAAAACTTTAAATACATTTGTAATTTTTGTGTAGGCAGTAGTAAGTAGGTAGTAAATAGTACTTACTACCTATACTTTTCATATAATAGATCTCAGCCATCTCAATTTTATAAATTTTCAATCCTAAAACTATAACCTAATTTATCAAATAGTAATTGTTTTAAGAAAAAAATAGTGTAAAAAATACATCATAATTGTATTATTATGAAGTACATAATTATTCAAATTACCATTCACTACATAACATAAAAACGAAATGAAGCACCTTATACCGAAGTATTAATTAATCTCTTATATTGTCTTCTTACTTGATTGGCAAATCATACTAATGGTGTTTTACTAAGTATGTAAATTATTTACTCTTAGATTTTATACAATTTTAACATCCTTACCTTTACATATTATTAAGTTACAGTACTGATCTTTTCGAATTAACTAGTCCCTAGCATTGTTTATCATGCAACAAGTTTTTTTTTATAACCTCATATTATTTAATTGACGACAAAATAATTCTACTTAATAACCTTATTTCATTGAAATGAAGCTTAAATAAGTGTCACAATATTAACACTACACAAATGCAGTTTAAGTACACTCGTGTTTTAACAATAAAAAGCAAACACGTGTATGAGTACATTTAACACATATAATGATAAACATTCATTATACACAAAACTAAGTTGATATTCAAAATACAATGATGTTTATCTCTGATACTAAAATAAACCATATTGAATTACAGTAATTCCTTACAAAATCTCAATTGGACATATTTCAATTTAATCAGTAGAAACGCTTATGAAAGACAAATGCGAATAATTCCATACACAGATAAAGACTATAAAAATAAAATTACATGTTTTTTCTAACTTAGCTTATATTATGATTTTAGTAAAAATATTTGTGAAAGTCATTAAATATTTATTTTATTAGAAATACTTTACTATTAACAAAAATTCAGCTCAATGCAAGGCATACAAAAATATAAATATTTTTTCGTAAAAGGTTCACCAATTTTATAAAATGTTATATTATGGTAAACTTTATACATTTAATAAGAATTTTAATTAAAATAAAGTAAACATAGACTTTATATAAAACCAAAAATATGTGGTTATTTGCAGAATAGCAGTCGTATGGATTAGAGATACAGTCGTGAGAAAATTTTCATCTTAGGGAATGGAATACTAAATATTTTATAAGGTTTAGTATCCGAGTAGTCAATTAATTTATAAGGAAATAGAATGTAGATTAGCAGATGCAGTAACCTAAGTAGACCAAATTTAGTAGCTGATATAATTAATAGTTACTAGTGTCGATACTTTGAAAAGATAATTGGGCATCTTTTTCTTTATACTATCTATTATAAATACCTATAGATAGAATAGAAGTACTCAAAGTTTAGTTGAGCTAATAAATTAATGGTTAAGGAATATCAGTTAAGATAATGCAATTATTTTAAATACAAAATACTAAAAGTAAAAATGATAATTCTTTAATTAAAAATTAAGTCAATGAAAACAATTTTACACCGATAATTCTCGAGTTTTCTTATACTTAGGAAAATATCAAATAGGTACAAATTATTTGTATTTCAAAATTTAGAAAGAAATATATGTAAAGCAACAGAAATAGGTTTCCACAAGACACAGCAAATAATGTAAATATTTGATCAACAAAATTTGTTAATAAAATATGTAAATGGCATTAACATAAAGTGTAGACTTAATGGTCTCTACAACGGGTCAAAACTTTGAAAGCGTTAGTGCACGACAATAACGTGTTGTAACACTTTTCATAAATCATTCATTAAAAAAAAAAAATATTTATAAAACCATAAATAATAACTGTTTTATAAAGTTAAATTTTTGATTAACGAAAATTTTTAATGAGTATTTCTCCACGAAAACTTTTTAATTAAATATAGTCGGTAATTTAAATACAAGTTAATTTTTTTTATTTGTTTAATTCATTTTTTTTTTGAAAGCAAGTTGACAAATTTATGAATTTTGTCTATGATGGATAAAACTTTCTCTTTTAATTACTCTAATTTAAACTATACTATACCTTTTTTTTATTGCATTTTCGTTGACATAATAGAATTTCGAGACTAACTTAATAACACGATAGAAATTTAAAACCATGTAAAATGAAATATTTTTTAGTAACACACCACTTTATGATATAATGTTATTTAATGTTCGCAAAAGAAGATTTTAAAGGTAAAAGTAACTTCGAAAGTTAATTAGGAACCTATTATTATTTTTTTACTATAAAATGGAAAATGGTCTAAATAAAATGTTTACAAAATGTTAACAAGTTTTTTATAATAACTTATGTACTTTAATGTAATTTTTAGTTAATGGTGAGAGAGGTGCACAGCATCATATAATTTTTTTCTGTGCGCCATTGTAAAAATATATTGTCCATAATTACAAGTTCTTTCACCTGTTCTTTAATGTTTAAATGCAAATATTTCAAAAAATGATAATATATTCCCATTTTGATTTTCGAAAGTCAATCAACTCTTAAAATATTTCTATTCAACAAAATTGGTATTTACTATGTCTCATCAAAATAAATCAAATTTGAATGGGTACATATTTATGAAAAAATTATTATTTAACGAAAAATATTGTTGTTACATTTTCAACTAAAAATTGTATATAAGATGTTATAAAATCTTAAAATAAATTTCAAATAATAGTTATATTATGTACAATACTTACATGGTTTAAGATAATTTAAGATACTATAACATAGTAAAATATGTAGATGTATACTGAGTATTTTTACAGACAAATGAGTCGTCATAAAAGATAAAATAATGACACCTGTTAAATAAAATTTACTAATAATATTCGTGTCTCTCTTAAGTGAAAAAAATAATCTACCAAAATGTTCGCTGTGTAATAAACTACCATTCAAGTATGAAAAAATCATCATGTTTATCGTAAGTGGTTATATATTCCGCACAGTAATGAATGACAAATTATTATTGTTATTTTTAAAATTATTTTATTCATTTTGTAATATATAAATTCTCGAATAATAACATAATACTAATTCGAAGGGTTTACCACAATTGCAATAAATTGTATTCAATTGAGGATACATTACTAATGTTACAATCTAAAATATGTATTACGTAAAACAAAAAATTAGATATTTAATTTACTGATTATTTTTTGAACTAAAATTTTATCTATATTAATAACATTATTTTGTTTATTTAACATTAAATTTTTTCATTCACTGACCATTCATTTGTATGAATTTAAAATGCATATAATGTTGGAACATATAATTTCTATAGAGGTTACATTTTATAGTTTAGATTCTAGACAATAAATTATTTTTTAACAATTTTTTTTTTTGAAAATCCAATAATAACATATATAAAAGTTTGAATATTAGTATAAATAATGTTAAAAAGTTATTATACTTTTTATAGCATTCTAATAATTCTAATCCCTTTTAAACGATATTGAACTAAATCGTATGATATGTGATTAATGTATAAAAAAATATATATTATTGTTGTTTTATCTATTAGGGTTTTATTTAATGTATATGTTTGTTTAATATTTAAAATAATTATATCGTTTGATTATGTTATACACATTTTAATGCTATACAATTTTTACGTTTAAAGTTTAAATAGTAAAATTCTATTTAATTTTATTATTTAACGTTACTACATTTTTATATTTAACATTAAACAGGGTCAAAACATAATTTACTGCCAAAAACAGTTTTTGATGTGGTCAAATGAGTACTTTTTTTAATATTATGTTTAAAAGATTTTAATCTGTTTTTTAGAAAATTTTTGCACTTTATAACTTAGTATTATGATTAACGATATTTTATTCATTTTGTAATATATAAATTCCCGAATAATAACATAATACTAATTCGAAGGGTTTACCACAATTGCAATAAATTTTATTCAATTGAGGATACACTACTAATAATACAATCTAAAATAAATATTACGTAAAACAAAAAATTAATTTACTGATTATTTTTTGTACTAAAATTTTATCTATATTAATAACATTATTTTGTTTATTTAACATTAAATTTTTTGTTTGTTTAAAATGTTTAAAAGATTTTAATCTGTTTTTTAGAAAAAATTTTGCACTTTATAACTTAGTATTATGATTAACGATATTTTATTATTATTTTTTTTTAATCATGTGTCGTAATATACCCATCACTTAATGAAGTAACAGTGGGCTACCTGTTTGTTTCCATAGCACTGGTCTTTTTATTTAATAATTTCATTTAAGATAATCAACACTTCCATTATACATTGTATTCATATTCAGAGAAGAACATTATTCTTTTTTTCTAGAACATTATGAAACCGATCCGCTTTTTATAATAAACAAATCTTGTAAACAATTGCATTAGTATATAAAATTAAAACATTAGTTTATAATTTGTATAAAATAGGAAATAACGAACGGTACCGGAATTGCGACGATCGAACAAAAAACCGAATTTTAAGAGCCGGAAAACCGAAAATTCTTCCAGGTAGCTTATATTTAGAGGGCTTACGATTTTAGTATATAAAAGTTTTATATAATGACAGTAATAGCTTGACAAGGCGATAAGATCATTATAGTTATTACTTAAAAATTTTAACATTAACGTGACTGATAGTTTTTAAATATCGTGGGAGTATTTTCTTTGCTTTTTAAACGCTCAAGTAGTCTTCTAAAATTTTTAATACTCTTATTGTATTTTTATGATATTCAAAAGTCTTAAAATATTTATATATTATTCAATTTTTCTGAATACTTTTGTTTTGTATTTGTATTTTATATTTAATAACTTTAAATGCCGTTAACTATAACCCACCGAATATCTGGTCTATCAAACCAAATTTAAAAAGAGTTGTTGAAGGATTTCTATAATTTTGTGAAAATTATAACTCTTTATTATTTGTAAATTTGCTGTATTTTAATCTTAATTTTTTTTATATAAAATATATTTATATTACATTATCATTTTAGTTTCTTTTTTCTTATTATATAAATACTATTAATACATTTAAGTATTCTAAAATATATTTTAAATATATATTTTTTTATTAAAATTTAAATACATATTTTGAAATATTTTTTCGAATACTTATTCTGAGTACAACAAAAAAAAAAAAAAATTATTTAGAAGATTACTCTCAATTGCAAATAAATTATGGCAAATCTTAAATTAATTATAGAAAATATTAAATTTAATATATTATTAATTATCATAGTAACTTTTTACAAAATACAACTTATGGAAACCTAAACAATAATTTTGAAATGAATACAATTTATTGAAACAAAATGTTATATAAAATATATTTAATAGTTAAATAAATATAAAATGCTAGTTTGGTGACTTCAATTTTTTACAAATTATACCGTGCGTTTGCTTATTAATCAATTTTTGATATTAGTCTACATTCAATTAAATCACATAATATTATATTATAAATAAATATTTAATACTATGGAAATATTAGTTAAATTTGGAATACTTAGATTCATACTAACGAATATATTTTTAGCTGAAATCACGTCACTAATTTCTGTAGTTGATCTAAAATTTTGTCAAGTTCGGAATGCAATTGTTCCATGTCTTTATCGTCTAAGTTATCTATTTTATTCTTACTATCATTGATTCCATAACTGTTAAGCCATATAGACGATTGTTTATTTACAGTAATTGATATTTTACTGTCGCATTTTTGTCTATTTGCTATATTTGCCAACACGTCACTCGATGATGCTTCACACCTGAAGCCATCTGGTTTTTCACCCATATTTTCTTTGTTCCCCAGATATTGATTCTCTTCCGTCGGATTAGATTCAATGTACGAACCATTTAACAGCTGATCATTGTATGTATTAGCAGTCTTTTTATTACCCAGCCAATGAGAAAAATCGTTCACCTCCGATTTTATGGATAAATCATTCAATTTATCACCGTAAAACGTACTAAGTGCACTTTGACCACAACAAGGTTCGACTAGCGTTGATGGACCCGTTGCATCCGAAAAAATAGGACTAAGATTGACTGCTGCAATTGTTTCTGCTGTAGGTCTCGACATTATTAAAGGAGTGCTTTGCATTCGTTTCATTTTTCCTCTACTGAACGTACCACTTAAATTGTTCTAAATAAAATGTAGCATAAAACAGATTCAAAAATTATTCTTGCGTAAAAAATTCAGTATATCATAGTTTCTATATACAATAACACTACCAAACTAAAAAAAAAGTAAACTTTAAATATAAAGTTTCATTGTTTTTTTATAAGTGTTAACAAAGTCTTGAATAGTAATAAAAATAAATAAATCAAATAAGTATTCACCTTCAGTTGTTTAAGTCGCGTTAATTGCCGCTCTATTTTACTTTTATGTTGGTTTAAGAACGCTTCAAATTGAGAGTCGCCTCGTTTCAGCGTATTTACTTCAATTTCCAGTAACCTTTACAGACAATACAAAAATAAATTAGAATCGCACAAACAAAATATTGAATACCAATATAATGCATTGAAATAAAACACAAAGCAAAGAACTTCAATGGTTCGGGTGCACTTAACAACAGAACTTATTTGTTTTAATTCAAGAAACATTACGAGGTCTAAACTATCTTAAAAATAAAGAAATCAATAAATATATATAAAACTATTAATCTAGTATATATTCATGTTAAGAACAATTTTTTTAACTTTAAACTTAAAAACCCATTTAAATGTCAATTTAAATGTTAAGCTTTAACACATCCATTTAAATAATTTATATGTAAATTATATTTTTATTATTATATTTTATACATTTTTAACAACTAGAAAAATTTACTTTTATAAAAAAGTATTAAATAAAAATATAAAAATAGCATAACTAGATGTATTATGTATACTCAACCAATTAATTGATAAGTATTGGAACCAAGGTTATGGACCGAAATAGTTTATACGGATTTTAATTTCAATTGTATTTTTTAGGAAAGATCCAAAGGAAATATGTACCATCACTTTGTACATTAACATAACATTTTTTTGGAGGGGCTAAACCTCTTCTAGTGCTCCAGATTGCATTTATATGTATGAAATGATATGACACACAAAAAATTTAATTTTAATAAATTTTTCTTATTTGCGTTTCGGTTATTAACAATTAAATAGGTTTTTAAAAAGTTATAGCTATTTAGATGCGACCATGAAATATATTTTTGTATAAATGTATGATTCGTTGTACATTTCTTACGAAATCAGATGTATCTTGTTAATTAATGGCAATTGGTTGTTTCTTTTTTTAACCATAAAAAATTTATTATAAATTTTATAAATTCATTTCAATAACTAAGACAACAAATGTGTTGCAAACTATTATGATTTTAACATTTAAATAGATTTTTATAAATTTTATCATCTTACTTTTTCCAGATAAGAAAAATAATATATTCATTCTTATTTTACGATTTAAATAGCAATTGGTATAGTAAACAACTTCTCATAAAATTATGTACCATAAAATTAGTAAATGTAATTTTATTATCAATGCGATAAAAGTTCAGGAATAAAAATAAACATCATTAATTCATAAGTACATAATTAATGTGCTAGATTATAAGTACTAGTAAAAACTCAATTTTCATAAATTTTTTGTACGTAGTATACAAATCCTCCCAATTAAATTTTTAAGTAGACAGTAATTTTTATTTTTATTATCTTAAACTGGGTTTTTTTAGATAAAACAGTACTTTATTCGTATACACGTTGAGCGTTTTGGGTTTAATATAAAACTTATTTACATAATATAAAATAATTTTTTGAATACTCTTGCAAACAATAATTATTCAAATAATGAAAAAACTAAGATTTTTAAAATATATGTCTACATTACTATTATTATATTGTACATAATTATAATACCAATCAGATAATGCCAAAATCATTTTATTCCTTCGAGTGAATCTATTTTCTAGGATAAATTTATTGTTATCAACAATCTTAATCGAAGAATTAGCTACTTAACTTGAAAACTTTACGGAAAAATGAAAAAACATATTTATTTTACGTTCATAAACGCAAGATTTATTTTTTTTATAAGAATTTTTGCTTAGTATAAAACGGATCACTTAAAATGACGAAACAAATATTTCGATTTAAGAAACAATTAAATCTAAATTATTTTGTCATTAAAATAAAATTAAGTCAAAATTACAATTACCAAAAAAATTTTGTATTAATGGAGTACTATGGTTCATACTAAAATATTTTCACAGTAAAAAAAGTATTACCAACCTACAGAAACATTTTACCAATTCATTTTACTAAAAACGTCTTTAAATACAATTTAAAGGTAATAATTTTACATAATTTTTATAAAACTAATCAACAAGAATTTATAAAATTTAACTTAAAGTACTTTATTTGGGTAGAGTAAATGATAATCACAGTAATTAATTAAACATAAGATGTAACATATCAAGTATACATTTATTCATTGTAAAATATTTACGTATCTTTTTTTCAAGGTGTATTTAAACTATATATTATTATATTATTTTTACTTATATAAATATATATGTTTCATACTATACGAATTGAATTACATACCTAAAATGAAATTATCTACTTCGAATAGCAATTTCTATTTTTGCTATACAAATAAAAATTTAATCCTATTCAAAAATTTCTTACGATAAGTTTTTTAGGGGTGCAACTCACTTTTCCTTACGAACAAAATAAACTGTTTTTGCATTAGTTTGGAAAAAATTCTCGCATTATTTGATTTTGTGAAAAAAATGTTTTAACGCATGTATATATATTTTATTTGTACTGCAAATTAAAAATGAAATTCATTCTACAAAGAACTTTTTTTTTACTATACTTTTTAATTTAGTAAAATATTATATGATAGATACTGAAGTTTTAATTTCTTATTGAATAATTAAAAAGTGTTTTAATTGGTACAATAAAAATTATACATATTTTAAAGCGCAAGTAACAATTTTTTTACTTTTGAAAATAATATTGATTTTTTATTAATTTAATAAGCGGATTTTACCTGTTCTCTTTTTCTATTTGTGATATTACACTTTGCAATTCTTGTCGTGGCGATTTAACAGCCGAAGATACCATTGATGTACAAGATTCTTTATCCCAAACACTACTGAAATAAAATATACAGTAAATTAAATATCATAACGACACTTTTATTAAATAAAAAAATGAAAACCGATAAATTTGATTGGAATCTATACATTACAACTAACAGATATACATTTTTATTACAAACATTATAAATTACAATTCATGTAAATCCAAAAAGAAAATATTTAATGATGGCTTCATTCATCAGCAAACATCAATTATTACTAAAAATTGCTCAAAATAATTTTTTTTTTTTAATTTTTATAAAATAACTTATATCTAACAAAACTAGAGACATACGGAAAGGGATCCAGGAAGTGTTATTGAACCCCTTGTAATTTTTCGTGATACTAAAAAAACATAAAATTTTAGCTACTTAATTTATTAATATATATTTGAGATTTGTCAATGTAAAATAGATTATGCGGCAACTGTTACTAATATAATCCTAAAAACCAGAAACGTTATTTGGGGGACACAGGCCGCCTTTNAACTGTTACTAATATAATCCTAAAAACCAGAAACGTTATTTGGGGGACACAGGCGGCCTTTCAAAAATAAATGTATGATATTAATACTTATTTATTAACTTAGAATATTTCACTATTAAAATTATATTAATCATAAGTACAAGATGATTGCAATTTTTAGAGGGCTTAATTTATCTATCTAGAAAGATGTCTACTAAAAATTAATATAATTTTTTTAATTTATGGAGAATAAGTTCTTCCACTTAATAGAGTCGGTAATTCTATCAAAATATTATTGAATCATTCAAGTAAACTCAGAATATCACGTCAATTGACACATCATTTGACTTCAAAACATTGTTATCTAATAACAAACAATAAAAAAACAGATATGAGCTTAATAAGTTACACGACATTAGTTAGTATTTAACCAGAAAAAATGAGATAGTCGTCGAAGTACATTTCAATATTTATCCATTTTAACTGCGCAATTCCTAATAATAAATCTAGGACGCAAGATACATTACATTAGCTAAAATTATGGTAAAATTATTTAATTAAAATAAGAATATATATGTATTGAAAACATTTTTCACAGACATATTTTCAAGAAAAACTATTGAGCTTTGTAATACCTAATTGGATAGATAGCGAAAAAGATACTCAAGCAATAGATAAATATATTAACAGTGAAAATAATTCAAAATTGGTAAGTATTCCTAAAATATAGCACAAATTTACAACAATATATATATACTCAATTATTTTAATTGAATATTATATAAAAAAAAAATTAAATCCAACTATAAAAGTAGACTTCATAAAATATCCAAGATTTTTTAGAGGATCTTAAATAATGTAGCCAACATTAATTTTACATTATTAAATGTAATTAAAAAGACAAAAAATTTCAATTTTTTAAGATGAAGATTTGATTAAAGCCAAAAGGGTTTTGTAAAATATTTTTACTTAAGAGTCCAGTATTTTGCGCACAAAAAATATCTTGGCAAAGTACAGATACTGGAAGACTAATTAGTCATATAGAGAGGATAAACATTCAAATTAAAACTGAAAACAATTTATACATGTGCAATATTTACTAACATATACAATTTTTATCATTTAAACATTTTTTAAGAGAATTTTAGGCCCTTAAAAAAATGTAAAATTATAATGTATTGAAAATTTAAGATTTTTACATCTGTCAATCTTTAATAACAGTCACTGTGAAACTAAATTATTTGGAATAGTTAATACGTGTAAGATGATAATATAAACCCTAGACATTAATTTTTATGACCTGTTTTTGTTTAGATACTAAAAACAAATGTTTTAAATTATTTTGTGGTACTTCTAAATTACAAGTAGCGTATACAATACAATTAGGAAAATAGATATGAAACAATTGCAAAAGTGAACTGATTAACATTAATTAAATTAACTATTTATTTTGACAGGGAAGTTTTGTGTGTAGTTTAGGCATTTTAACTCATACTATATGACAGTATAAATTCTTTAATAAGATAAAAGATTTATATAACTTTTCATAATCACATTACTAAACATGTTCAATTAATATCATTTTACAGTATAATTATTTGTTTAAAAAATCAGGGATATTTTTTTAAATAAATTAAAGTTTGTAAGAAAACCAATAAAATTATTAGTAGAAAAGAAGTATTATCTTATTATAGTTATTTTTCATGCAGTAAAAATTATCCTATTGATAACAATATCTTATAATTTAAAAACATGACATAGTGAATTATTTACAATTTTGAATATTTTATTGTAAAAATAAAATATGGCTATTATCTTCAATAAGAACTTAGGCCTCCTATACAGAGTGTTCTGTAAATAAAGAAACGGTTCAATTGTTGCAAACAATGAGAACAATAGGAATTAGTTTCTAAACACCCTATATATGATCTAGGATATCTATATATTTTCTAACATGAATGATTTAGTTAAGAAATATAAAACAAATTTTAATCATTACACCAAATATGTCAAAATTTAGAATAAGTTTATAAGAACTGTTACAATATTTCTGTTTTCATAGAAAGCATAGTGATGTAAAATAATAATAATATAATAATAATAATAATAATGCTGCTAGTTGAAAATGAACTTATATGAATCATTGAAGATTACTATTAACTTTTTCAGTTTTTAATTTAAAATTGAAAAAAAAAAAACTAGTAAATAATTTTGTAATAATTGATTACAAGTTTACTAAAACGATAAAATGATTCATAAACAAATAAAAACAAGCAAAAATATTTTCCTATACCAACTATGAAATGTTTTAAACTTCTTAATAATATGTATAAAATATCAACTGTATTTAACCTACCAAAATTTAATAAATTATTCAATTTTTTTTAGGTCAAAAGCAAAATTATAATAAATTGGTTAGCTGAAGACTACAGACAAATGTGTAGCACAGTATCTGTACCAGATATTGAAGTCAGAGAAAATATGGAAACAAAAGAAAATAAATTTACAGCAAAAATCATATAATAACCTACTCATGATTATTTATTAAGCATATTCCATAAATAATTAAAAAAAATAACATCTCATCTTATTCCGGATATCATTGACTCTAGAATACAAGTACAGAATATAATATGTTACAACTTGTCATATATGTTATAGTCTATAACATATGTGATGATAAAATAATAAAAAATCATAATCTGTCTTTTTAATAGTTTCTTGTTTTTTATTTGATAATTTTAAATATTATTTAATGCTAAATGTATCGAAACAGTGAAATGTTCATATTTTGTACCCTTTAATTAAAGTTATTCAATAATGTTAAATATACTTTTTTTCAAAATAGATTTTACAGTTTTATACTATGTTGAAAGCATATTTTTTATTACTTGTCTCTAATAAGAAAAATAATAAAAATATTTTTTTTATGTTCAAAATTTCAAAATTGTTATTTTATTCTATATTTAAACAAAACAATATTTGATGAGTCGATTATAGATTTAGCACAACTACTTATTAAGTTATAATCATTTTAATACTATGAAATACGTGTGGAATACAAGTGAGTGCAACTGGTACTGGATTATGTATACTCCACTTGAGTTCCATACTCAAGTATTAAAATGCTTGTAGTTCAATAATTATATATTGAGTATAAATATTATGCTGAAATTGTATCCACCCATTAAAATTTTCCATAAAAAATTTTAAAATGTCATAAATAGTTAAAAATTAAAATAATTTTTTTTTATTATTTTTCTTATTTAAAACAAATAATGAAAAATATGTAATAATTTATATTAATAGAAATAATAATTTTTCAAATTATATTATACACTATTTACTAAATTTTAAATTAATTATAAATCTATTTAAGCTATTTTTGTTAGCGTGGATAATTATTTCATATAAGAAGATAATCACGTCAAAAAAATAATTTTTTAGAATACTAAAAACACTAATTATTATTTTTTAATATAAATGTGACTAAGCATAAATAAAATAAAATATGAGGAATATCAATTATATGGCTAAATACCATGTAAAGTGAATGAATAAAAAAAATAACATAATTTGGCATGATTAACTTTGCATAAAAACTGTCACAATATGTTTATTACAAAATATTTGTATTAGACAAGCTAAGAAATAATAATTAAGTGACTAAGTTAGTTTTGGAAGTATATTATTTTATTTCAAATAGTTTAAGTAACATTATAGCATGAGAATTTTTTAGTTATCATAAATACTGAGTAAAATAAAACCCTTATGATCAAAATATAAAGTTGTTGTAGATAGTATCTCACAACAATTCAATTTTTTTAAAATAAATTACTAAATTTTAGCTATATTACTTTTGATTCATATTTGTAATTTCACAAGGAGCATCAACAGGTAGGTACTTAATATTAGAAGTTAAGCCAAATATTCTTCCCAAGAATGATTTAACATATTGTGTATACATTTGTTGTGGTGTTTCCTAAAAAAAAAAAAAAAAATTTACACATTTATTTATTAAAATAAATTAAAAATTATTTAGATACAAACCAGCCAACAATATTCTTGCATAGCATGTTTCAATTTATGTTTTTTGTTAGTGGAACCCATCAAAAAACATTTTTGACACTGATTATAGTTAACACAGTTCAAACAAAAATACCTAAGTCCTTTGATAGGCAACTTACATATTTTACAATTTACATCATGAAAAACTATAAAAAAATGACAACTTATTAGTTGTACTATACTAAAAAATATTTATATTAAATATATACCATTTTCTGCCACTTTAATTCTGTAAAATATTTGTAGCCACTCTAACACAGGTGGTTCTGTCATAAACCATTGCATAAATTGAGTTTCATCAATAAATTTAGGATTTTGAAACTATTAAAAATGATAATAATTTAGTTTGGACGCTAATTTGAAATCCTTCATAAAGTCATAAATTAGTAAAACTTTTTTTGATAAATACCTTTTTGAAACATGAATCTATAGCAGAATCAATGGAAGTAGTCTCAAAAACACTTTTTTCAGATAAAAAATTTAGCAGTAAGCTAAGATCTCTTAATAAATTTTTCATGCAAGATTTTGTAAAACCAGTCACATTATCACAGTTCAGTTGGAACATATAACCTAATCTTAAACGTAAACGATCACAAAGTAAACAAGTTATGATTGTCATGGCAGATTTTAAGTTTATTTTGTTTGTAGTATACCTGTAAATTTATTATTTTAAAAACACAATCAATTTTCAAATAAATTAATCCTTACTTTGAAAATATTTCCATAATCGTTTTCACCAAAACTCGAGAAGACAATTCTTCATTAATATCCAGATTAGGATTTTGTTTCTTTATTGCAAAAAATATATCTGATACAATATCTTCTAATATAATTTTATTTATAAGGATATGATCCTTTCCTTTATGTTGTTCATATACACCATTTAAAACATATAATGGTACTTGATCAACTGTAATATAATTGCAATATTTTTTAATAAATAAGTTCATTAAAAAAAAAAAATTATAATTCAGCTACAAAATAGTTAAATAATTTTTCTAATTAAAATAAAAAATTAAACATAGTATCAAAAAATAAAATTAATCTAATTAAAAAAAACATTAATTAACTTTTTTTTAATCTTATTAAATTTTTAAAAATAAAATAAGGAATTTTTTTTCTAAAATAATATATTTAAAATATTTCATAAGAACTAATCTAATACTTTTGAAATAGCCATGGAGGTCACACTGATCATAATATTAGAATTTACCATTGTTAGATAGTAACCATGGTATTGTAATCCTCCACGTATTATCAAAAATAAATATTTACTATGATAACGTGTCAAAATTTTGTTACTGATAAAACAGTTAAGCAGTTAATATATTATGTACATGGTACTATTCTATAGATATTGGTACATAGTTATTTTAGAATTTAAAAAATGACCAACAAAAATTTAGTTTTAACTACTACAAATTTACCAATGTATTCCATTCAAACATTTTTTAAAAGTTACATAATTGTAGCTGGTGGAGGTGGTTCTAGTAAAACAGGAATTACTAATGGATTTGAAATTTATAAAATAAGTAAATCTGGTAAATCTGTTACCATGACAAAAGTTATTAATCAAGATAGTGGTCCACATGTCATTATGAACAGTTACACATTCACTCATGGTAACAGTGTATATATTGCTGCCAATGAAAATGAAAAATGCCGCCAATATCTAGCTCAAGTAATTATAGAACCAACATTTAATAATGGAAAAGCTTCTAAAGAGCTAAAATTTAAAATTAGTACTGAATCTTCTTTAGTAACTGATTTTCATGATGAAGAATCATTACAAAGAATAGTTAAAGTCAATTTAACAGGAAATTTGATGGTTACGGGTGGTGCTGATGGTTGTATTCGTCTTTGGGAATTTCCATTAAAAGAAACAAGTGATATGAAACCTTTAAAAGAGTACAAAGGTCATACAAAAGAAATAGATGATATTGATATAAGTGCTAATAGTATGTTCATAGTGAGTGTTGCAAAAGATGGAAATGCATTCCATTGGAATACAAGCAATAATGCAAAAACTAGTCTTGTTCACCCAAATAATATAAAGCAAACATTTAAAAGGTGTAAATTTGGAATTATAAATAAGCAATTGTTTAACATTTATACTATAGCTAATAGAGCTAATCAAAAATCATATCTCCAAAGATGGTCTAATGAAAATAAACTTCTTTATGAATTTCAATATTCTGAACCAACATCAGCTCTAGCAGTGCGTGAAGATGGATTTTACATTGCAGTAGGTACAATGTTTTCAGGTACAGTGAGCATCCATGAAGCACATAACCTAAAGTTGATTTATAATGTAAAACAAGCACATGCTATGTTTGTTACCGGATTAGAATTTTTAAGCAAGGACTTAATGCCAGAAATGAATGCATCAGTATTGTCAATTTCTGTAGACAATCGTATTTGTTTGCATAATGTGCCAATTAAACCATTAAAACCCTTTTGGAAAATGTTACTAATAATGCATTTTATATTGCTTGTAATTTATATAATTATATTTAACTTAGGCATAAATTAAAATATGTTTATTTATATGTATATTTTTTCTTAATGTAATTATTTTTTTTATAATTGATATATGTCAGATAAAGTAAGTATTTTTGGTATCATATTAATTGTTTTTCTTACCTATTTTCTAATGAAAAAATTTAACAAACAACTAAACATATTTAATAAGAAAACAATTTTTTTTAAAAAATAATTTTTAACCTTAGTAATATATACTGAGGTTATACCAAGCGTTATTAAACAAATATAATTAATGTGAAAAAGAAAATTGATACTATATATTTTAACTTTAACAATAATGAATGTTTAACCTAAAATTATTTTAACATTGCTGATAATGTTAGTAGTGAATAAATTAATAAAATATACCTAGAATAAAATAATGGAATAAAAAAAAAGTTAACCGAAAACAGAATATTTAAAGATTTTCACTTACGGTGTGTATGATTTTGTAAAACATTTAACTTAAATGCCACTCGATAAGGCAAGTACTTAATGCCATTTTGATCATTTATTGCTATCAACATATGAGAAAATGAATCAACTGCAGCACCATATTTTGCCATTATATTTATTCTATATAAAAGAATAAAAAATATTTTAGACTATAAATAAGTAGTTTGTTTGACTATTTATGTATAATAACGCTTAATTTTAGAATTAATATTTCAGTTAAAAAAATTATTAGTTATGTCACAAACTAATATTATAGAACAAAAAATGATTAAAATTTTTTTTATTATATTTAAAATTCAAATTATTTAATCATTTAATTTTGAACAAAAATTTAACTAAATTAATTATTATCTTACATAATTGACAGCAAACAGATAAAAGCTTCTGAATCAATTTAAATTTAATGAAATAGACATTTTTAAAAATTATAACTTACAGAATTACGTTAACTTAATTTATGTCGCGATAAGAATCTTCTATATTTTTTAAAATAAATAGAAACTTACTTTGACTACATTTATTTACATTGCATATTTAACGGTTGCAGGTGGTTGATATCAATTCACTGTTCACATGTACTTATCTAACAACTATTCTAAACTGTGATGCACTCCATACCAATGATCAGTAAACCAAAAACAGAGACAAATATTTATCTACTAGATGTCACTGCTATAATGTTTTACCATAGGATATTATATTACTGTATGGTTTCACTATTCTATGTAGTTAAAGTATAAATATCTACTCTTATTGTACATACTTATAAAAAATAAATTCTTTAAAATATGTGATCGTTGATAATAAAATTATTAGTATGTGTTATAATAATTATTATTAAAATCAGCTTTTCATTAAGAGGACCATATTTTATAATTTAAAATATAGATAGCATTGTATGTTATATAATTTTTGGAGAAATAATTAACAAATTTTTTGTTTTATTTAATAGAGAATGTTAAATTCAAACCAATTATGTTAAAAATGTGTTGATTTACATATAAGTCAAAAGCAATTTTACAAAGTTTTAATAAGAGATATTAGTTTGTTTCTATTGTAGGAACGAGTAATTTATGAACCAAATAACTTTTTTTGTCGTGTCAAAAGGTTTTCAAAATAAAAGCTACACAACAATAAAATTGGAGTTGCATACGAAGTTGATATTCTACTTAAATGTTTTTCAATAACATAGACAACAGCTTATAGAAATGATATTCGTTATAAAAAAGAATATGTTTTGAAATGCTTGAATGTTACCCAGCAACTGGCAGGACAGCAGGTGTGTACATTGGCATAAAAATATATCATCTTCCGGTCGACAACGGTTCTTTGAACAGTTAATACACCACACATAGCGGAAATGGTAGTACTCATATGTATCACAATATTTAATAAAATGGTAGTCTTTTGTGCTATTGACTAAAATATTTTAGATTTGCTTTTATATATCAACCCGAAAATGTCTTGGTCTGATAATCATGCAATGGAAGCGGCACACATGCAAATTCTCAAGAATCATTTAAAACATAATATTCTTCCTGAATGCAGGGACTTGTTAAAGTATAAACATGAACTAGATGCTATTAGGTATAGTATAACATACAAATAAAAATTCACTTTAATTGCAGAGGATATTTTTATATACTTAATTACACTTTATCACGAAGATTGACGGAGTTTAAGGAAAGACTGAAAGGACTAAGTTCACCCAAAAATAAAATTAGCTCCTCTAAAATTTTAGAAATGTTATATGTAATATAATATAAAAATATTTTTTAGACACGAAAAATTTACTTTAGCCCTCTCAATTTTTTTGTTATAACTCCGTCTAAGATTACATATTTTTTAATGATTAAATAGTACAAATATTTTGTTACTTCTTAATTGTTACTTCTATTAATTGTATTTACAGACATTCTGATTTAAATCAAATGGCTAGCTTAATACAAGATTTAAGATACAAATTAGCTTACTTAAAGAAGACTGCTTCAGATATTAACAAAGTAAAAAATATAGGTATGCCTATGAATAAAACTTTATCTACTTTAAAAACACGAATACTCTATTAATAGTTGTGGATAAAGAGGGGTTTAATCATTTTTTTTATTATTTTTCTGTTATTACATTATTATTGGTAGTACTTTTTGAATAAATCGAATAAACTCTAGAATATACTAATTAATAGAGTTGTTTTGTCCAAAGTCTGAAAATATTGCATAAAAATTTATCGTAATATAATATGTAACTCTTGAAAATTAAATTAATGAAATGTCGTTATTTTTTATTAGGTCTAGAAAAATTTCGAAAGGACGTTAAAATGTTTGAATCTAAATTAATGAAACTAAAAGAAGGAAGCGCAAAACAGTAAGCGTGTTGATTAAGATAAAAAATACTTTGAGCTGATATTTATTTTCCAGAATTCGAGATGAAAATAGAAAGCAATTCGCTTTGTTTGAAGAGATACAACGCGTTAAAACATTAGCCGTTCAAGACCCACAGATAAAACCGTTCGAGTTTATTGACAAAAGAAAAAAAGAACCGATGTGTAAAAATAGAACTCCTATTTCTAAAAACACATATGCTACAAAAGTACTCACATTTAAATATAAATCATTTAAAAAACTTAAATATTATTTTTAATTTTTCTAGGAAATTGCTGAATTTAGCGATTTTTGCGCAAAAAATGGTACAACTGGCGGATGGTCAATTAAAGATCATGAAATGTTTTTAAAAATTAGATCTAAGCATGGAACTGATACAAATTTTGTACAACTTATCATTCAAGCAATGCCACGTATTACTTAAATAAATTTAAGATAATTTAATTTGTCATAAAACTATAACATGTAATTTTATACAATTTAGATATAACAGAAATTGCAGCCAGTGATCACGAAAAATGGTACGCTAAATATGACGAATTAAAAAATAAAAAAAAAGAGGCTATTGCAAAATGGAAACATGAAAAAGTTCATGTTTTTTCCTTAAATGATATGAAAGATCTAGAGAAATCATTAGAAACTAAAATGGAAGTGTCAGCTAACTCTAATTTAGGGGTATTAAACACATTTTAAATAAACTTATTGCAATACAAAAGTACAACATTAAGAAGTTCTTTATATACATTTTATAACATTGGTGCAGCTAAAGGGACTTAATGAATTATAACATAGGCAATTATTACTATAAATAGTATATGAATTTAGCGCTAGTATTATCCAAAATGTGATAAAATAAAAAAAAAAGTTTTAGTAATCCATAAAAAAAACCTAGGCTATGCCATTACCTTACAGAAATATTGTTAATTATAGTATCGTTAATTTATTCTAGATTGTGGACAAAGAAACACATTTATTGAAAGTTATAAACAATAGCACTGAAAATACAAATTTAAAAGTATTTACAAATAATTCTAAGTCTTTTCATCAACAAAAGTACAATTATATAATAAATTTATTATTCTTTTACATATAATTTAAAATCGCAAGTAACATTTTTATTAAATACTTCTTTTATAGGATACAAAGTAAAGATCATTCTTCTATAAAACCCTTAGCACGACATATAAATAAGAATGAAATTTTTCTATCAGAACCAATTACTATAGTTACGTTACATGGCCAGTCTGAAAACTTTACATCTACAGCAAAAGAAACATTTCCTAACTTACATTTAAATATATATGGTGCTCAAAATCAAGACGTGTAAGTATATCATTATCTACCATTCTGTTAAATAAAAATTAGTTATCTAATAAACACACATAAGCTAAATAAACTGTTTTTACAGAAATGTTGTACTCAAGTACCAATAAAAATATTTTCCCCATTCAATTTACTGTACAAAATGTAAAAACAATTTATGGTAATATTATTGCTGATCAACTAATTAATAGTTGTTAAAAATATTTTATCACACAAAAGTTCAGTTTATTTAATTATATTCAAATCGTCATCATTGGAATTGCAATTGTAGTTTTCAATACACCATTGTGACCAATCGTCTGGAACTGGTAATTTCTTGCTTAGATAATTATTTACTTCTTCGTATGTCGATAGATAGGTATTAAGAGCTTTATTAGAAATATATTTTGATATTCGGCGTAGTACCCTAAAATAAAGATAAAATTATAATGTACAATAATTTTAATAATGATAAATTTAGAAATATTGTTATTTTATCTATTTATTCAATTTAATCCGGAATTGGCCATTTCTATAACATAAAGGTAGTATAAATCTTTAAGCTCATTGTGAGGGTACCGATAGTAATAAATTATTTAGTTTAACTAGATAGTCGCGATTATTCATTTAGTGATATAAGATTATATAGAAATGGCGATAATAGTGTAAGACATAAATATTTATCGAGAGTACCATTAAAATAACAAAAAATGACAACTGTTATATGACTTACCAATTTATCCATGTCGACATAATGCCTGATTTTTCAACAACAGCTACTTTACAAGCGATTCTTTCGACGCATTTTTCTGACTGGATGATATTACGAAATACTACCGTTCCTGGATCCAAAATTTGATAAGGTTCAAATTGGCTTCTTGTTAAGCTGAGTGGTGATGTGCCATTTACACTGTTAGGAATCAATACTGGTTCCGTAAAAAGCGATATTAGCCTCATTAAAGGTCCAAGTATTAGCGGTAAAAGTAAAGGCAAAAGAAGTGGTAACAATAAAGGTAATAATATTAAAATAATGAAAGGTATTAAAAGAAGTTTAAGTAGTTTTAAGAATTTTAACAACAAAAGAAATTTAAAAAATATCGGTATCAATACTATTTTAAGTTTGAGTAACATCAGAAACACGATTTTCAAGAATGCAAAAATTTTAAACTTAACAAGACTAATTTTTAGCAGAGCTAGTATTCCAATTTTATTCCAATCAATCGACGATTTTTGTGGTCTGTGAATTTCTGCTATGATGGGCGCAGGATGACTGTATCGTATTATACGATCATTATACCATCCACCGTGATTTTCACCATTGGACATTCCGTTTCCTCCATAGCGACCAGTATGCCTGTGAATACCATAACCATATCCATTCCCACCATGGTCGTCATCATAATTTACCTCTTGATCGGTAAAATAATTTTTATCATAACCGACTTGAATATCTTCGCCTGGAGAATTTAAATCGGATTCAACCATGGGTTCATTATATTTGTTTAAAAGTCTGTTCGGCTGTCTATAAAAAAAATAAAAAATTATGAAATGATCCAGTTAGTGTACGGAATCATCATAGACGCTGTTTTTCAATGATTCTAATAGTGTAAGATTAATAATAAAACTGTAATACCTGTTGAATTTGTATACGCTAGCATCTAAAATGACTTCGCTATCTGGTCTTTTGATATTCATTGAATTTTGATCAATTCTATTACGGTGTATACTTCTTTTCAATTTATCACGATCAACAATCAATGAGGAATTAATACTGGATAAAGGAGATTCGAGTGAAGCATCTTGAAATAATTTATGATGAAACAATCCATCAAATGTTTTTGATTTATTTTTATACGTTTTCAATAAGCCATTTAAATCTTCAAATGATTTTTGGCTATTATTTATTTTTTCCATTTTGTTGTTTGGTTCATTTCTTAAATTCAAATCCAAAAAATTATTAGACTGTGTACTAGAATCAACATCAACATTTGAAACTTGTACTTTTGCGGCTTCTAATAATTCCAAAGATACTTTTTCATGTAATGCATTGTTGTCTGAAGCGTTATTAAAGAGTTCCTGTGATTTTTCAGTTGAATAATAAACATTAGAAAGCATTAATGATCTTTTCGAACTCAGCTCGGAGTGAATAAGTGATAGAAAAATTAACAACGTGATTATTGCAATTGCCAGAAGCTTAGATATTATCATCGTGTCACTCAAGTCCAAATAGTTATCAAGACTGAAAAATATAAAGTCTATATAAAACTTAAAACTAATTAATTATTTAACCTAATTATATTGACAGTTTAATCTATAATTATGATAGTTTCATTTAAAGATAATACTATACAGTTTCCTTTTTTCGTATGTTTTAAAATAAAAAACTTGAATATTACTTAAGTATTTTGACTACTATATAGAATTAATTATAGTTAACTTGATTTAAAATTAATTTCAAGAATACAATAATAAAACAAGAGATGTTACATTAAAGATAATTATTATTATTACATTTTAAGGTTTCTGTTCCCAATAGTATCTCTTCAAGATATGTATACAAAAGTATTATTATTTAGTTATAGAAGTTGTTCAATTATTTTGACGTTGACAACCGGTGAAAATCAAAACAACTATATTATAAAGTATTTCAGTTCTAATAAATATTATAAACGACTTTTATAATTTTTATGATTATTATTGTCCATAATACAGTGACCAAATGTCACGTTTCTATTAGTTTTCTTTAATGGAGTTGTCTGATGTAATAATAATACTCTTAAGTGCTTGATGTAGTACGAATTCACTATCAAATGTCTTTTTTTATTATTAACTTGTATTTTATATAAATTTAGCAGAATTTTCATATAAAATTTATAATTAAAATTGAAACGATAATTTAGTACCAAATATATAATTGTTCAGTAGTTAAATTAAAAAACTCAAGGCGCTTTCTAAAAAAAGTCATTTTCACTTTTTTTTTAATACTTAAAAAAAAATTCTAATGGTTTTAGAACATGTATAAGGTTCATTGAAATTATTTTTTAATCAAGTTACAGAATAATATTTTCAATATATCCGGAAAAACTAAAAATTTTTTCTAAAATTTTTATTTCAATAAGTTTTTTTCACATATTTAAAAGTTATAAAAAAAATTAACATAATAAAACTTATATAAGATTTTATAAATACATATTTAAAAAAAACTAATGATAATTAGTCTTTTATATTAATATGTAAATTCAAAATCAACAATTTCAGTTTTAATTAATGAAACTATTAGTACTTATAAATCGTTTGTGATTTAAAATGACATATTCAAGTCAATTTTAATAAACAATGGTTTTTTTTTTTTTAGAAAGTGTTAATAATCAAGTGGACATGACGTATGTGAATCAATAAAAACCGAAAATACATTTATTTAATTGAATAACTTTCGGAAATAAGTATATATTATAAATTACTTCAACTATTAGTAATTTTAATAATTCCTAATTAAAAGTTTAAAGAAAGAAATGTTATTAAAGATTATTTATATACAAATAAAAATAAATAAAAGTTATATAAATATAATTATTTATATAAAATAAAATAGTATTATGTTTAAGTATAAATATATAAAACAAATACTCTAAAATTTAAAGATATGAAATTGAGTTTGAAAATAAAAAAGGTTGATAATCATTAAGGTCATTTAGGTATGATTATCATTACAAAACATATCATGGTAATATAGCTGAGACGAACCTAGAGATAATTTTTAGCGGGTTGTGGAGTGAATTTAGCGAACTAAATTATTGCCAACAAAATCTACAATTTATTCTAAAAATACTAACCCCAAATGACTTTAATAAATGTTGAGGGGGTGACCCCACATGTTATCATTTGAAAGATGACCATAAAAATATTTCTTTATAAAAAAAATTGCTTAGAAAATTCCTATTTTTTTACGTATTAATGTTTCAGTAAAACCTAAATAGCAAAATTTTAATTAATTCATAAAAAGTAAATGATCGTTAAATTATGCATAAAATTCCAAAATAATTGATTTTTACTAAAAAATATTAAAAATGTTGACACTATGCTGTTTTATAATAAAAAAAGTTCAATTGAGATTTTTAAAATTTGTTGAAAATCATATGAAAATTTCAATTTTATTTTAACTTAGGGATTCTTTAAAATAAATTTTTATGTTATCAAAAATTAAATCTGTATAGTGTTATATAATTCAACATATTTCTATGAATATTGTTTTTTGTTCATAATTCACTAAGAATTATTTATTTACGTAAAAATTAAAAACTCATATGTGCATTAAAAACTTTTTCATTTTAAGAAAAAGTTTTTACTTTTATTGTCCATAATTTATAAAATACAGCAATATTATCAATATAATTTAATCATATTAGTTAATAATTTTATAAAGTCTATTCTAATAATCCTCTTTTATATGACAGTGTAAAAATGTTTTATAAATTAAATTCATAATTAATGATTGTTGTTTTGGACAAAAATGTTTGCTGTAAACTTCATTATTATTTATTTTAATTTTTTTAAATTTGAAGTAAAAATATCAAGAAAATAATTTAAAATGTTAAATTTAATTTGTGATATCAAATCAACACCCTATTTTAAAACTGCAATAACTCAAAAAATTCATTTTTTAGTATAATTATTAAAAAATATCATCCAATTTACCTCTTATGTAAAATATAACTTTAAAAACGTTTTTTTCTGGAAAATAGCTTAGCTAGTTTGAATTGGATTTATAAACTTTAAATGTTGAATAATGATCTACAACATAGAAATCAAAACTCGAAATCTAAATGTTTTGAGTTGTTGCTGTTTTGAATAGTTGAAATAGTCCCACTTCTATTTATTGATCAAAATTTTAGTAACTCATATCAATACACTGATAAAAATGCATAATATACTAAAAATTATGTAAATTTTAAATATTTCTACTTTAGTAAAATTGTTCATAAAAATATTTTTAAATAATTTTTTCAAATTAATAAATTTAAACAGTTAAATTTGCCTTCATTAATTTTTTTCAAATTTATAATTTGATGAAAATTTTAATGCGTATAGATTGATATTTAACTTGACATTAAAGAATATAAACTTGGAGCATTAAGATAAATCGCCAAGATTTATTTATTTACGTAAAAATTAAACACTTATAAGTACATCAATTAATTAAAAAAATTGTTCACTTGGTCAGCCTCGATTGTTTTTACAATATCAATAATAACACAATATGAGTAAAAGCATCATTATCACACGTTGAATAGTTTTTAAATTTAAAATAGAATCGTTAACTTCACTATATTACCTTATTTTAAATTTGACTAAAGGTAAGTTTATCTATTTATGAGCACTCTTACCATTGCAAGCAATTATATAACTGAATAGCGTTGGTTGTTAAAAAAAAACACAACTACACTAATAAAAATATTTAAGCTTAAATTTTCCACAATGCAAATCCGTCGTTAGCGTTTTATCGAAGCGAACTGTGGCCTCTAATTTTAGTAGTATCAAACGATAGAAATAAACAGAGTGCTATTCATTACCACCGCTACAGCGGGGGAGAAACGGTTAATTGGTAAGAATGTCCAAAAGACAATCTTAATAATAATTGGAGACGGGATGTTCTCCTCTACAGTTAGAAGCACGTCATTTTTAACAATACTATTTGTTAACACGTATTTCCTAGGCAACTATTGGCGTTAGTCTTGGTGCTATTTGTCAAGTATTGATGACATTTTACACAAAGACTGAACAATAATTGATAACTATCACATACTCAGTTTTTGACAAGATTTTCAATACCTAGTTCGAGTTGTACATTTACAAGACGTATCAAAATTAATTGATAAAAGTACAAAGTTACTTTGTACTTTTATCAATTCACTGTGACACGTTTTATTTGGTGATGTGACTTTGGGTATTCGAAAACTTTTGTCTATTAACCAAAGAAAACAAACAATTTTAACAGTTAAAGCTAATAAGCGTTTGGTGTACGATTAATAAAGCCACATAAGATTCCTTTGTGTTTAAATATAAACTTCCTAAATTGAAATACACCCAAAGATTATAAAAATACAAACTTAATGTAACTGAGCTATCGTAGATCGACAAAAAAAGATTAATGACAATTTAATAATGTTGACATTTTAAGAACATTCATGCAATTCTTATCGAACATTTTTTGGATGTTTTAATATATTTGTTATGATGAAATTATATTTTTATTAATAAAACCATTCAACTATATTAATACTATATACATACTGTCAGTATGTGTTTAGCGTTGATAATGGTAACATTGTTTCCGAAATACGTATCCGCGACTTTTCATTAATTTTTTGTCGCTTTGAGTTTAATATTTTTTAGTTTTTTTAAATTAATAATATTTTTAATATAGTTTTAATTTTACTTTATTAATAATTTGTTTATAATCAATTGAGTCACTATTATAGCTGAAATATTGCAACGATACTTGATACTTTTGTTCAATATTGATAAAAAAAGATTAATTTTCATAAATATTTTAGTCAATATTAAAAATATAATTTATACAGAAAACATTTGTTATCCAAGTATAAAAGTTAATATTTTAAGATTAACCAATTCAAACTCGAATTTAAATCACTTGATTTCAATAATCAACAAAAAAGAACATTTTTTTTTTTTTAATAATTTTGGGCCATCTTATAAGCATATTTTTTTTTTTAATAAGAAATAAACAAAAAAAACTTTTTTTATTTGAAGTTAAAATTATATTAAAAATATTAATTTAAAACTTAAATATTATAAATGAATAAATATTAATAATATTTAACTCAAAAAACATGAAAAAAAACCAAAAATTCGTGGATACGTATTTCAGGAACCATGTTACCATTATCAATTCTAAACACAAAGTGTTGTTGCATAATTTAATGTTGAGTTTTTTTTCTCATATTTTTTACTTTTAAATTAATATTATAATATAATTTTAAATAATATTATTCGCAAGCTATTAACTTTTAATTTATAACAATTTAAATTTTTTTGAAATTTCAAAATAGTCATTTTTTAACAAAAATTTTCATGGGTTGAAAATAACTTTACGATAAGTACTCATTGAGTTACAACCATTTCAATACATATAGTAGTATGTAACACGAGCGTAGTTACCCATACTAAGATAAGCTCTACTCCCCACGTAGTATATCCACTTTATGTATTAAAGTACTCATAACACAATAAATTATTAATCTCATCAATAATTTTTTTAAGGAAAAGGCTATAAAATGGATATTTTTAAAAAATTTAAGAAAATTATTTTTATTTATTTTCTAATTAGGAACGAATAAGAAAAAAATGCTTTTAATATAGTCCATAACTGTAAAAAATATTTTTAAAAAAGTAACACTAGATCAAAAGTTATTAAATATGTCAAAACATCGTAGACCTCTCTGGATTTATAAAAACTCTAATTGAATCCTTGCTGCTAACTAAGTCTGAATTTCATTGTTGAAAGGAATCATAATTCCTTTATTTCTTAAAAATTCTTACCATAATAACACCTTTTATAAAATAATATAACGTTTTTGAAACTTACTTTATGAAAATATATTACAGTTTTTAAAACATTGTTATAATTTTTTCCAACTAATATTTTTTAGTTAGTCTATTTTTTAAAATTATTAACAATCGTTAATCGTTATTAGTTTGAAAGCCATCTTTTGCTATTACCTTAGAAGTTTGCCAAAGAGTGACTTTAACAAACCGATGTTTGATGCATAGCTTAGTTTTTGCAACAACTTTAATGTCTTCATAGTATAGTATAGTAAGAAATCAAATTTTTAATTTGGAAAATAATTTTTTTTATAATACGTTTGAATTTAGCTATCATAAAAGCTTGATCAACTTTATCTTTGATTAAATTCTTACTTTTTTCAATAGATTCGACGTCTCTTTGCGAATGTTCAATATCAAATAACTTTTCATTGACAGAGACAAACACGTTCATTTAGATATTTGCAATCAACTCAATATAGACATTCTGACCAATTTCTAATTTTAAAGATAGATTTATTAGAACTGGATTCCGAATGATTTAATAATCACTCATTGATTTGGAAATGTCAGTTTCAGCATAATGTGATTTTAAAGTTATAAAAAATCCTTAAGTAATAGGGTGTTCCTTTTTCCGGACTTTGGAAATTTTTAAGTCTCATCCACCAAAGTTAAGTGCATAATTTAAGTAGGGTCAAAGAAAGATTAAGTGATCATTTAATATAAAATATCAATTACAGTAAATCAGTAATGTTTGGGCTAATGGAAGTCATTCCATTAAATTTTCATTACTTTTAGTTTGTACATGAAAATATAGTACAAATAAGTAGAAATTGAAGTAAAGTCCTATTTATAAATAAAAACATCCTATTTTAACCACTAAAAAATAATAATTTCAAAAATCTAACAATTAAAAATATGTATAATCTTTTAATCAAAATTTTATTAATATATAGATTCAAAACATAATTTTAAATAATTAATTGTAGCATTTTAAACGGAGATTATAAAAATAAAATAATTACATACAACATATAGTAGTTAAACGTAAAATAACTTTTATAAAAATTTAATAAATATTTAAAAAATTATAATAATAATAATATATTTTTATTATTAAATATATAATTACATGTCTAATATTTAAAAATATAATAATAAATAATAATTTTAATTCATCAACAATAAAAATGTTTATTAATGAATAATATAGTTATTATTTGATGGATCCAGTTTATTGGTTGCCTCATTACTTTCTGCACAATCATATTGATCCAAACACCATTTTGACCAGTAATCTGGTTTTAGATCATCGTCAAAATGATGTTGTAAACGATGATCCGTTACTTCTTTGAATGTTGTTACATATGTTTCCAAATTTTTGTTAGGAATATACTTTGACACATTAATAAGTAACCTAAAATAATAATCTATTTTATAGATTTATATCTCATTCAATGAATACTTATATATGTAAATAAATAAAAACTAAATTTATACTACGATTACATGTTTAATTACGATATAATCTAATTCATTAATATTCAGCTTATTTAAATATATCTAATAGATTAGTAAATATACTTACCAATTAACCCACGAAGACAAAAAACTAGAATTCGTTCCTGCCATACTGCAAGCAATTCGTTCAATACATTTCTCTGATTCTATGACTTTTTCAAATTCAGTTAAATTGGAATCCAAAAATGTAAGTGAATGACTTCTTTTCCTCTCAGTTGAAGAAGAAGATGTACTGTTGTAAGAATTAGGAACTAATACTGGCTGTGATAAAAGCGTTAATAAACGGAAAAGTCGTGAAAATAGTAATGGAAAGAGTAAAGGTAGCAATAGTGGTAACAGTAATGGTAAGAGTAATGGTAGTAGAAGTATTTTCAAAAGCTTCATCATTTTAACTAACACTATAAATTTAACTAACAACAGTACTAGAATAAATTTCAATTTTAATAGTATAAGAAATAACGCTTTTATGAAACCCAATGCTTTAAGTTTTGTTATTCCAATTTTTGCCAAAGCAATCATACCGATTTTTCCAAAATCAAAACTCATTTTCGGACTGGGTTTTTGAATCTCGGCTACCATAGGCATTGGTCGATACGGGTGACGATAAGGTTCGTTGTACCACCCAGCCATGTTTTCAACGTTAGTCCATCCTTCGGGATTTCTAATATTTTCATACAAAGGACTGCTTCCATAATCATACGTATTTCCATAACTTATAGGATCTTCTTCGTCATTTACGTCCGCATCAATCAATGGTAATTGACCATAATTTTTTAGACGTCTATGATTAATGTTATACCTATTAAATAAAAAATAAAAATTACAAAAAAAAAAATTTTTTTTATTAAAATTCCAATGATTAAAAAAATTATTATTTATAATACCATTGTCATTTTTAAAAAAATGTTTAAATAGTCGAAATATTGAAATTAATTCATGCTCAAATGTATTATTTATTAACATAAATTTATTATTATGAAATTTGTTACTTAATTATTAAATTGTCTAAACCTCAATGATAAAAATTGAATTCAAATTCGATTCGATGTAAATTTTAAATAGACTAGTTTTTTACTGATTGTATTTAGGTGATCCAGGATTCACTAATGTGCCACTAGGGTGTTCGTCATTCAGACTTATTTCTTGATTGTTGTTATTATGATAGTACGGAGTTCTTATGTATCGACTGCGAGGAACAAACACCGGCGAGTTAGTAGTCAACGATGGATATGACTTAACACTTGCTGTTGTAGAAGTCTCTACATTCAAATTAGACGGTAGCGTTGAATACACATTGTAATCATTAGATGTATATTTTCGACTTTGTGGTTCATTAGATTCTGATAACGATTCAACTTCATCGTTTAATTTTTTCGAAAAAATGTCAATAGGTTCAGATATTTCAACTGTTTTGCTTAGATTAACTAGGACTGATGTTAGTAAGACTCGTAAAATACTTGAAATCATTTTCGATTCTTAAATTAACACTGAAAAATAATACAAATGTTAATTTATTTTGAAAACTTAATAATAATAACTCTTAAATAAAAAATTGTAGCAAAAATAAATGCATTTTGAATTCCATAATTATTCAAAATTAAATTATAGTTAAACTTCGAATAAAAATATTATATTATTTTTAATAACATCAGGGCCGTTTTTAAGAGAGGCAGCAGAAATAAGGTCCCGAGTCTCGTAATTTTTTTGTTAAATTAGGATCGTCTCGATTGTAAACACATGTCAATATAAAATCGAAAATCTCATAAATGATCCTGATTAACATTTAAATTTATAAAAATACTCACCACATTAAAACTTGACTTCAATTAATAAAAAAATGAAAAGTAAAAAAAAATGATTTTTCGCCTTGACTTAGATGTACATGAGGTAAATTTGAAAAAAATTGACTCTTTATAAATTTTAAATCTGATTTTTACACTGTTTCTATGACTTCTTTAAACCTTCAGAAAGAACTGAGACGGTTAAAGTTTGGTAGCTACCATGACAATGAATTCCTTCAGCCGATGAGCAAAAACAATAGATTTTATGGAGTAGGAGTAATATTTAATTGGTTAAAATCATGAACAATGTGACAAGTAATTTATTGTCAATGATTTTTCTTTTACCAGTGCTATTTTATCATTTAAACTTCTCAAAAATCAAAATAATAAATTTAATTAGTTATATTTTAAAAAACAAAAGTGAACTATTATTTCATTAAGAAAACATCGAGTCGCATCACTGCTCATTAATAGTTTTTTTAATTTATAGAAAACGAAAGCACAATAATTATAATTAAAAATGTGTAACTATCACTTTATTTATTTAAGTTATATTTCTTCACATTTCAAACTTAAATAAAACATATAAAAGGAAAATTTATTTTATTTTGTTAAATTTATTAAATCTGTAATTTTTCATCCTTAAAAAGATTATCATTTTTAAGTTTTTAATTGTGTAAAATGAAATCATTTTCACTAAATAAAATAGTATTTTCGTGTTAAACGATTGTAGTAAATTAATGTAGAAAAGTATGTATATTGTAATTTTATTTAGCAATCATTTTTCTATATTTCCATATTATTTTGATTGTTGAAAAGAGCAATTATTTATGTTAAAACTTTAACACAAAAATATTCAGAACATCACTATTTATATACTTTTTAACAAAATACATATTTTTCATCAAAATTGTAATATTATTCTCTTATTTATAAAAGGTGCTAAGTTTCTTTGTAGAAAAATGTAATCTGAGAAGATATTTTAGTAGACGTACTACTATTTCGTATGAAAGAATTATTAATATGAGAAAAATAAATTTAAAACATTAGTATAAGTACTTATTAATAATTTAAACAGACTAATTTAAAAATCATTTACTGAAATTATTATGTATGTATAATATACAGACGTTATTGAATATTATATGGTGAGAAATAGTTAAGTAAATAATTAAGTGGAGTAATACCAAAGCTAAACGGTAAAAACCTTTTATTAGACTCTTGAAGATAAATATTTTTCGGAAACTGTGGGTGCAAAAACGATACAGCTGAACTATTGTTTTCTATATTTCATTGTGACTTTGACAGTTGGCGCTCTACTTTCTAATATAAGTATTTGGCATATCACCAAGTGGCTTAAGATATAATTCCTTTAAAGTATGTTTTTGTTTAAATTAATACATTTAAGGTAGTAATACATATCATTACTTTAATATTAAGTACCAAATATATACATGATGGTACCCGATGATTTGATGATTTTAATAAGTTTTGATCTAATGAATATAACTTAGTTGAATTTACAAATTTAAAATTATTTACAGAAAATTTGATAGTCATAAGTTACGTATTTTAGTTGACATTATTAAAATTGTTAATTTTTAGTTTGAAAATTAATAAAATTAACTGAAGACCCTTATTTGGAGTAAATGAAAGTACATTCAAGAATTATCAAATGTATGAAATCGACATACATTTTACAGTCTTTTCTTTCAATATTTTGTTTATTAATAATAAAACAAACACATATAAGATCAAATAGATCAACATTTAATTTTGTAATTTATATCAATTGTATAAATAATGAATAATAAATATTTTGATTGTTCATTTAATATTATTGAGTAGCAAATATCAACATATTAATACAAAATTTTGTGCTTTAAAAAACACTAGCTTCGAATAAATAAATAATAAATATAGCATTATTTACAAATAGTTAGGATTGTAATATTATTGTGAGTGGATCAATATCCAGCAAAATCTACAAGCATTCTAGTACTTCTTTGCAAAGACCTTTGAGTACTCCTACATGGGTAACGTACTTCTGAACAAACAGAGTTCACCATATTTTCTTCATCTCCTATGCCTTGACCCGATTCTATTCCGTATATATATGCTTCTCGATACTGTTTTAGTTTATCCCTGATCTGTGGATTATTCTGAACTACTCGGAGTGATTGCAAAAACTTCAATACCCTGTAACATATAGGAATATTAACGGAAATTAAAATTTATATTAGTCAATTTATGATTACTCCCTCCTTAAAATTCTAGAACTGTTCTATGAATAGAATTGTCAATTAAGTAAAAAGGAAATTAGAGTACTTTAATTTCTTATTGGTATTAACTTTATAAATTATGATATTTGTCATAGTTAAATATTAATATTTTTTCCTTTATAATGTACAAAAATGTAAGGCGTACCTTAATAACAGAGTTTATTTGTAATTTAAGCAATACCTCTAATATTTCAAATTTATGTTAAATTCGTATTACCAGGATCCAATTTCGGTATAGATAAACAAATCAACTACTTAAGGTTCAAAATATTAGGGACGATTTTGATCATAGCGAATTATACACTAATATTTTTATATTTAATACGCAATAAAAAACCGCTTTTACTTCGTTAAATACCTAGAAATTCTAAAACTTCAAATATGGTTTTTTGCCCTTAAAGGAAATTAATGCTATTAAACTTAACAAATAAATTAAAAATTGATTATTAAATTTATATTAGTTATTTTATAGTGGTTTATTTGAAAAATAATATAAAATCATAAAGATATAGCCAAAAGTTGTAACACATTACCCTAATGAACTTTAACGTATCAAAGTTAGTGATAAAAAATCACTGTAATAATATTTTTTGAGAATATTCTCCAAAGAAGATAATGAACTTTTTTAATTTTTTTACTATATTTTTTATTATTGCAAATAGACCTGAGTTGGCCATCAAGTATAAAATTGGTTATTTCCAAATTTATCTATTTAGCATCAGGTATTTCGATTAAACGAAGTTGGAAATAACTAATTATTGGAAATAGTCTACTTGGAATAAAAATTAATCAATTAACCAATTTTACGTTTTAGTGTTTACAAACACTTTAGAGATGTAGATGTATTTAGATGTAGTCAAATTTATATTTAAGGGTAAAATTATCTAATTTTTCAGTAATTATATAGAATTTTATCTGACAACTACATTTACACTCTAAAACTTCTTGGGGTGTTAATATTTTTGGTCTTTAAACTACAAATTTTTTTGGAGAATTTTTGATATTATTGGTATTATGCGACTATCAATCAAGTAAAAGATAATTATTTTTCCATCATAAATTTTCAATAAATATTCGTTATTTCGAAAAAAAATTCTAGTTTGATTAAATATTCATAAAGAAATAATTCAATTTTTTTTTAAAGATTATATTCTTAGGCAATAATTTACAGATAAACATTCTCAAAAGTATTTCCATTATTGAGAATATTGGTTTGTTATATCACTAGTACGTTAATAGTAAAAGTACGTTACTATTTTAAATCTTAAAATGTTATGATTTCACAAGAACCATTATTTTTTTATGTTATAAAAAAAAACTAAGAAAATATACAGACAACTATAGAAAACAAAATCATAATACATTGTAAAGTAATTTCTAAATTGTATACTGTTAAAATAACTCATGACTGATAAATACCGTAATTTATTGTTAATTTGATGTTCTTCTATGGTTCGTGATAAACAACGTGTCATTACGTTTTGTTTTGTTGACACGAATCTAACGCGTCACTATTTAGTTTCAAAATGCTTAGAAAATATCAATACTAGTTAAGAATTCTAAGCATATATTTGCACCCGTTTTGTCCACTCAAGTGATAGTTTTGTTTAGCCCGGACTAATTTATCACCTGAAATCCTTCATAATTCATAAGCCGCAATTATAATGAGCTCAAATTTACATATTTCACAGCATGTTTATGAGCCAAATATTATTTAGCTATGTATGCGTGCATTTATTTTTAATTAAACTTTTGCAAATGTATCCCCAGAATAGACATCAATTATGAAATGTGAATTACTGTAAGACGTTCAGGACTAATATATCGAATTCAGTATTGAACCGTAACTTTCTTAGCATAATTCAATTCCACAAAAGTCAAGATTTAAGTATAAAACTTCACTGATTCGGTTTGCTGTGTAATAGTCAAACTAGACACCGTCGAATTTATTTAAAACTTTCATTTTATATTGTCAAACAAATCTTTTGGCACGCCAAAACTTAGATTCAGTTAGTTGTAACTAGGACAACTAGTTACTATCATGTGTATTTATGGTTATGGTTATTTTACAAAAAGAAGGTAAATTTGCATAACAACAATAAAGTTACAATACAGTTTTCAAGTACGTGTCTATTACATTTCGGAATCAGTCATTGAATGTGATGCGGGTCGTGACATCATTTAAAAACAATATACAAACTTGTATTTAAGTTTTTGATGATGTTTTATGGAAAATAGTGAATCATACTTCGGGTGTGTCAGAAATATGAAAGTTGGTTATCTAAAAAGATATTTTACTGATGAAAGCTACGTTTTCATTAGTAAAAGAATCATACGTTTTACAAATTTTTAAGAGTAAACAAGAAAGCATACAATATATATTTACATATTAAAAGAAAAATCTCAGTTTTTATACACTAGATCATGAAATTTAACTCTTTATACTTCTCATCAAATTTTCGTTTTTTATTTTTAAAAGTTTAGTTTTTCTTACATTGTAATTTGATGTTTAAATTCTTTGGATATAATTTGCATTGATTATAAAATTTTAATTAATATATTTTTTAGCCGTAAATTAAAAAAATTAAAACTATTATTTCTTTTTATTTATGATAAGTTGACTTGGTCTGTTTATAAATAAGTGAAGTTAAATTATTTGATCATTAAAACTAACTCTTTCCAATGTAATTGTAAATATATCGTTATAACCATTGAAAATAGAGTAATGTAACCGTCTGTTATGTACGTGATTTTATTTCATTTACTTCAATTCTTATAATAATTCAATTAAAAAAAACTGTAATAATGAGACTGTTTTAGCGTCCTTGAAAGTATTATTATATCTAAATATGGAGTTTTGAGATAAATTGAAAGAAGTTTTTAAAAATCTCTTCTTTTTTTTTTTTGTTTACTGCTAATGAAAATAGTAATGGAATTTAACTATTTGTATATCAATGGGATATTTCTGGTTATTTTGTATTTGAATAAAAATCGTTTAATTATACATTGGAAACTCTATGAATAAAAGTGAAATAATAATTGCTTGTATATTTATTTTAAAGTTTTCTTTATATATTTAATATATAATTTATTTTAACAAATATAATAAAAAAAGATTATATTTGAATATTATTAAAATATAACCAAATCTTAAATGTTGTTAATATTAATCCGCGTAAAAAAGTAAAAAATATTAAAGAAGAATTAAGTAGCATAGCTTGACTTTAATAGGTTTAAATAGCATTCTATCATAGTCACTGCATGAAACCATTTTAAAGCTCTCATATTGCTTAAAATGTTTCCTACAATGAAAGCGACTCTAATAACTATAAGGAAATTATTTTTAGTAGTTCTAATTCTATCCTAATCTTCTCAGCTTCTGAAATGGAAATATTTAATAACATTAAAATTAAAGCCATGGGGTATAGTGTAATACAAAAAAATAAAAACGAGTACAATCATTAAGCATAATGCATTTGAGATGTTAAAGTCTTTTATCCTTTACTGAAAACTAAAAACAAGTTTTTACATCTAAACACATTAAAAGTTTTAATAACCTCATTAACTTTTAAAAAATATTCATTCATTTATAAAACCAATTATAAATATTATTTTTCATTTGAGGTTCTTATAATGATAATACATTAAATGTTAAAACTAATGGACAGATCTTGTATTTTTTATTTTTCATCATTTATCTCGTTTTAGAATCAAAAATACTCATCAGCTAATGGTCCTTTCTTACAACATTTTTTTGGCAAAAACTCTTTATTTTTTACTTAACTGTAGTTTGTCAACTATAATACTGTCAATATAAAGCGTTCATTTTTAATAAACTATTAAAATATTTCAATTCAAAGATTCAATAAGAGATTATTTTTATCTGTCAAACTCAGATAAATGCAAATTTAATAAAGAGTGAAAATACATTATTAATAGAGCATGAGATGGTCGTTTCCATCAGGAGGTCTTTCCTCTCAATTTGTCATCGACGTTTAAATTGATTTATATGAATATCGTATTTCCTGTCAAGATGTCACAATTATTTTGGTAGTATTATTTTCCAATTAGCGATGGTTATATCTAATAAATTTTCGGTCAAACACAGTAAACCACAAATTAATAACACCAATGTTACTCGAAAATCAATTTAAATTATTTATTACTTAATAAGACCATGTACAACAAAAAGTTTTTATAAGCGTTTATTATTTTGTTAATTAGATAAATTTATATTTATTTGAATGGGTTTTAAATCATATTATATAAATTTCAAATTACTTAAACATCAGTAAGAATAAAATTTAACTAATTAAGACTTTTCGATTTGTCTAATGAAGCTATTTACTATTCAAATCATAAAAAATGATATGTGAATACGATTTTACTGTTTGTAAGATGAAAAACGAAGAGTTATGATTTTTTTTCACCAAGCAAAAAAAAATCTAAATATAAAATTACTCTTTATTTTAATTAAAATTGGGAGAACGTTAATTATCTAATATATAAAAATCTTTTTATTGTTAATTAATAGTTTAGATAAAATTAGAGCATTATTATGAAAAAATAACTTTTTATACATTGATATAAATGAAAGGAAAAGGTTTTATTAATTTTTATACTTAAACTAAACCAAATTATAAACTAAAAAGATTTTATTTCAATAATATTACAGTTCATTTTTTTTTTAATACGTCGAATGTATTCAAGTATTTTTAAACGTTAAAAATGTATCATTATGTTGATGAACTAATTAATTATTTACATTTGAAAATCCTTAGAATTCTGCTAAAAATGGTAATCAAAGTACTCTAATGGAAAATCAATTATTTCAAATTAAACCTTTTCATACAACCTTCCCAATTTAAAAAGTTATAATTATGTCTATACTGTTTAAAACAATAGTTATTTCATATTTTCGCTTTCGATGCTGTGTAAAATTGTGAAATTAATATTGTATACTGTTTATTTTAAAGCAAAAGTTCATTAAGAGTTTTCACTTTCTGTATAACGGTTTCTAGGCAGAAAATGAAGACTATTGTTATGTAGTGTACAAATTTCAAGTACGAATTCATAGGGGCCGAATCAATAAACATTATTGTACTAAATCGTTATAGTTAAGTAACCCGAATCAACAAAATGAAAATACAAAAAATAAACCTAATTTTTAATTTGAGATCAGTTAAAATAATAAGAGTTTTTCCAAAATATTTTCAAAATTTGTTTTTATACATTCATGTGAATTGTGTGGTCTATATATAGATTTAACGGAGAAATTTTCATTGGTAAAATAATTATTACTAAGTACCATAAACTAATAGATCTTATATGCATAACAAATTATTGAACTTAATCAAAATTATGATTTTTCTTTAAACAAAAAATTATCTTACCACGAAACTTGCTGTTTGAATTCTGCTTTTGAATCACGAACTCCCAACTGACACGCAAGTCTTTCCATACACTTCTCTGACTCAAGTAAGTTGCTTAATACACTCTCCAAATTGTTTTCCAGTGCTCTTGTTTTGGCTGGGGTCGTTGTTGAATTAGTGTCATTTGAAGGCATCATCATAACCATCTGCGGCTTAGAGTCAAGGCCCACGAATTCCTTCCATCTTTTCCATAATGGTTGAAATAAGAGAGCCGCGGGGACGAGTATGGGTAATGACAGTACAACAATAGCTATGGGTGCCACGAAAAGTTTTAGAATTAAAGCTTTAACTGCTAAAAGTATGGGAATCTTTGCGAGGAACAATGTAACAATAGCAGCAATGACTGATTTGATAAGGCCAAATTTCGCAGTACTTCCGGTCTTCAAAATATCAGTTAAAATATTATTGGTAAGTGGACTTGGACAAGCAACTGTTGTAGCTGTAATAAAATTTAACAGTTTTATTAAATTTACTAAGACAATATTCCAGATTTATTATTACAAATTTTGTATAAATTTGTTTCAAATGTAAATAAAATATTCTGAATAAAAATTAGTCATTTAATAAGAAAATTAAAAATACAGTAATAATATTTTCGATTTAATTGTATATATTTTAGGATATATTTTACCAACCAAATAAAATTTAACAAAACATCATTAAATGTATATCTATTTTGAAAATGATAATAAAGAATGTTCGTTTATTTTATGCTCTAGTTTCTACTTATTTAGATTAAATAAAGAAATGTTATGCACTGTATGATAGTCAGCATTTTTAAAATATCGATTGAATTAATTAATTTTACTAAACATTTGGGATTATTATTTTATAAAAAATGGGCCATATATGAGACGAAACAAAAGTGTATTTAAATAAAATGACGAAACCAATTTCAAAATATCTAAGAAAGTATTGTTTTCTAAAAAAGACATAAAAAATTTGACAAATTAAAAACAAAAAAACCCAGCACAGGGGGGTCGCGGCACAGTGGTAACGTAGCATAGATGGATCAAGTATAATGATATCTGACAGTGATTAAAATCACTATAAAAAAGAACGCTTCGATGCAAATCTTTAGATAGTGTTTAATTTTAAAAAATTGGTAGATTATTTCAAAAGCTACATGATTTGCTAGTTCATTATTAAAATCCTGATTCAGATAAAGTATGTCGAATGAAAAAGGGATTATTAAAAAATATTATTTCTCATAAAAAAATAATGTTGATCCATACACTTTTCAATATGTCATAGCATTATAAAGTTAAAAATGTAAAAAATAAAATCGAGAATTTTCACACAATAATAGCATTCGGTAGCCATTTTCACCGTGAAGATAAAATAAAGTCGGAAATTTTTTTTTACCATAATAAAGTATATTACATTATCTTTAATTTAAGATATATATAAAAGTGTCAGACTTTCCGGAACATTATCAAAAATCAAGTTGAAAAAATTTAATTTTTGTGAAAAAGTTGTCATTTTAAATCCTCCCCTGTGGGCAAGTAAAGGGTCACATATAAAAAAAAAATATACCAAATGAAAAGTAATAATATCATGCATCTATATACANGTGTCAGACTTTCCGGAACATTATCAAAAATCAAGTTGAAAAAATTTAATTTTTGTGAAAAAGTTGTCATTTTAAATCCTCCTCTGTGGGCAAGTAAAGGGTCACATATAAAAAAAAAATATACCAAATGAAAAGTAATAATATCATGCATCTATATAAAAATTTTTTTTATTGATTTGGTTATTTTTAAAAAAGTTATAGCAGTTTTAAGTAAAAAAAATTGAAAAAATTTTGAAAATTAGCGATTTTTAAATTTATTATTTTTTGGGGGATTTCCCCCGTTTACGGGGAACGAGGGAATTTTTTTCAATTTTTGAGGGTAATGTCTTCGACTAGATACGATTTGTGATCTTTTGACGTATCATTGAAAGAAATCGATTCGGTGAGAGCTGAGAAAAAGTGGTAACAGACATAAAAAAAAAAAAAAACACATCTTAGTAAAATTAATACCTTCTCAGCTTCGCATCGAAGCTAAAATTATGTTTATATTAAACTAACTAAATTAATAGTTTATTATAATTAAACTGAAAACAATAGCACGTGAAAAACAGAAGTAGTATTCAAAACATAGCAACTAACAAGCTTATAAAATAAAATATTTTTAATATAAATTAACAATTTATTTTGGTGTTATAATCCGTTTATACATTAAAGTACAATTTAATTATTTTAATTTTTTTTGTGTTATTATAATTATATATACATTTTATTTTACTATGATTTAATTTTAAAACGTATTTTAGTTATGAAAATTAAACAATAATTTTAAGAAAATACTCAAGTCTAGATTACAAAAATTCATGAATTAATCTTTTTATTGATTTTTCCAAAATTAAATTTAAAATTAAAAAAAGTTTAGATAATAAGATTTGTATTATTATTATTTTATTTTATTAATTTGATTAATCTCCGACGAAGTAATAAAAAATATAATTGATTGAAATAACTTGATTTAAAAGTATAATTTTGACTAAGCTAAAAGTTATAAAGATTTGCTTATCTTAAAAAATTACTAATTTATGCATATCATTCGCCTTTATTTAAACTTTACTTTCAACAAAACCATAATGATAATATTATTGATTGTTTTGGGTGTTTGAATTAGAGATTATTATTTCAGATGATAGGCTGCTGCGATACAGTTTCCTTCGGAACAATGTTTAATCAACCTCATTGTGGGCGTTAAATTTCTCCCATTCGTTAATAATTTACTATTATTAACAGGTGATGGAAATTACAAAATATCATCGTTTGTATTTACTCATATATTTACGATACCAATCAAATTATTGTTTTGTATTGTTTTTTGTCTATTGATTGTTGATGCTTAGCTAGGAGCGCATTGTTTTACTGTCGCATTGGTACCATATACTCTGTAATGAATGTATGGGCATGTATGTTGTATATGAGAGAGTTAATTAATTAATTGCCCCGAAACAACACGGGGACCCTTGATTTCTCTTTCGAACACAACCCTTTCCCAAAAATAATATATACAAGAAATCGATTAATTTCCGTTCTACCCACTACGTGTATTCCGATTAATCAGTTATCAATATAGTTGTTAAAGTTTGGCCAATTGGACGATTTCGTATAGCAACAACTTCTATTTAAGTGATATATTTTGTCAATATGATATAAAAAGACTTGACTATCTTTATTTAGGACAATCACGTATCAATGAAAATTAAAAATAAGTAATTATTTAAATAAGCTCCCGCGAGAGCTGATTAAGAATGTACTGTAATACATTTTTGAGCAAGTATAAAGATAATTTTATTCACAAACTTTTAGTCTAATGATATTACAAGTTATTGCAAAAAATAAACTATTTGTGTATTATAAAGTAATTTGTATTTTATACAAATTAAGTTAAATGATATAAGTCACCATGAGTGATATAATAGTTAAAATTATTGTGAAGCATATTATTTTCTTATTAAATCGCAGTAAAATTTTAGAAGCAAATATAAGTTGGTAAAATAAAACGTTTAAAATTTTCCAATTACTCATCAAGATTTTTTATTTTTATTTTTATACTTGACACACGTGAATTTAATTTCTCAGTTTGAATTTTAACCCAATTAACTTTTTTGTATGCTAAACTACTTGTCATGACTACATAAATAGAGAAAGCGTACGAACAATAGTTAAAAGTTTATGCTAATTATATAGAATGCCAAAAACAATATTTATCGCTTATTTAAAGTTAATGTTTTAATTTTTACTTTTTAAAATTGTTTTAAATGTCATTACAAAGAAAGTACATATATTAGTGTGCTAAATGTTCATTATAAAATTTTATGTCGTGTGTAAGATCAAATTGTCCATTTTTAGAAATAATTAAATAGTATTGTTGAAAGTCTTATGCATTTATTTTTGCAATATTTTTCTAATGATTCCCATTTTAATGCTAATAAGGGGTTTGCCCAATAGTAATTAAAGAATTTTTTATATTTTTATTAAAAATGTTTCATATGTTATAATGATCAAAATATAAGTACAAACCTAAACTATTGTCTATATTTGTTTTAACTTACGTGGATAATATGGTGCAGCATAACTTGGCTTGCGTTTTTTCGTGTCTTCTCCATACGATGGATAGTACGGAACACTGTAACTAGAACCAGAATAGGAACTAGATTCACCTGGCGAAGATGGTTCGAATGAAACTCCTGTAAACATGCGTCTAATTTATTTATATATTTTTTTAAACAGCATTATTGTTTTAATTTTAACAGATCATCAGCTCCGAAATGAGTTTTATTTAATAGACGAATGTAAACGATAATAAAAAATTGAAAATGTTAAATTAGAATCATTTTTAAATGATTTTTAAACTCTACTCACCAGATCCCGATGATCCATAACTTGAACTTGGTGGTCCATAACTAGCTGGATAACCATTATAACCATAGAAATCGGAACCACCTGAGTAATCCCTACTTTGAACCGACGAAGTTTCTGGTGCAACTACAGCAACTGTTGATGGTTGATTGTTGTTGATTGGCATAAATCCATGTGAAACTGATGAATCAACATTTGTTTGAGTTTGACATAAACCTGTCACTACAAATGCTGCTAAAATTATTGTGACTTGTCCCATTTTTGGACAATTTAGCTGAAAAATTTATTAGGTGCAAAATTATCAGTGTTAAAATATAATGTAAACAGATTATTATTTTTTAATCTAATAGACTCGCGATGTTTTGTTAGCAATAAAAAGAGTTAATTTGTTTTCGATTATAATAGCACATAATTTGTTTGGATGGTGCTAATGTTTTAATTATTGTTTAAAATGTATAATTCTATTATATAGAATTATAAAATAATAATAGGTTTTTACTAGATTTTATATAGTTAAGTTAATATGTAAAAAAATTTGAACAATATTTTGTTTGTAATAAATATAGGTCTTGAAATGTGCCAGAAGCTGGAAGATTTAATTTTCTTTTGGTCAAATATGGAAACGATTTTTGACTGAAGCAAAAATAACTTTATAACAAAGTTTTATTAGGTCTTGGGGCTGTGCGGTGGCTGCGATTGAAATATTATGTTTTTGTCGACGGACACTTACGTTTCATAAAAATATGAAAATACACAATTTAATCAATCGAAAGTGTCGAGATCAACGTGATTCCGAGATGATGACAATAGTTTATTATGAACTCAGTTGTGTATAATAAAAATTTACTTTGGTTTTTAGGTGGACACTAAATGGTCGATCTAACTAATGAATCAGCAAAATATACGTTTTGATTTGAACGCATTAATCAAGTGATAAAGTAATAATAACATAGACAGAAACCCATTTGGAGTCTGCTGATTCGTCATTAAAACATAGTGACAGCGAAAGAAGATTTCTCCGACGACTGTGAAATTATTGATAAAACAATAGTACCTCAAGTCCCGAGATCATTGTCATGGTGACAAAAGTCAGGCCCACGACGGCGAACATTTAATAATATCGAGAGAAGGCGAGGCAGGGGAGCCACTAAATATTGTCCGAAAAGTATTATAAGAAATTCAGCAAACATAATTTACGTTTTCAATTCGGCCCACGTTCCATGAGCATGTGTTCAAAAACTATAACGACCGATTTATAATTGTTTCTTCTTTCAAAAAATTACATGAAACACTCCTAAATAAAATCAAGAGCAAAAGCGGTGTGACAAAAATTGATCAAAAACACGATCGTTATAACATTCAAAAATGTGTAATCTCGAGATTAATGACAAGTTATCAAGATAAATGTGTTCTGTAAAGTTTTATATTTCCGCAAAAAAGGCTTTATTCTAAATATTTCACTTTATATCGTTTATGTGTCATGAAGGCGCCGACTTCATTTATTATAACAATAAAAATAGCTTCGTATTTTCAGAGATTATCTAAGACATCAAAAACCCTTGGCGTATTATGAAATTTACTAGTTACTTAAATATTATTAGGTTATAAATTAAATGTGTACAATTTATATTTATTTTTAAAATTATATAATTTATTTACAACTTATTTAATTTACGAAATTTTAATGATTTTTATAAATAAGGTAACTATTTATACTTTCTAGAAGCTAGCAAATTTTCAAAAATATATAAATTATAAACTACTAGATAAACATCACAAAATATTTTATAATTATAAAAATTTGATTTTTTTTGTAATAAAAATCGTAGTATTTGTTAAAATAATGAAATTTGTCCAATAAATTATAAACATAAATTTTAGTAAATGTAAGGTCTGTTAGTGAAATATATACTGTCACAAGTGGAAAATTCATGATTCATGAGGCATATGTATATGTTAAAAACATTTTCATTGATTTACCTTAGATGTAAGTATCTGCAAAATATTACCATTTATTTTTAAAGATTGTTATCTCTTCAGGAAAATTACCATTAACTTTTAACGAAAGTATGAGTACTTAAATTTATTCATAGAAACATCAGCACAACATTTTTTTTTGGTTTATTATAATCCATCAATATACAACAGAATAATGAGAATATATTTGTTTAAAGAGCAGCAATCACCCAAAAGAGTCTTTTAAAAATTTTAACTTCTTAGATTATTTCTGTTGTTCCAAAATTTTGAATTTTATAGAAATTCTTTATTCATACACTAGATATGAGGAAGTTTATATTTTATTAAAATATGAAAAGCTCACAAAAAAAAAGTATTTAAGGAAAATGTATTTTATCTTTTACAATCTAATCAAAAAACATCATTTAAAAATATTTTTATCCTTAAACTTTAGTGAGCTTTTAGCAATCAGTAAATAAAAGTGACTTTTACACAAAATACATGAATTATAAAAGTATTTTTTTAATTTTTATTATTTCAAATTTGTAAAGATAAAAGAATATACTTTTAATGAAAATTTTAATGAGCTCTCAAAGTTTTATTTAAAAAATAAATAGATATTATGCATTTTATATTTTTAGCAAATTTGTATTTCCAAACTGTAAAATAAAAAATAATAATAAATAATCGCCAAGTATATTTAACCATATATTATCTATACTCCAAACTGATGAATATTTGAAAACTTTTGGATAATTATGTTATAATTGAAATAGTAAAAAATGTAATAAAACATTTAATCGCGTTATAAAAATACTAAACGTTTATCATTTACCTGAACAAAAATTTAATCACAGTTTGCTTAACACCCGCGTATCACAGTTTTTAACGTCTCGTGGTATTTCTTGTACACTAATTTAATTTAAAATTATTTTGTCGAAAACCATATACTGTCATATACTAACCAAACGCGAGGAATAATACCATTTGTGTGTTTGTTATTTTTGACCGAACGATAAAGCTCATGGGAACACACTAACAGTTGTACGGGCATATCACCGTGTTTTTATCAAAAGTGGCCGCCTCGCCCCGCGGTTTTAGAAAACAAAACAAAAAAAATCACCTCCATCGGCCTCCTAGTTAAAATTCCACACGCCTTTGCCTGACGCTCATAATAGCTATGATAATAAAAAACAAGACACTTTCTACCGAAAGAGAGGGACATCACACTTATACATGCACTTGCATTAGTAATTTTTACCTACAGTTAATTTGTATACATTATATTCTCAACAGTGTGTGTATGTGTTTCTTTTAGAGCTTCCATTGATGAGAGCTCATGCCCGGACGCTGCTGTATATTCAGATTTGGACCTAGTTTCAGTTTCTACCTAGCCCTATCTCTTTTTGATTCTTTTGTTTCTTTCGACCGTATGAGTAAAGAATTAGTTTTTTTTCTACTTGACAAAACTAATGGAAAGTGATTTTTTTACACGCATAGGTCCGGTTAGCGAGTAAAACATTAATAGTTTAGACATAATATGATCGAATATTTTCGAATAATTATAGTGAAAGTATGAAGGGGTGCAGAAAAACCACCGCAATGTTATAACAGTCTAGTCATAATATTATATCATAAAAATGTTATTTACTATTAATATTGCAAAATAATTTTATGAATTACAGCAATCAATAACAGATTAAAAAATAAAATTAATAAATTTGAAGTAAGCGTTCCTTAATTTTTTTTTTTGTATGTTATGAAATACTTGTAAATTTGAACCCAATAAAAAATATTACATTTATCAGAAATTTATTATTTCAATCTTTTTACGACTAAGTATGTTTTTTGTAACACTTTTTATTTATAAAAAGTATAGTATAGTATACTTGGCCAGTATAGTTGCAGCCACCGACTAGCAACCATCACTCTGAAGATGGACTCTGCAATGAGTCCGAAACGTCAGAACTCAACTGTAAACATGGATATATCCTCAAGCACTTCAAGCAACAAGACAATCCATGAAAGTTTTAACACATTCATAACTTTTTATTTAACTTGAAGTGATCAATAATTCATAACAGAAGCGTTCTTAAGATTTCCCCTAGAGTGAAACAATGTAAAAAATTGTTTATTCCTCCTTTCTCACAAAAGAATATTATATTCTTTCAGTAATTATTTTTTTTATAAGAAATCCTTAATTATCTATTATAAAAAAAAATACATAAAATCAAATAAAACATGGACATACATTTTTGTCTGTGTTTATACATAATAATCTAAAGATAATCATTTATATATTTACATTTATACATGCATGTAAAGTAAGAACTGATTTAAATATAATCATTATTTAGAAACTTATTTCTACAATATTATAATTCTATGGCTATTTTTAGTTTATTGATATTTTATAGGCATCAGTTATATTTTGAACAGTTACCTAGAAAAAAATTTTTGTGCGCCGAGGACTAGACAAAGAACAATGTGACCTGAGTCAAGTGTCATCTTAAATGTTATTTATTATAATGACAAAAGATTCTATTTGGCCATTATGGATACTTTCGAGAAAGTATTATTACATTAATAGATATTTTTGGTCGGTAGCCTTTAAGTATTGGATAGGTAATCGATAATAGTAACAATTTGTTATGTTATGAATTCTTACGTAGTATATATATGAAATTTTTACTTGCTTAAATTTTTTACATTAAACTGGAGAAAGAAAAACGTGATTTTTGTGCTTTATTAATGATTGTATCTATTTTTATGCATATACTGAATGTTAAATTATTATTGTGAAAACCGGATACGATATTGTTTTTAAAATATAACATTGTCTGCTTTCAGTTTCATAACTATAAGAAAATAATAGTCATTATTCATTATCTGTATCATAGATCTATATTATAGTATGATATTAAACAATTTAAATTTGTTAATCTAAACATGATATCAGTAATATTTATGTAAGACATACCCAAAACTCAAATTTAACATTTTCAAATTTACTTTGTGAAAATGTTCGCTCAAATATAATCAAAATTTTTAACGTTGGTAATTTAAAAATTAATGAAATATCTAACAGCATGCACATGACGTATTAAAGTAATACATAATATTTGTATAAAAATTAAGACGTTCGCTTATACATTATTAAATTCTTTCTGAATAAAAAGTATTTTAATAGATGTTACTTATCACGTTTGATGACTACCGTTTGTATTGTTTAAATTCAATTTGGGATTTACTAAATCAATCAATAAACGGAGACATTATGTGAAGAACAAAAAAATGATAAATATGAACTCCAATAAAACATTATTGACACTAAAGTAACAATAGGATTTAGCCTTCCAAATTTGTTTGATTGTAAATGATAAGTGAAAATATTTGCTTTTTATTCCTATGAATGAGTTTTCAGTTGTTTATACTGAAATATTATACTACGTATAATATAGTATGATTTATTAATTCTTTAAGAATTTATCGTATGGTTATTTTTGTATTCGTAAGGGAGAGTAATAATGTTTCAATTTTTATGATCTAAAAGATTTTTAGTAAAGAAATGCATAAAATATTAAACGATGTAAAGTAAAACGGGTAAACAAGTCGTTTGCATTTTATTACTAAAAGATTTGTAAATGAATACTGTAGGAAAGTAGCATTTGTGAAAAAGGATCTAACACAAGATACCATAAAATGTATTTGTATATGATAATATACAACATGTACAGTACCATTAACTGTTGGATCATGCGTAAAACACACTCAGGAAAACTCTTCTTCCACGCTTTTTGGGGGACGATGGGATTTAAGGAAGGCAGTTGTTTGCCAGCATCCCGTACGTACGGCCCTAGTTTGTTGTTGAAACAATTAGAATTATATGTTTTTCGCTAAATATTTTATGATGTATCTATGGTCCAGTTTCTGAGGTATTGTTATTAATTTATTTATTAAATAATATATGATACATATAGTTATTATTAGTAAAATATAAAAAACTTCTTTGTTTGTTCTTTGTTACCAGACAGTAATTATAAATATATAATAATAAGATACAGTTTAAAAGTCAAACCAACGAGTGCTATTTTCAAATAACGCACAATTTTGTATAAAATAGTATGCATGTAATGCACTTACGTTTGTAGTGGATAAAGTTGCATTTTTACTATTACAACGAGTATTAATAAGTTTTAAAAATAATAGTAAATCAATGTTACTGTAAGAGTAATTATAGGCGAAAATAGTGTTGTAAAACTTGAGGGTGTTTAAGTTTCAAACATAAAAAAAAATTTACTTGTAAAAATTTTGAATTTTATTTTTAAAACCAGTAACTGTAATCATTAAAACTAAAAAATATTGCTATGTTTAAAAGAAATACACATACTACACCGATGACATCACGAACTCATAATATTAAAAGACAAGATAAAAATAAACACTAATTATTTGTACAATAATATAAGAGATTATTTTATTTCTCATCACAAACTTTTAAATAATGGTTAAATTTCCTTGGAGGTGCTAAGTAGCCTATGCACGTGCTCTTTTTACTCCTATGGTAGTAATACACTAATGTTATTAGCACCATATTTTAGGATCATTTTGGGCTCTAACAACAACATAAATAATTTTATATTAAACCGTATTCAATCTTAATAATTATATATTATTAATATTAATGTTTTGTACAAAGCTTCATTATGTTAAAGTTATATATTTTATTGTCATCACGTTAAAAATTCTTAAATTATTCGTCTTAAGTAAAACTTAACTTCACTCAAAAAATAATAATTAAAATTGGGTTTAAAACATGTAGCCCAATTTTCACAATTTTAAAGTAAATGCGATTATATTGTTAGAAATAAATATAAAATTTGAACAATTTATATTCATTAATCGTTATAATCGTTGCTAGTATATTAATTTTTTAATCGGAAAAAATGTCATTATGATGATTACATAATTAATAATTTGTGATAATCATTAAATTATGACACAAAAAAAAAAAATTAACTTAAAATGACTTTTAGAAATTTTTTTAAATTACATTGTAGTGTGTGAGTTATCATGTAATCACATTGCTATTATGAATATTTTCTCCAAAATAATTAGTTAATATAAGTTGAATAGATGTGAATATCTATATATTGTCTATTCTTTTGTATCAATGATATACTACTCATTTATAAACAATTTATAGTTTTATATATTTAACTCGTAATCTTAAAATATTACAGCAGTAATTTCTGTTACTCTAACTCACTAAACAATAGTACTTTGTGAGTGATTTCCTAATTTTTCTTTTTTAATAAATATATAACATTAACTTAATTAAAAACTTTATAAAATTAAATCTAATATCTACTACATTCGTATTCCTTGTTCAGCGGCAGAACATCTTAATCGGAAATTGATAAAGATTGATTGCGATATTGGAACAACTAATATCTTCTATAAAAACGAATCCTACATACAAAATAGAAAATTAAATGAATTACTTTGTAAAAATATTTTATAAATCAATACTATAAACCTTCATAATATAACTACCGAATGTAGGTACAAAAATAAACTGAGTCTAATAAGCCTTTTTACCAAAAAATTTTTCAATATAGCTGTTGGTTTTATTATCAATAAACATCAAAAATAGATATTTTATAAATTGCCACACAAATTTACACATGATCACTCACCCGGAAATATAATAAATAAAGCTGCCTTCGCTTGCTTTATTAAACATTGTGTTTGATTTATTTATATTCGACCTTTTCACATTACTTTTTTAATCATTTTATTGTTTGTTTTAATTTGTTATATAGTAGTAAAAACAAATATTTATATAAATATATATTTAGAATCATATCTCCCGGGTTTGGAAAATTGGTTGGAGTTCATATAGCTAATTATTATACCAGAATATATAAATATAATTTTAGCTAACTTATTAATTAAAAGTTATAATTAAATACATATATTATCGAAAAATTGTATTTATTGACTGTTTTTAAAATTGTAATATTTTGAAGTATTGCAATGATAGAATTCTAAATAATTCATATTATTACAAAACAAGTGCGTATTTTTAAAGCTATTCATATTTTATGAAGTCGTATCTACCGATATGTTATATCTTTCAAATAACCTTTTGCTCTTCCTTTATTTTTAGGAAAGTTTTTAGACATGTATTCAGAAATTTGGCGCCCATTTATTAATGTCTTACCAACTCACCACAATATTTTTTTGATAATAAAAAAATGTTTAAGCTCGACTGAAAAAATTCAAACATTGCTAATCATTTAAGGAGGTAAGAGGGTAACCCTCTTCCACCCTTGTTGAGCCACTGTTTGCCACTTACCGAATATATCTTTCGATAATTACCTTTTATAACTGCAATTTACTGTTTTTACTTTTTAAACACTTCTACAAGAAGCAGTTATTTTTTCTTGTAGAGTATACTCTTTTGTATGGTAATTAGTAAGAGCATAGTTCCAGTCACGATTGTAGGTAATATATAGCTCTGTTAATACAAATCTTGTCGAGAGCTATGGCACCAGATGTTGCAAACTTAGAATATTATTGATAAGAAAAAATAATTAACAAATTCATATTATTGTTTATTAACAAAAGATATTCTATGTATAAATCTAATGTCCTCTCTACCCGTCCCTCTTAATATGTCATTGGAAGGTTCTCATAACCACAATAAAACCCTAAAAATTTTAGTACATAATTGAACAGTAGTAAATAAATCCTTCTCGAGTATTTTATTAAATTTTTCAACTACCCTTAGCCTTACTTATGTAAAGCAACTAATTAGTTACAACACAACGGTGAAATTAGTTTTAATAAATGAATAAATTTAATTATTCTTTAATTTTCCATCAGCTAAGTTAATATCTTGTGTATTATTCTGGTACACACTTATGTCGTTAAACGCAAGCAATCATAATTCATATGTGTCTATTGTATGTTACTGACATGGACATAAATACGTGCGTTTTACTTTCAAGGAAATGAAAATGTACGATACGTGTATACTTGTTCAACCAAGCCTAACGGACTAGAGTTCTTTTTACAAATTATTTTGTAATTACTCAAAAATTTTTTCTCTTAGATAATAAAGACATGTTTTCTTATGGTATATTCCAAAAAAGTTTATCAAATATACATTTTTAGCAAGAATACCACTTGAAATTATAATTCTAGTCTTATATTTATTATACTTACATTTTAGAGCAGATTAAAAATAGTTATCAAAATCATAAAAATAATGGAGTGACTTTCGAGTATTTTATTAAATTTTATACAGAGACACATTCCGTTATGTTACCAACAGTCAAANTTTAAAATTTAAATAACAGTGATAATTTTATAAAAATATGTCCTCGTACGAATTTGATATAATATTATACTTAATTGTTTATTATATCTATTTTAAAATAAAAGGTTTTATGTATGGCCATTAAAGTTGTTTTAGTACGTTTTGTAAAGCTCACTTAACCCTGCAGGTCATACTTATTTGTTTGTCAAATTAATGTCACGTGTACCATTTTATACAGCTTTTATAACAACTTTACAGATTGGTGCTTGTTTTGTTCTCATACCCACAATAAAACCCTAAAAATTTTAGTACATAATTGAACAGTAGTAAATAAATCCTTCTCGAGTATTTTATTAAATTTTTCAACTACCCTTAGCCTTACTTATGTAAAGCAACTAATTAGTTACAACACAACGGTGAAATTAGTTTTAATAAATGAATAAATTTAATTATTCTTTAATTTTCCATCAGCTAAGTTAATATCTTGTGTATTATTCTGGTACACACTTATGTCGTTAAACGCAAGCAATCATAATTCATATGTGTCTATTGTATGTTACTGACATGGACATAAATACGTGCGTTTTACTTTCAAGGAAATGAAAATGTACGATACGTGTATACTTGTTCAACCAAGCCTAACGGACTAGAGTTCTTTTTACAAATTATTTTGTAATTACTCAAAAATTTTTTCTCTTAGATAATAAAGACATGTTTTCTTATGGTATATTCCAAAAAAGTTTATCAAATATACATTTTTAGCAAGAATACCACTTGAAATTATAATTCTAGTCTTATATTTATTATACTTACATTTTAGAGCAGATTAAAAATAGTTATCAAAATCATAAAAATAATGGAGTGACTTTCGAGTATTTTATTAAATTTTATACAGAGACACATTCCGTTATGTTACCAACAGTCAAATGCGGAATAGAATAATGGTAGTAAAAAGATGTGATAAAATAAAAATGTCAATATTTTCTCGTGAACGATGAACAGATCTACACAGTTATTACTGTGTATTTACCACACAAATAAATTGAATCCTATTTGAGATCGGTCGTTTTATTTTTATTCTTAATAAAAGTAAAGATAAAAATTGTTTTTAAGTTTTTTAAATAAGCAGTCAAATTTATCTCTGCCTCATTAACTTGTAAATGACAAACGTTATAGCCGGTATCACGAATATTAAAAAGGGTAGGTACTGAATAAATACCTGGACTTCTACGCAAACTTCCGGTAAACGTGGATTTGTTAGGCTCAAAAAACGAGGCTTAGACGAATGATTCTCCACAGAATAACGAGAATAATCGTGCTGGTGGAACTCGGTACAATATCACCACTGCTACAAATATGTTAAAGTATATTTTACAAGAATGATATTGTATCTTAACCATATGTAACGTAATGTATACAAATAACCCGTATGAATTATTTATAATACTATACACACGAAATACATTTTCGTGTATATTGTTAATAATGTAAAGATATAATGTAATTTGAATAACATATTATATGTAATGATGGTAGAAAAATTATGCTTCATTACAAAAAGTACTGTAATTTAATGAATAGTGTGTGCAATGTTTACGGTAGGAAATTTGAAATCGAGTATTTAAAGTAACAATACAGACTGTGTGTTAGTTTTCCGAGTGAAGGCGGTGAGGAAAAATACCGTCACGTTCCTGTCTGACCTATATAAAGACAAACGCTTTCGGTCTTTACCATCAAAAGTCAATCATTTGGAAAATAAAAGTACAATAATTCACTTGATTTTTATGAAAATCAAATATTTTACAATATTATTCGATTTTGAATATATTTAATTTCTTTATATATTAAAAAGGTATGTAAAAATTTCATAAAATTCAGGCAAAGCTCACGGTAGGTGTTGAACTTGTATTTTCCAACATTAATGATGTCATTTTCTTCTAAAACCCTATTAAAAGTTGAAAATTTTTATTTGCATTTATATAAAAGTATTTGCTGAGCTATTAATTTAATTTTTAGATGTTATGAATAGTCGATACTATCTTAAAATTTTTTATAGTGAAATCATTAAACTATCGGCTCAATATTATTAAGTCGTTAATAACTTAAAATATGCACATTTCTCAAACGATTCAAGTTATTCGACACTTAGTACTTGTTTCGAAATCATATCGAAATTATTGCAGTAAATATGCTTCATTATTTAGTAAAAAATAATTTCCTATTGAAAAACTTTTTGCTTTACATCTATTTGTTCTTTGTTTTAATAAATCTATTGATTAATTGATCTATTTTAATAATTCTTTTAAATGATTAATCAATAACAAGATTAATTAAAATTGTTTTGATTCTTTTAAGTAAGCTCTTCTAAAACAGTTCTAAAAATGTTAGTTTTAATTAAAAGTTTACTACACATTAATCTCATGTTTTTCATTGGCAAATAAAAAATTATCTGTACCCAAGTTTAAATGTTACAACATCCAATTGTGTTTTTTGAGATTGTATTGTATAGTATGATTTATAAGTTGCACAAACATGATAATATAATTTAGGGTTAAATTAATTTAGTGAGACATTTTTGGAATACCAATGGTATCCTTTGTTATTTAATTTACCCTCAACTTTTGGTTATAGTAGTTGTTCGTAATGAAATTACCTTTAACACAACATAAAGTTTTTTTTTTGTAAAATTTCAGTTGAACAAAGCCACAAAAATTATTTAAGCGTTAACGAATATTGTAAATGTTCTATTTTATCTAGTCATATTGTTAAATCGACTTAGTTAAGTTGAAAATTTAAATTTAAAACTCATTAAAACTCATTTACAAATAAAGTAAGCTAAGGAAAAGTAACCTATCTACCTTTCCTTTCTATTTTATTGTTTTTAAAGACTAAAACTTATATTAATAAACTTTATTCTATTAAATAAATTAGTTTGAATATTGACTTTTTGAAAGTTGATATTTTAAAATTTTATTAAGATATAGTCTTTCAATCACCCAAGTAAGTAAGTAAAAAAGAATATTAAAACATATTTAAAATCTGTTTACGTTTGAAGATTAAAAAGTTAACAAATAAATGTCAAGTTATAATATGCAAAAAAATGTGTTTTTATAAAACAAAAATAATTATGTTTATTTTCTTAAAATAAGAATTTTTATTTTTATCAACAGAATTTTCAAAAGCTTATTACATTGCTCTATCGTTTTTATTCTTGCCTTTTGCAATACCAATCACAGAATGTGATGAATCTTGAAAACTTTCCCACGAATTGTTTATATTTGAACTGCAATAAATTTATTAAAAATGTAATAAAAATTTTTGAAAGTCTGCCTTATCTAAGTTAGTGGTTTACATTAAATTATTTAAAATTAGATAGATTTAGTCAATTTATTCGACTTAAACTCGTATAATTTTTAGTTGTCAGATGAAAACAAAATATAAAATCTATTGCGAAATTCATATTCAATTTTTTTGCAATAAAAATAATTGTGCGATGATTTAATCGCTGATTTTGTGATATCTCATAAAAATATTTAAATATCACATCTTATATCTATGTGAGGTATCACAATAAATACAAACATAAATTAAAAGATATTCTGAGTAAGAAATAAGTGCGATACACAGATATTTGTGCGAGTTTGGCTGGTACCAGGTCCCATAAACTTTCTGCTATATTTTTTTAACCTTGTTGATTGCACATCCGTTAAATATAATACTTTATAATACGTCATTTGTATTCACTTATGATTAAATTAGAGCTTGTATATTAAATGAGACAGTGTTTTGTTTGAATGCATTTTAATTTGACACAATAGAGTTCGAATACATCATATTGTGGCTGTATTATTTTTGTTATTTTTTTAATTTAATAATAGGAGATCAACTATAATACATAATTGATCACATTTGAATCCTCGTATAGCTAATTTTAAAACGTTTGTGTATTTTCCATTTGATAACCTATGGAAGCCTTTTTACGACATTGACGTATGGTATATTAAGTGTGGTATAGATGTCTAATCTATTACCATGCTCTAGAATATTATTATATAGAATATAATATAATAATTTTATTTATTCCAGACTACATTTTTATTGCTAGACATCAAAAGCATAATACTTTTCGAATCATTATGATATTGAGATCTTTAATATCAATTATTATAATCATAAAACAAATTTTAGAATAAATTTTTAACGAAACTATTGAAGCAATATTTTTTGTGGAGCCAAAGTATTAAATATAAGTATTAAGACGTAATATGAAAATTGAAAAGCAGAGAAATGCCATCTAACACCTTAGGGTCTTAAATTTCATGCTTCAGTACGTTTTTGTAAATATTACTTTGAATAGCGGCCAAAAGTTCAAACATTATTGTGACCTCTTAAATTGTATAATAGTAAATATACAATGAGAGCTAAGGCATATTTATATTAACTTATTAATTTATGTTTTTGTCAGTGGTAAAATGAAAAAACTATCTCAAGTCATCTTTTTCAAATTATCCTTTATTTAAATATTACTTTTCATGATTGTGTAAAACTAATTTTTTATTTAACACTTTTTTCAAATTTTAACTTGGCCATTATTTTATTTAAACATGAAAGTTTCTTTTTTTAGTTAATATACTACTCTTTTATATCCAGAAACTTTTATTACTCAAACAGATATATCGAAAATTTTTTTACTGATGATAATAATTCAATTAATTTTTTTATTTATGAGATATAATATTACTCATTGAAAAGTTAAAATACATATATTATATTTATTTTAACATGTTTTATGTAAATATTTTAGTTACGCTTAAGGGATATCATAGATATTTTTTTTGTACAAGTTTGTTGGTAGGGTTTTGAATTCCTTTTTTAAATTGGTTTAATAACATAGTTCTTATTATTTGAAATTTCAAGTTAATATTGATAACTTTATAAACTATAAACCATTGAAATTAAAATAAGAATTTTCATATTTATTGCCATTTGATACTTCAGTTGAAGTTATCATAAGAATAATATTTACTTAAAACTTTTATTTAGTTTGAGTGCTTTTAAAAAACTTGAGTAAAAGCATTTAATTACTTATAAACGCATTTGTATGCATACCAACACATAAAATGTGATATTATTACAAATAATATATTATATATTTTCTGTGTATTGTGTTTGAATAATGTTTCAATATTGATTATTATTTAAGTTAATGATAAAGATAAAATATTTCGTGTTAATATATTACTAAGAAAACTATAAATAGTATATTTAGAATAATAAGAGATTGAAATCATAATTTGGTTAAATAAGTTTTAAACTAATTTTAATAATTATAATAATTTCATTTTACTGCTTAAATAATCAAATAAGTTATCAAATATTCTTTTTATTTCGACTATGAAAGAATTGATTTTTTTCTAAAATAAAATGTTACTTTATTAACAACTCTGGGATTTATAAAATATTTAAATATTTTGTGATACAACTAGATAAAAAAAATTTACTATCACAGCACCTTTATGCTATGACGCACACTGATCCATATATATCCAAATAGATAACTTGGTATTATTAGGTGATTATTAAAAATACCTTTATAATAATATTTAAAATCATATATTTAAATTGTATAGTTTGAACTTATAAACCATATAAAATTATTTTATTTCTATAATAAATGTCTACTTTTATAGTGATTGTGGTAAAATATGGTTGAAATTATATTGTTTTATTTGTTAAAAAAAATTTAGTAAATTTTATTTATTTTTTTTTATCAAAAATGGAATTTTCATTACCAATATGCATTTTTTTGAATGATAAAATCTACAACGTTTTCATATAATGTGTTCTTGTAAAAAATGTATATATGAACACTACAATTTTAATAAAACTTCAGGTATTTTTATGAAGAAATAAATTCAAATTATGGCAAATTGCAAATTGCGGATTACATATTACATTCCACTGTAATTACACCAATGTGAACAAAGAAAACTGAAAACTAAAAATATTTATTATCCCTAAGTACCCACTTTACTCAAACCAGAGGCGAACGGTACGGATAACTTAGTTGTCCGGCGCTGGTGTTCCGTTTGAAGACACGGTGACCGTGGACCGACTTATCGCTCCTTTCTCACTGACTCTCCGTGCCCGGCAAATATCACCTAGTGCTAACACTGATTACAGTTGTAGGTGAATATCTTTGGAGTGAAACCCACATAGACAATATCCCTAAGTACTTTAAGGTGATAGACACTAGTACACTAGGTGTTTCATATCCAATATAAAAAAAAAATAATTTTATAACAAAAGTATTGAATAATTAATTCATTATAATAACTAATACTTTATATAATAATATTTATGTTATATTATAATAATGTCATAAAATATATTAGATTACAATTTTATAAATTTTTAGTTTATTTTAAAATAGACTTATTATAAAAAAAAAATATTGTTAAATTCGTTAATGTAAAATCATTTTAACTCAAATTTTGCACGTTAAATAAAGGGTCAAATATTTATTCGATTTTATAGAACAAAATAAGTCAACCATTTCAATTTATTTCAAGGCGAAAATTTTCTTCTGACAGCTTTTAAACTTACAACCATATCTAAGAAACTTTTTAAGTTTAACAATAAAGGAAAATATTGTTTTTGTTTTCATTAACTTTTATCATATTTATGTTAGCACAATTCAATAAAATAGTTGTCTGCTACTTTTATTTTACAATACCTAGGAGTAATCAAATTGATGCACACAATAATTAAATGATAAATTATTTGTCAAGTATCATTATTATTTTAAGTTTAAAATTTTGAATAAATAATTAAAAAAAAACATAGAGTATCAAAAGTAAATCAATGTAATTAATAATTAATTTTATTTCTTTTATTTTGTAATAGTAGATACATAATTTTTTACCAGAAACAAGTATGACATTTTATGTAATTTAATATTTTTTTAAACAAAAGGCTAATCAATCATTCTCAACGTTTACAATAAACATGAATTGATGTCATACTATCTGGGTCAGATGTAAAATAACCTTTGGATAATCGTAAGAAAACAAAAAAGTTCAACATTACCTTTACGGGAAGCTTTTACAGATATTTAAAGAGCGTCTATTAAGGTAACATGAGTTTATATTGAGAAAGGATGATGACACCCTTCATTTTTGACAAGCCTTATTTGATTCATTAAACTTGAAATACAATTTTTGAAGATGCATACAATGTTAATGATTCTTAAGGTTCTAAAAGGAATTTTTAAACTTCTATTGCAAAAATAACTCGTTAAATGTATTTTATAAAAGTCTATTAAAGCATAACTGGGAGGAATAGTCAATCATGTCATAAAAGTTAATTTCAGATTTTTTTAATTTAATGCATTTATTTTCATTTGTCATAAAATGGAACTTTTTACTACAAATAATACAGTTTAATTTAAATATAGAGTACAGTTAATTAAAAAAAAATTATTTAATTCTTATCAATTAATGTGTGTCAACTTAACCTGCGAATAAGTCAAGCTCTTAAATTTTATGCAGAAATAGATTCTTATGATAATTTGCTAGTTCAAGTAACAGAATATCAACAATGCTTTATTTTATTTACTTCTAGACTGTAAAATGAAAAATTGGTTAAAGACGCCAGGGAACATATATAAAAGATTATGTTGTAAATTATAACATGATATTACAAGATATAGTTTACATTTCTATATTTTAAGGTCTATAATAACGCAAAATGTTTTATAAAAATAAAATTTTTTCACACATAAAATATAATCTAACAAGTTGTGGACCACAACTTATATATAATACCACTTTTAAATTTGTAATGTTATAATTTATAGATTATTCTTTATACATTAGAAAATATGTTAAAATAGTATTTATTTATGATTCTTTGTTTTGTTATATTAATCATAAAATATAAAATATGTAGGTAAAGGTTAACTTTCCTTTGCGTTTTTTCTTCAGAGCATCCTGTGTAAAAGTTATAGTCAAATATATTCAGCTCACGTGTACGCATTACAATAAGGTCATAATTTTAGTGTAAATAATTATGTAGTTCTAACTTCGGATATCATTTGTAAATATACCTTATATACTACAGTTCATACTGTAACGATTATTTCATACCATCGTTATGAATGGTCCATCTATTGACAATCACACGCCCTAAACTGTAAATAATACAAATTGCGTCGCGATGCTTTCAAAGCAGTTATTTGACATAGATTTGATTGATATTCTTTTTCATTTGGTCTCATCAAATTAGATAAAAAAAAAAAATGTATTTTCTCTCGAAGAATGTGTATTCTTAGGATTGAAAAATATATTTAAATTATCATATTTCATCAAAGCAAATATAAGATCAATATGCTTTACTAAATCTTAATGTTACTTAAATTAATTATGAAATTTACGTCTTAGAACATATAAAATATTAATATGACTAAGGCACACAATATTTTAATTATTTTTAATTTGGTTTAATCATTAATTTAATTCATACATTTACATTGTTTGTTATTTTTTGAAAGACTTTTCCTTTTAATAATGTGTAAAATATTGTATGTTTTCTTTTTTAAAACATGAATCACATAGCAGACATAGACGTAAGGTGAGAGACTAGAGGACTTAGCCCTCCAGTTTACAAATTAGACCCTTCAGAAGCTTATCAAGATTATATGCATTATTATATAAACATTTTTATTTAGCGGAGAGAAATTAAATTTAGTATCCCTCAAAAATTTAACTACGCTTATGATAATAAAAGAGGAATTTTTTATTTAGTTAAAATTATTACTATAATCTGATAATAAATATTTCCAACGTAAAAAGAAAAAATGTATCTAGTAAAGTAAACGTTCTAATTATAATTATAAGCTTACAATTAATGATGTTAAAAATTTAACCTTGACCAACATAGTATATACTATTTTATATTATTTTAATAACAACAATAGGTATATTTTTCTTATCGAACATTCATGACTACAATTGTTAATTATTTTTATGGAATCTTAATTGATAATTCATTATGATAACTTATGTTTTAAGTTTTCACAATACATTTCCTTTTTATTACTGATCACTTTTACCTATTCAAACTATTGATTACTATTTAAAAACTGTATGTAGTCTGAAAAATCATTAGAACATGCTCAGTCGTTAGTATTTTGCCTAAGGTACAAGTTAAAATCTTTTTGAATATAGTTTTCTAATTAAAAAATCTTACATAAAAACTATGTGTTCGTGATTATTGAAATAACTGAAAAATTTATCTTTCGTCTAATCAAATTGAAATCTTTACCATTATTATTTTGAAGTTTTTACATTTTAATAAAAATAGTATGATATTTATTTTCTAATACGATGAAAATACACGTGAACCCTTTAGAACGATTGTTATTGTTTCAATATCGATGTACCTTAACATTTTTAATTAACTTAATATAAGTGGATCATCATAAAGTTTATCAAAAACAAATTCACCTTAAACGCATTTTTTTCTTAAATTTTAACTATTTTACCAAAAACTAGTAACTTATTAATTAATAATTTCGTTTGCATCAAATAGTGCTTCGAAGGTAGGAAAACAAAAACTTCACTTGAACTTCATATCTGTTAAAAATAAATATAATTTATTATTGTATAGCATCGGTTTAGTTAGTAAATATGGATATGGATATTTTTTTAGAATATTGAAAACATTTGTTTGAATTTCATTGAAAATTGAAGCTAAATATCTATATTTTTTATACTACTCTACTTTTAAAAATAATATTGTATAAACTTGGGAAAAAAATAAAATGGCTTTAAAAAAAAGTAGATGTAACGGTAAAATACATTAATACTACTCTTCAAAACGGACACATTATCCAAATTTTGGTCAGTCCCTGGAGTATAATACGATAACACTAAAAATAAAAACAATACGCAGTATCAGAGTACGAATTTTAGTACATTCGTCGCTTCCTCTCCTAACTTTGATCATTTATATTCTTTTGGTTTACAAATGACCAGTTGGTATCGATGACAGCACTGTAACCGTAGTAGAAATCTCTGTCAAACAGAATTTATGGCGTGCCGTGATAAATGGCTGGGGCACTCTACAACGTGACGTTCTATATTTTTACCTTATTATATACTGAACATAATATCGTTCAACTGTGTCGTCTGCGCATAAAAATTGCATAGTAATAATATTAACGACATGCAAAGGACGTAAATGAATGGCACTTTTTTATCGTCTTGCTGAAAAAAACATTTTACAAATCATCATACTCTCAAAAATTTGGGACAAATAAACGCGGAATGTATTGTGCAGAAATGTACCATGGCATTTTACATAAAAATGGGTTATAATAAAAATACACCTCATACTGTGCACATTATGTACCATACTAAAAGTACTGTATACTATTTTATAATATTTTTACTGAGTTAGGTAGAGCGTGTTTTATATAGTAAAACTTCTAGCATAGTTACGGTAAAAAGAAACGAACTTTCCGTTGTCGTCACACAGACTTGAGTAAAAGTGCTTCATTGAATTCAACTATTGAACGAGAAAATAAAAATCTTAAAAAGTTTTTTACTAATCCTCCTTTTCTGAATTCTTTAACTTTATTGGTATCTTAGGAAACAAAAAATCAATTTCCAGCTGTACTTTGTGTAAGATTTTTACTATTCCGTGAATAGACAGTAAAAAAATAAAAACTGCAGCTATTGCTTAAGTTGAATTCTTAAAAATAAAAATATTACTAAATTTTTTTATGTTTGAAAGGATTTACAAAATGAGTTTTTTAATGACTTCAATAGAACACTTATGGCAGTTTATTTATTCTGAAAAATATTCAACCTAGACTATTTAACTTACACTAAGAAAAGTTTTAAATGATTACTTAGGAAAAAAATGCTTTAAGCCATTCTTTGGAATTAATAGCATTACATTTTATACATCTAAAACAGATTTGATATACTAGACTCTTAAGAAACTATATTTTTGCAATAATTTTGTTATAATACTTAATATATTTAATTACAGGGGATACTAAAATTAATAAAATCGCGACACTATATAGTTACAAGAATTCACAAATAGTTAATTACAATATTAATTGTTAAGAATGCCAGCCGGAGGAAGAGTTGCTAGCAAAGGTGTTGGAGTATACAACTCTGGTGGATCAAGTGGTACATTACTTAATTTATTTTATCTTAGTGTTTTATAAAACTTAATATTGTTTTATAGCTCTTAAATTTTAAAAACTATTAAAAATTAACCTTATTATTTAAATACTTTCCAAAACACAAATGACGAGTAATAATAATATAAAATAATAATAATAATAATATAAAAAAAATTAAAAATTATGCTGACAATTAAAGATATTTATATCAAAACAGTGTTTTTTTTTCTCAAAATACTTAGCGTTTGCTAGACCGATATTGCTTGACAATTTACAAAAATTATATCATATTGAAACTGTCAATGCCATATATTGAAAACATTATGTTGTAAAAAATTCTGTATAATTAGCTATTAGGTTTAATTGAACACTTTTATAATTTATCGAAATATCAAATTCATAATGCTATAACTTTTATTAACGATATTAACTTTTGACTTTACTCGTATATACTATATTATAAGTAAAAGTGATAATTAATATTCAAAATAATTACTTTTAGATTTCATTTCATACTGGTTTTAACTATACCAGGTCTTAACTGCACTGATTGTTTTCTTTATTATTTTACATTATTCATATAATACGATAAAATGTAATATAAAATAATAAAAAAATTAATTATTTACTCGATTAAAAATAAAAATAACAAAGTATTCCATTTATCAAATATTTCTATGTTTTATATGAAATGTACTTTTTTACTTAATAGGACATGCGTCTGGTGGTTTTAATGAAGAAGTCATATGGATCAGCATAGGAATGAGCATAGCAATAGTCATACTCATCACGATAGCTTTATGCTATTTGGCAAGACAACGGTGCAAAAAAAGACAGGAAATAAGCGTATACACATGAGAAAACCAAATCAATACAAAAATATTAATTGTTACTAATAAATAAAACCCAATTTTGTGTTACATTTGTAATTTCATGATAAATGTATATGTTTATTTCCCAAGACACAATTATATCATCAGTAATTGATGATATTAATTGTGTATTTAACTATGCATTATTTTAACATCGCTCGCAGCGTTAATTTCTAAATACTGAGAAAAATACACGTATTTTTTTATACTTAAGAAGTCAACATTTTTTTACTCTATTTCCCTTGTTGTCACATTTATATTTATAGATTTATTATTTTAAGTTTTATTAAAACACACTTTATGTATTCAAAGTTTTATCAAGCAAAATGCCAAATAGATCCCACAAATAGTACTCTAAATATTTATATACTAAACAATTAGCAGCACAATATTACATTTTTATACTAAAAACATAACAAATTTTATAATATTAAGTGTGAAATATTAAAAATAATAGGAATTAATTTTTTTAATATCTTATCTTTGTTGATATCTTATCAAGATATTTTCTTGGCATACAACATAAATAGGTGTACTAAAAACAATAAAAGTAACTAAGTAGTTTTTAATATTTTAATGTAAAATCTAAAACCTTATAACACAATTAAGTTATGGAGAAATTCTCTGCAAATAAAAATCAAACAATTTAAAAAAAATATTTTTTATTGTATTCATATAATATTGCTTATAGGGTTCTTTTTAATTTAGTATAAATAACACCATCTTATCTTACTACCGAAAGATAGTATTTTAAATACTTTAACCATTTGTTAATAAGTAAGTTTTTTAAAAATTAAAGTTGATAATCTTATATAGATAATGTATGCATTATGCAACTAATATAAATGTTCAGCTATATTAGTTGTAATTAGGATTATAGTAACCAAAATTGTATTATTCTTCTTATTGTATTTCGGATCACTACAATGTAATTTTAAAGTTTTATTTTGTACGATCACGTGAAATAATAATTATTTAAACTATTTAAAAATGTACTGTATATTTTGGAGGGCTCAAGAAAAAGTTGTATTATTTTATTTGTATGTATTTCCATATTTTAAATACTGTATTTAATAAAAAAAAAAAAGAAATTGAAAGTCACCTGAACTTTGAGGAAAGGGGTTGAGAACCATATAGTTACGATTTTACAAAAAATTTAAGATTTTGACTTGTTTATAAATATTGAATATTTGTATGTTTTACAATTAATTGTACAATAAAGATATATTAGAATTTTCACATTATTATATATTAGTGATTTATGCACAATATTTGTTAATTATAATTCAAATATAATATAATATAATATTCGACTTAACACATTGTAATTATAACTATTGTTCAACGGGATTCCTATTTAAATTGTTTTCAATAATGTTATCTTTACAAAAATCCTTACGGAAATGTTTTACTTAATCGATAACATTCACTATAGAGACATAACAGACATGTAACCATGATTTTATTTTGAGGGTCTAAAATAAAATATTTTGTATCACAGGCGTTCTCACAGGAGAATATAGAGGATAAATTCGCTCCATAATGAATATAATTATATAGGGTGATCTATTTATCGTAACTAACTTAATTACAAAATAAAAAAAAAACGGCAGCACAGTGGGGACATGGCATAGTAGGAACGTAGTATAGTTGAGACAAGTATAGATGATTAAAATCACTATCATTCTAAACGCTTCGATACAAATCTGTAAATAGTGTTTAATTTTAAGATATTGGTGAATTTTAATTATTCCAAAAGCAACATTAACTATTTCCTTAATTATATCCTGGTTAGTAGTTCTTTGATTTATAAGTATAATATATAATTAAATATCTATTATAGCAATTCAATGTAGTATGAAATTGATATTTGATAATTTAGCATTGTAATTTTTACATATATTATAAAAAAATAATAAAATAGTTACTTCTATGACAAACGTGTAAATATTGAAGTGCTTGCCGCAAAACTTTTTATATAATAATTTGTTATTAATTATGCATAAATGGTCTGCAAAAAATTATAATCAGAGTCTAAGAAATACTTTTATTTTTCAATTTTTTGTGCTAATTTCAAAGCGGCATTTATATTTTTTCACATTCCATCTATTATAGTATGATATAAGGAAAATAGTTTTGAATATTTCAATTGTATTATCTAAATTATATGATACAATTGAAAAACTTAGAGTTACTATGCCGCGACCCCACTGTGCTACCGTTTTTTTTTAAATATATATTTAAGTATTTTAAGTATAAATTAAGCCACATATTAATATGTGACTTTAATTTCCTTCTGGTCTGTGGCCTATTTTAGTTTTAGCTTCGATGTGAAGCTAAAAAGGTATTAACTTTACTATGATTTGTTTTTTTTAATATTTAATTTTGTTTTTGTGTCTGTTACCATATTTTTTTAGCTCTCGCCGAACCGAATTCTTTCAACTATATGTCAAATGATCACAAATTGTATCTAGTAGATGACATGATACTCGAAAATTTAAAACATTTTCCTATTACCTCGTAAATAGGGAAATCTCCAAAAAAATTACAATTTTATAAATCGCTAATTTTCAACATTTTTAAAATTTTTTTTACTTAAAACTGCCATAACTTTTTTTAAAATGACCAAATTAATATAATTTTTTTTTATAGATTCATGAGGTATTTTGTATATTTTTTTTTCAAATCTGACATTTAACCTTCCCAAAAGGGGGACCACTTTTTCACAAAAATACTGACATTTTTATATATATCTTAAATTAAAGCTTATGTAATTTTATGTAATATACGCTAATATAAAGAAAAATTTGAATTTTATTTTGTTTTCGTGGTGAAAACGGACATCAAAGTTAATAAAAAAAATACGGTTTTTGTAAAAAAATTCTTTTTTATTTTTTTAAACTATAATGGAATCATTTTTTGAAAAATATAAGGATTAAAGTAAGTCATTAAAATTATTTAAGTTCTGAATATTTCATTTTTAGAATCATTGTAAACACCAAAGGTTACTTAAAAATAATTACTATGATTTCTATTTAAATTATCTATTTCAATAAAAATGCGAAAAAAATAATAATCTTTTCTGATAAATGTATAGTAAATAGTAATTATGAAATTTCCTGACTAAATATTAATCCTAACAATATTATTTTTTTGATTCTCATAAAATCATCTATTTAATAATTTAAATTTCGAACTTGAAATTGAGCTAAAAGTTATGGTAACAAATTCAATTTTTTTGTATTTGAACTTTCAAAAAATCAACTTTAAATGACCAAAAAATAGTTTAAAATTATATTTTGCATTGATTATTTTTAATATATTAAAAATCAAAATCTGTAATAATTTAAAAACAATATTTTTTTGTTTTTAAATATTTTTTTATTGTAATAAGTCAGTTCAAAAGAAATATTAATCATTTCTATGTAACTCTAAGTTTTTCAATTGTATCATATAATTTAGATAATACAATTGAAATATTCAAAACTATTTTCCTTATATCATACTATAATAGATGGAATGTGAAAAAATATAAATGCCGCTTTGAAATTAGCACAAAAAATTGAAAAATAAAAGTATTTCTTAGACTCTGATTATAATTTTTTGCAGACCATTTATGCATAATTAATAACAAATTATTATATAAAAAGTTTTGCGGCAAGCACTTCAATATTTACACGTTTGTCATAGAAGTAACTATTTTATTATTTTNAAAAAATTTTAATTTAACACTGTCATTATCTTTCATTCTGTAACACTGGTTTCCTGCATGTCTTGTGTAATTATTTGTGTTCATATGAAATTGACTTTTGAAAACGTTTTTTTTAGATAATATATTGGATTTTGGTAATACTTTCAAAAAAAATATTTATAAAGCAAGTAAATTATCAAAAATGCTGTCAATATTATTACTATCGTAAATTTAGGCAAATATAATAAAAATAGCCAACATAAATAAATATAAAAAATATATATAATTACAAAAGAAAACTAATTAGGACAGCCATTTTTGATAGCATAGTTGATTACATCAATAAAACCATTTCGAGAAGCTTCATATATGGTATTACTACTCCATGGACAATTATTTTCAAAAGCGTATTTTAAACAACGAAATTGACCATTTGCAGCAGCAAGTCTTGTTGTGCCTTCATCCCATTTGCATCCATTTTCGTGGGCATATATTAAACAATCTAAATGTCCACGCATGGCAGCTGTAACTATTGTTCCTTCATCCCAATTACATCCATTTTCATGAGCAAAGATCAAACAGTTAATACAACCACTCGCAGCAGCTTCCCTTGTTGTACCTTCATCCCATTTACAACCATTTTTATAAGCATATTTTAGGCAGTCTAAATGTCGATTTGCAGCAGCTGCTCTCGTTGTACCTTCGTACCAATCCCACCCATGTTCGTAAGAATATATTAAACAATTTAAATTACCATGCATGGCAGCTATAACTATTGTTCCTTCGTTCCAATGACACTTGTTTTCATGAGCATACTTTAAGCAATCTACACAACCACTTGCTGCAGAAGCTCTAGTTGTGTCCTCATCCCATTCGCAACCATTTTCGTGGGCGTATTTTAATATTTCCAGATTACCTCTTAAAGCAGCAGTTCTAATTGTNATTAAACATTCGAAATTCCTATTTTCAGCAGCGACTCTTGTTGTATCTTTATCCCATTTACAACCATTTTTATGTGCATATTTTAATATTTCCAGATTACCTCTTAAAGCAGCAGTTCTAATTGTACCTACAGCCCAATTACATCCATTTTCATGAGCATATTGTAAGCATTCTAAATTACCAGATATTGCAGCTGCTTTTGTTGTGTTTTCATCCCAAGGACATCCATTTTCATGAGCGTATTGTAAGCATTCTAAATTACCAGATTTTGCAGCTGCTATTGTTGTGTTTTCATCCCACGGACATCCATTTTCATGAGCATATTTTAAAATTTCTAAATAACCGTTTTTAACAGCCATAATAATTATGCCTTCATCCCAATGGCATCCATTTTCATAGGCATATTGCAAAATTTCTAAATCACCATTAAAAACGGCTATTGTTGTTATTGAATTACCCCATTTGCATCCATTTTCATGGGCATATTTCAAAATTTGTAAATCACCATTAGAAGCAGCTATTGCTGTTACATTTTCATCCCATTCGCATCCATTTTCATGCACATATTTCAAAATTTGTAAATCACCATTAAAAGCAGCTATTTCCGTTATTTTTTCATCCCATTTGCATCCATTTCCATGGGCATATATTAAACAGTCTAAACAGCCACCTACTGTAGCAGCTTTAGTTGTACCCTCATCCCAATCACATCCATTTTCGTGGACATATTTTAAGCAATCTAAATGCCCTCCTAATGCAGCAGCTTTAGTTGTACCTGCGGCCCATTTGCATCCATTTTGATGTGCATATATTAGGCATTCTAAATTACCATAACTTGCAGCAACTTCTGTTGTGTTTTCATCCCATTCGCATCCACTTTCATGAACATATTTCAGGATTTGTAAATCACCATTAAGAGCTGATATTGACGTTATTTTTTTATCCAATGGATAACCATTTTCATAGGCATATATTAAACAGTCTAAACAGCCGCTTATTGCAGCAGCTCTAGTTGTACCCTCATCCCAATCACATCCATTTTCGTGGGCATATTTTAAACAATCAAAATAACCATCTAAAGCTGCAGCTTCAGTTGTACCTACGGCCCATTTGCATTCATTTTCATGTGCATATATTAGGCAATTTAAATTACCAAAAATTGCAGCTCTTTCTATTGTGTTTTCATCCCATGGACATCCATTTTCATGGGCATATATTAAACAGTCTAAACAGCCACTTACTGCAGCAGCTCTAGTTGTACCCTCATCCCAATCACATCCATTTTCGTGGACATATTTTAAGCAATCTAAATGTCCTCCTAATGCAGCAGCTTTAGTTGTACCTGCGGCCCATTTGCATCCATTTTTATGTGCATATATGAGACATTCTAAATTACCATAACTTGCAGCAACTTCTGTTGTGTTTTTATCCCACGGACATCCATTTTCATGAGCATATTTCAAAATTTCTAAATGACCTCTTATGGTAGCTGTAGTAGTTATACCATTATCCCATTGGCATCCATTTTCGTGGACGTATTTTAAAATTTGTAGATCACCATTAAAAGCAGCAATCCTAGTTGTACCTTCATCCCATTTGCATCCATTTTCATGTACATATTTTAAAATTTCTAAATTACCTCTCATAGTAGCTGCAGTAGTTATGCCATCAACCCATTGGCAACCATTTTCGTATGCATATTTTAAACAATTTAAATTACTTTCTGTAGCAGCAGCTATAATTATGCCTTTATTCCAGCGGCATCCATTTTTGTGAGCATATTTTAAACATTCCAAACTGCCTTTTTTTGCAGCTGCTTCTGTTGTTGTTTCATTCCATTTACAGCCATTTTCATGAGCATATTTTAGGCATTCTAAATGGCCATTTATTGCAGCAGCACTTGTTGTTTCTTTATCCCATCTACATCCATTTTCATGAGCATATTTTAAGCATTCTAAATGTCCATTTGCAGCAGCGGACCTTGTTGTTTGTTTATTCCAACTACAGCCATTTTGATATGCATATTTTAAGCATTCTAAATGACCATTTGCAGTTGCATTCCATGTTGTTTCTTTATCCCATCTACATCCATTTTCATGAGCATATTTTAAGCATTCTAAATGCCCATTTGCAGCAGCGGCCCTTGTTGTTTCTTTATTCCATCTACATCCATTTTCATGAGCATATTTTAAGCATTCTAAATGACCATTTTCAGCAGCAGCCCTTGTTGTTTCTTTATCCCATCTACAGCCATTTTCATGAGCATATTTTAAGCATTCTAAATGACCATTTATAGCTGCATCCCTTGTTGTTTCTTTATCCCACCTACAGCCATTTTCATGAGCATATTTTAAGCATTTCAAATGACCATTTTCAGCAGCGGCCCTAGTTGTTTCTTTATCCCATCTGCAACTATTTTCATGAGCATATTTTAAGCATTCTAAATGATCATTTTTAGCAGCAGCCCTAGTTGTTTCTTTATCCCAACTGCAACTATTTTCATGAGCATATTTTAAGCATTCTAAATGACCATTTTCAGCAGCGGCCCTTGTTGTTTCTTTATCCCATCTACAGCCATTTTTATGTACATATTTTAAGCATTCTAAATGACCGTTTGCAGCAGCTTCAGTAGTCGTATTTTTATCCCATTCGCAACCACTTTCATAAGCTTGTTTTAATGTTTCTATTTGACCAATTGCAGCAGCTGTACTCGTCGTACCTTTTTCAAATGGACATCTTTTTTTGTTACCCGATTGTATATTTACAATGCCTAAATGAGCACAATAATTAATTAAATTTTGCTGTCTTCAAATTTTATTTAAATTACTAAATAATATATCATCAAGAAAGTAGTAGTTCTACTATTGTGTTATTTGTTTTTGTATTAAAAATTTTTAATTGTTGAGTTTAATTAAACAAAAAAGTTTGTAAATTTTGAAAAATATTGTGAAATGGAAGCATTTTTGTAATTAAAAATAAAAAAATACTTTCAATGTGATATTATTTTAAGTCTGTAGCTCTACTTATTGAATTATTTATGATAGTAGAATTATTTTGTATAATATTAGCGTATTTCTGATTTATACGACAGAGTAGTATTTCTCGAATACAATTTTATGCATAAATACATTTTTTTGTACAAGAAATTATTTGAATACATTTTATCTAAATAATAATTTATCAATGTTTGTTGTATATGTCCAATTGTTTGGCATATACGTATATTGCATTATAATGTAATTGATAATAATCAATAAAAATACTATAATCTGTATTGCATATTAATAATAAATAAATAAAATAATTTAGCTGTCATAATAATCACACTGTTCAATACATAATTTAACTACTGTTAACAATACTATCATAATATAATGATCATGTAACTTTTAATCTGTAAAATAAATTGATATCCACTAAAAGCACTGACAACAATATCCTTGGATTGGGGGTACCATCACACGCTAAAATCCTTTCAGACTCCAGTACGATATTGTCAAATTTATACAAAGAACAATTGTCAGCCACAACCCCTTGTTGTTGTCCGCTACCTTTTTTACACATCTTATTTATATATGAAAAAATTTGTTTTAATTATTTATCTTATGACAAATTACAAATCCGATACCTCTGAGTATATATATATATCAAAATTTATCGAATGATCTTATAACAATTTGTGGAAACAAAATATGAAGTAAGTAAATTCATGTTATCCAATTTATTTACAGCTAATAAAACTGAATAGAAAACGACGAAGCAATAGATCATTCATTATATTTATATTGTAGAATATTATATTAGGATGGTTGGTTAAGGTTATGTACATAGTCACGTTACATAGTATCCGTGAACTGGCTGGTCGTTCCGTTGCCCTTGTGCATATTATTAGGTACCAACCTAATAAAATACTATACTTTATTAACCCTCAGCAAAGAGATATTGCATTTATTATTTTTATATCTTCTTGTCTTCGTTGTTCTAAACCCTCGAACCACACAACCCCGATAGAATTCATACATATTATAATTACAACCACTTATATATTCGGATAGCATCGTTATGTAGAATGGCTTAAAGGAGACTATTATCAGCAGCACTGTTATCATTTTAATAATTTGTATTTAATTCAACACTAAAATAATACTTAATTTATTTTTTAAGAGCGCAATTTTATCATTTCTACATAAATTATAAGATGAGTTAACAAATTATAAGTTAATTTAAAAAAACAGATTTAATCAGAAAAATACCGGATTAATGCTATCCGTGCGTCTATACTCCTCGACCTAAATACACCACTAATATCAAACCATTGGTATTGAACTGATTCTTAGCACTTCACCAGTTAATACCCCAGAACTTAGATTACATATTACTATTGTTATAATTGTTTAAATCTAATAAAATTGTGTTCATAAATGTTTAAATGTTTAAAATAATATTATATAATATCACATCATTAAATCTAATATAAAGTATTCCAAAATATTTTATTACAAAAATATTATAATTAAATTATGCAATAATTAACAATTTAAAAATAATCCTAATTAACTATAAAAGACAAAAAAAAATGTGTGGTTACAATATTTAGATGAATCTCGTATGAGATTTTGCTCCAGGCTCCAAATTTGGTTTCAGATTTCTTCCATCATTTATAGTTTTTTTGATAATAATTATTATTTAATTATTAATTATTAATTATCAATTAAAAATAGTGTTTAATTATAATTACACACTATTTTTAGAATCGTAAATATAGTTTTTTCGAAATTTTGAGATGTTTTTCCTATAAACAGCAATGCTATCAGTTTTAGATTGCGTAATAAGATAAAGAATTACATTTTTAAGATCCTCATAAAAATATCCATTAAATGGGTATAAATATATAACTGGAAGTTAAACCCAAAAAATTTTATAGTGAAAAGTTCAGCTCGATTTTTTGATAATTGAGTTCTATAATGAAGTTTAAAAGCTTAAAAAAACAAGATAAACTTGTTACAGCAGTCTCAAATTTTGCATAAAACTTAAATAAAATAAATTTGGAGATTTTTAAGAGAACAAATTGTTTTCCTTTCTCGCAATATGTCAGACTGTTACATGATCCGTTGGTTTATTAAACGTATATCAACAAATCGGTTAAAACCTATTGTTTGGGATGGAGGTAATAAATGGTATATTACTTATCCGGTCATTACGCTTTTTTTTATACCCTTGGTCAGTTGCCTAGTATACCACTCCAGGGACTTACCAACCATGTTAGTGTATAGTGCTGTAATAAAGTCACTGGTGGTGGGAGGGGTCGCCTGGGCACATATCTATGTAGTACTGAAATGTGTAAATGTATATATATTTATGTATAGTGTATACCTTAAAGCTAAGTAAATAAAATAAATAACAAATAACTCAAAGTGTAAAGATCAATAAATAAATAATATTTTTAATAAATAATAATAAATTAATTAAGCCCCTTGACTTCGAGCCTTTAGTCTTCTACCAAGGTATAATATTAAAATTTTATTTAATTTTTATTTATTTATTTTATTTATTACACGCACAAACAATTATTCAATAATTCAAATAAATACAGATAAAAACTACAAGAAAATTTCAAACTCAATAATGAAATAGAAATAATATACAACAATAATCTAACCATAACCCTTTTGTTTTGACTACAATACTGTAATTAAGCTCTCCTGGCGTTAAATCCCTTGCCTTATGCACAGGTATACAATTAATTAATATAAAACTATTATTCAATTTGTTCAGTAAGTTATTTCATAAACATGGATAACAACAGAAAAGATAATTTAAGTAAAATAAAACTCAACAACTAAAGATAATTAAATAGATAGGGAATATAAATTGTGATATATTTCAGCTAATATCATACAAATTCAATATTTTATTTGAATAATGTTTTAATTCATACATTTAATCTAAATAATTTTAATCATTATTATTTTTAGTAGTAAAAAAACTTAAAATACTTATTTTATCAATTAGATATTTAATCCACATATTTATGTGGTGGTTATGCATGTTAATTCATTTGATCATTTTTTACACGTGAATTATTTCGGCATGAGGGCGATAATATGATTTTTTAGTTGCAATGTAAAATTCAGAAGGTATTAATTTTACTATATATTCTTTTTGTGTCTGTTACCATATTTTTTAAGCTCTCGCCGAACCGAATTATTTCAATTATACGTCAAAAGATCACAAATTGTATCTAATCGAAGACATTACACTCAAAAATTGAAATAATTTTTCTTCTTTCCCATAAATGGGGGAAATGCCCAAAAAATTACAATTTAAAAAATCAGTTATTTTCGACATTTTTAAAATTTTTTTTTCTTAAAACTAAAATAACGTTTTTAAAAATAGACAATTTAAAATAATTTTTTTTTATGGATACCTTAGATATTTAACTATCATTTGACATATTTTTAACTTATCTTTTAAACATTTTCTGGAAATACTGAAATTTTTATATTGAGAAAAATGACTTTGAAATTTCGAACTAGCTTAAATTGTACTTTTTATCTACCGACAAATGTGATGTACAGTTGCTGCATCAATAACGCCTATTTTATACGCTCGGTGTACGAGGTTCGAACCCCGCCTGTCGATTTGACAATATTTTTGCATTTTTTCTTAATTCTTTTTGAGGTGAAAAAAATTCAAAATTCCTTTGATTTTTATTTCATTTAGATTGAATAACTTCAATGAATATCAATGAACCCATTACAGTAGTCTCCTCTCGTGAGAAAATAATTCTTAATCTTTATCAATTAAAATGTCACTAAAAAAAATTTGTTTTCAATTGTTGAAAAATATATTGTTTTTGGTACTTTGAAAATATTATAGTAATAATAATACATATTTATCTAAAAAAGTACAATATCATGCTAAATTTTATTAAAAATATTATTATATTTCAAAATATACATAATAAAACCAAGTAAATAAAATTATATGTAAATTATATGTATTATTAAATTATTATATGTAAATAATTCCCATTAGAATAAAAAAACATGACACTAGCATTATGTACCTAACAATGCTTCAACTTTATAACACTGTTAAATTACTTTTATTAATTATAATTATTTATTTAATATTATTTAAATAAACCATAGAATATTAGTAATTATGTATTAAATAGTATCAAATTGATTAAATAATAATATATATCAAACACAGAATTAATTATTAATAATACAATTATCAATGTGCAATAACTACATATTATACTGTACCTTAATAAAATTGTTTTACTCTAAATTATTAACTACATGCAATTAATAAATAAAAAGTTATATTTATACTATAAAAAAAAAATTATTGGTAAATGTAAATTTTCTCTAATATTCTTAGAAATGACACGAACCCAATGAATTATTTACAATTTCTTATTTTTATTGTTAGCTAATGTTATAAATATTTCGGAATAATTAATTGATTTTTGATTTTAATTTAGTATATATTTTTATCCATATACTTTTATATATTTTGTATTTACAGAAAATATGTATATTATATACTTGCATACATTGCTACTGCAATTTAACTTATTGTGCCTTATACCCAAGTACTGTTTTTGTATTTAATATTTGACAAAATTGGCTCTTAATAAAAATAAAACTATTTTTTTTGAAATAAGCCAATTGCAAGTTCCATTTTAAAATTTTAATAATATTTTTAATTTTGAAAATAAATTTATTTTTACAAAATTTCAAACTAATAACAGTTAAACATTTTTTTAATAAAAATAATGATGACAAAATTATGATCTAATAATTTGATAAAAAAATAAAAGGTTTTCATATTTTCCAAACACATCGTATACAGTATACATTCGTTTTTATATCATCTCTAAAACCACCTATACCTATATACCTTAAATTAATATGACCAAAATATAATAATTGGCAATAACCGATGTATTACTATAAGTAACACATCATAAACGCTACAATTAGCTACCTGTATTTATAGTCCCGCTTATTATGTACATGTATATAATCTTGAGAAATAGAAATTTTAAAGTGTTATCACAAACAAATTATTAATTTAAATAAAATATTCAAATGTTAATAATTTAAAAAAAAAAACACTATCAATTTATCAAACTAAAAATATATTTCCGTTTTAAAAAACAGTGGATAACTAAAAAAATCCAAAAAAAAAATTTTTCAAAATTATTATTATATTGAAAAATACTGACTGGCAAATGTTAAAAGAATCACTTTGTATATATACTAGGTGATCGGTATATCATAAACCACTCCGTTTACTCTCAAAATAAATACAATATTAGAAAAAGAATGCCTTCATTATATTTAACTTAACTGGAGTAATAATTTTTTTTCAATTATTGTATTTATTTTAAAAGTAATTGAGTGGTTTATGATAAATTGATCAATCTGCGTATTTATAAATATGATATAACACTAACAGGGAAACTCGAAATTAAGGATGAAATTTTCAATAATTTTAGGTGATTTGAGTGATATTTAAAAACTCTGATTAACTTCTCGCTGCACTGCTGACGTGGTTACGTCTTAAAAACGGAACATATTAATTTTTATTAAACTAGTCAGAGTAGAGCGGCAACGCCACAATAAATAATTCATTAATATTTTATAATGATCTAGTATCAGCAGTAAGTTCCAATGATCGTATTGATACTACGTATACAGATCTTAAAAAAACTTTCGATAGTATGAACCACTCTATTGTAATTCAGAAATTAAAATGATACGTTGTAAAAATCCAATTTTATAATGGTTTTGTCGAATAAAAAAAATAAGAAAAAATTGAAAAGTATATTTTTAAAATAATAAATGTAACATTGGGAGTACCTCGTCTTTGATATTGATTCTTTTTTTCAGTGATTTGTGTAAGAGATTTAACCATTGTAAATTTGTATTATTTGCAGATGATATTAAATTATATATGCCAATTAAAATAAATTTTGATAAGTTTCAATCAGATTTAAATGACTTTTATGATTAGTGTCATGAAAACTGATTAATAATTAACGATTCCAAATCATCTGTACACGAATAAAAAGTTTTAATATTCACCAATATGTGATTAATTGTTGTAAATAACATTAAGGATTTTGGTGTTTTTTTTCTAAAATAACTTGCCCTTTAAAGAACACATTAAACATATGTACAATAAAACTTCTCATGGCTTATGATATATTACACGTAATTGCAATGAATTTAGAAATTTTTTGTGTTCAGAAATATATATTGCATTTGTCAGATCCACTCACAAATATGAGTCCGTGGTTTGGTCTCCATACCGAATAGGAGAAATACATAAAAGTAAAGAAATTAAAAAAATAATTTCACTTATGATTTATTACTAATAAAATGTAAATGGAGATAAGTTATTCATCTAAATATGTTATTTCTCTTGCCTAGAAGGAAGTTTATTAAATAGGAGTTTAATTTTTATTTTACTTAATAATCGATAAAATTGTCTAGAATTATTGGGATTGTTCCTTTTAAAGTACCTAACATTCATACTCGGATAGAATACTTTTACGAATAACTTTGGAAATACTTCTTTAAATCATTATATCAAGTCTAAAAATAATTTTTTTTATAAAATATAATACAGAACTCAGTCCAAGAGAGTCAAAGTTGTCAAAAAATTTTAAATACTCGTATTCTAAAATTCTTTTTTTTTTCAAATTATTTCTAAATATTTTATAAATTACAAAAAACAAATACTTAAAAATTAATTTTTACTTAAATGTCGGTATTTTAAATAAATGTACATCCATCAAAATCCTTGAGTACAGATTAATTAAAATAAGTTGATTTATTCTGCGACACTTTAGCTAAGTCGAAACTTTATTGCTACATGCAGTTTAATAATTTATCTTAGTGTTGTCGTAACACAAAACAGAAAGTAAAATGTACGAAGAAGATTATGAGGATGAGCCTGCTGTCTAGGTATTCACATGCGTGTTATTGTACAGCAGTCACCGTGCTCGGCTGATACTCCGAGTTAGCTTTGAAAGGCTGTTGTTATAGGAAGGCAATAAGGATAACACTTATGTATGAGGTACAGACGAAGCGCAAGACACAAATACTCTGAAATGTTGAGAAAGAGAGTAGATAGGTTAAAAAGGAAAAACAAAGACTTTACTTTAAGCAGTAAGTCGGACAGCGAGAACCGAGTACTGAGACTGATAAATGACACAAGGCACTGGAGTCGACTGACCAAGATGGCCAGGTCTTTTGGGTTTTTATAGTAATTTGGACTATTGCCAATTTAGCAATAAATGTTAATTGTTAATTCATCAGTCTCAGGAAGCGGATATGCTGTCTGTATTTTATTATAATAAATTCTCACAATAATGTTAACGTAACACCATCAGTGTGTTTAAATTATTCTAATTTGTGAAATTAAATGTAGTTTAAGTTATTTAATTAATTTTGAGAATTACTATATTGTTAATAATGTCACTTATGTTCTGCATGTTATACCTTCTTATATATTTCTTTATTTTTTAAAAACTCACTGTACTGTTTACCCATACTTAGGTATAAAATTATAATAAATAAATAATAGTTAGTTTTATATTTTACAATATATCTCATAATTATTTATTTGAATACTATTCGAATAAACTATTATCCTGCTGAAAATTTGTTCAAATAATTTTTGTTCTCAAATAATTTAAATTAATATGCATCCGAATAATAATATAAAATTATTTTAATAAATTTTTATACAGATGGCTGTAAATTAATATTTCGAATAGTTTTATATTCGATTAAATATTAATCTATATGAAAATTCATTCAACACTAATAACGACATGTATAAAAAAAAATGATAGGGTGTGGTCGTTCTCGTAACTAAGAAATAAACAAAAATCTTAGAAGTTTTTTTATTTTAGCTTCGATGCAAAGCTGAGAGAAAGTATTCATTTTACTATAATGTGCTTTTTTTTTTTTGTGTCTGTTACCACTTTTTTTTAGCTCTCGCCGAAACGATTTCTTTCAACTATACGTCAAAAGATCTCAAATTGTAACTAGTTGATGACATGACACTCTAAAATTGAAAAATTTTCTTAATTACCCCGTAAATAGGAAAATCTCCAAAAATATTACAATTTTATAAATCGCTAATTTTCAACATTTTTTCAATTTTTTTTTACTTAAAACTGCTATAACTATTTTTAAAATGACCAAATCAATATATATTTTTTTTTATAGATTCATGAGGTATATATATTCCCTGTGGATAGGGGATAAGAATACTTCCACGCCCCTTTGCCAGTCGTAAGAGGCGACTAATGAGGTTACGTCAGGTCGTCAGCCGGCGTGAAATTTTTGTTAAATAGTATGAGGTGTCCTGAACAAAACTTAGGCGAATTGTCTCATCTCGGATGTACGTGGGGACAACAGGACCCCAAGTAGTTAGCATTAAGGCGAGGAAGAAGAAGAATTCATGAGGTATATTCCTAATTAAAAAATAAAATCGATTTATCACTATTACCTTCCTATATGAGTAATTCAGTCAATGATATTTTTTTGGAGAAATTATGTGTCATACCGCATATTAAGTTATTTTAATTTCTTTTCTATAATTAAAATTAAAATTCTTTTCGCTAAGACAATTATTATAGACTTTGTAACCAATTTCCTTTGAGTGAGTGCTATTATCTCCCACTCAATGTCGAATATACGGGAATTTTTTATAAAATAAATATTCAAACCATACAAAATAAAAAAAAATTTTATTATCCTCTTAAAAATTACTATTTAAATTCAGAAAATTTCGCAGTACTTAAAATTTTTGGCTTAGATTTGTTATTACCATACTTGGGAAATACAATACTTTTTTGAATACTCTAGAAAAACTTTCTTCAATCCTAACCTAACCTAAAAAAATATTTTTAAATCTAAAACATGCAATTTATACATTTATATGTAAAAATTACCAATAAATTAATGTAAAATTAATTTTTCAAATATAAGTGTTCGGTGATTTTATAATATATAATATGTTTAAGAATATTTAAAAAAAATTTTTGTTACACAAAATGTGAGTATTTTAAATTTTCAACTTTGATTCTATTGGACTGAGTTATGTATTTTATTTTATAGAAATAAGAAATTTTATATTTGATATAATGATTTTAAAAAATATTTCCAAACGTATTCTACCCTGGTATTACATTTTTGAATTTATACAAGTATAATTTTTTTTAACACATTAAATATAAATATTTCTTTAAATGTACTTTTTTTTTTTGAAAATCCGATTGTTTCTTTTTATGTATGGAAGTTCCCAAAATATTGAAACATAATTATCATGGGTTAACTTAATAAAATTACTCTTTGAAAATGTTTCAAATATTAGTATCAATTTAGAAATATATTTGATAAACTTAATACGCATAAATAATGTAAAATAGAACTTACCTTCATTAAATATCAAACAGGAATTTATCAATAAGAAAAATATCAGTTGCCAGTTCTAGAATAAAATAAAATAACCTTTTATTTGATTTAATTTGAGTACATCATATAAAATGAATTTCTCACCTCCATTTCCTCTTTACTTAAGTGATATTTTAACTAATGACAATTTTTCATTTAAGTAGATGTATATATAAAAAAATCACCAATATAATTAATTATTTTTTTTATATTTTGAATTCAAAACGATTATTTACTTAATCTTTTTAATCAATTTATTTATACACATGTAGAAAAAACCAAATCAGGATTGGAAAAAACACGTGTTTGAGTTAATAAATTTTTAAAAATTATTAATACAAATACAACTATATAAAGAGTGAGTCACAAAGAAATGACAAATTCAATAACTTTTGATCAATTTAATGTTTTAAGTTAATTTCTTGTTTAAATAATTTATACTTTAGGACTATACAAATAACATAACATATTTTTAATTTATTAATAAAAGTAAGAAATTTAAAAGTTACGAAAAATGTAAAAAAAGAATTTCACAATAGATATTTGTATAGTAGGTTCTGACAAAAAAATTTGGTAAAAATATCTATAATTAATGTTCTGTAGTAAATTATCTGCTACACTTTAAAGTTGATGAAAATTTAAAATTTTGTATTTAATTCTGCGATATCAAACATTATAATATAAATTGAGAAAAGGATAGAATAAAATGAAATCATTCAAATATTTATAATTTATTTCTGCCACTAGAAGGTAAATACTTATCAAGTATTACTTATGCTTGAATAAATTATAGAATATTAGTTGGTAACAATTTATGGATCTTTTAGTCATTTTAATTAAAGTATTTTGTATAATAAATTATTTACTTCATATTTGGGAATGAACTTTAATTTTGTTTTATAGTTTTATATGTAAAGTATATTATTTACCTGCATTTTGGTTCTTCATCTTTTTACTTAAGTGATATATTCTAAGTAACTTTTGACAATTTTTTGTTTAAATAAGTGTATGTATAAAAAAAATCATCAATATAATTAATAATTTTATTTATATTTTAAAATTTAAAAGATTATTTTATGTAAATAATAAAATATGTATACTTTATTACTTATTTAAGTATTTTAATCAGCGTATTGATACACATATAAAAAGAATAGGCTAAATCGGGATTGGCTAAAGCACATAATTAATTTAATAAAATATGGTGAATTATTAATACAAATACATACATATATATATATGTATGTGTGTGTGATGGGAGTGATCAGTTTATCATAATACTCACGATTACTCGCAAAATAAATACAATATTGGAAAAATATTATATTGGACCATTATTTAATGTGATGACTGGAGGTGAGGAGTGGGCGTTGTTATTTTTATATCGTTAAGGTATAAAAATGAGAAAAACTCCAAAGTACTGGTCCAAAAGTTGTTATCAACTAGTCATTTTTTCAATTCCCTATTTTTTTATTTATATTTATTTAAAAAAAATAAAGTTGACAACCTTTTAAGTGTTGAGTGATGATTCTAAGAAGTAATTATTAGCTGATAAATCAAGCACTAAAAGAAATCAATTTTTTTTAGCTTCGATACGATTTAAATATTGTATTTACTTTGAAAGTTATCGATTTGTTAACCGATTATCCCGTATATATAGTGATTCTTATGACATTAACCACTCGATTTTTCTTATAATTGTAATTATGCTAAGGAATTTTTTAGCTTCGATGCGATGCTGAGAAGGTATTAATTTTACCATGTTGTTTTTTTTTTTTCTGTCTGTCACTACTTTTTCTCAGCTCTCCCCGAACCGATTTATCTCAACGATACGTTAAAAGATCACAAATCGTGTCTAGTTGAAGACATATCCTCAAAAATTGAAAAAATTTCTTTCGTTCCCCGTAAATGGGGGAAATTTCCAAAAAAATTACAATTTTATAAATCATTAATTTTTGACTTTTTTTTTCTTAAAACTACCATAACTTTATAAAAAATGAACAAATTAACATAATTTTTTTTTTATATATTGAAACCTTAGATATTTTCCTTTCATTTGACATATTTTTTTTGAAAATTTAACACTTAACCGGCAAACAGGGGGGGTTTAAAATAGTAACTTTTTTACAAAACTCAATTTTTGAAAGTGTTTCGGAAATACTGCGTCCTTTATACATATATCAAATTAAAGCTTACATTATGTACTATAAGTTAAAAAAAAAATTGTCCCGACGACCTATCTTCTAAGTACAAATAACCATCAAAATTGAACAAAAAATGTAATTTTTTATCTTTTCAATATACTTTTGAATGAGAGTGATAAGTAATAATTGCCTTATCTAATTTCTTATCATGGTATTAATGCCAAGTTTGTAATGTATACACATTATCATCATATTTATACACAATAATCATGAAAAGATAGCGTTTTCTTCTGTCCTTTTATCAATACGTATTTCAATGTTTAATACCGTAAAATAATACATGAAAATTCAAATTTTCACAAACTTCAAAACGCTACAGAATATTTACTACTCNACAATGAGAACAATAGATACCCGTTTCCTGACTTACTGAACACCCTGTATATATAATAATGGTATTTAATTATAAACCTGGAGTGCACAAGCAAAAGTATAATGTAATTGGTATTGGTAGAACTTATTTATTTTTTCTTTAAAAAGGAATACCTTTAATTTATTATAAGTTAGTAGTTGTATAATATATGAGCTGGATACCCCCCTAAACCACATGATATGGGTTTATCCTGCCATAGTTAGACGTGAGGTGGAAACAGTCGGGGGGGATATGGTGAAAGGCATAGGGATGCCTTCCCATGAAAGGTTCAGAGTATAATAGAGGGGGCTCTCTCATGACAGTAGATATCACAAGTATGGGGGTTAATCCACATGTGGGGGTACATAAGAAGGGGGGGCTATGAAAAGATGAATAGTTTATTAGAAATTACTTATTAAATTGTAATTAATAAGAAATTATGAGATAAAAATGATTAAGTCGTGAAGGAATGGAGTTTAGGTTTTGCGATTCGCCGAATTTATAATTGATTTTGTTACATTTAATGAGTATTTCGCATAAAAGACGAATTATTACTCGAGTAAAATTAATAGTGTTGTGTCAGTTAAACGTCTTAAAAATGCTTTCTTGTGACAAGTGTGAAAAAGTGTACGTTGTCAAAAAACTGTTTGATGAGGCATAGGAAAATCCATGATGGAATGCGATTTAAGTGTTATTTATGCTCATCTACTTTTTCGGACAAATGCGGACTTGTACAGTTATCTTGATATATGTATTGTATACCCTGGTATATTCATAGTATACCGAGGTAGATGGAACATCATATAGTATATCTTGATATATTACAGAAAATTGGAAGTATTTTGAGAATTACATAAATTTAGAAATATGTGAAAATATTTGAATGCAGAAAAGTGAAAGGTGTAATCAAGCGGCGACGGCGGCTATTAGTCCAACGAAACCCAACTTTAGCTATGCGATGTGTATGCCTTTGACCATAGAGAGCCTCCTTTCCTTGACTAACGTATGTATTAAAACAGTAGATCAGCGGTTTACCTCTACATAGAAGGTAGGTGATGATGAAACTCATCATAAGGTGATCATTATTACGATATTAAAGTAAATATATTAATATGTACAATATTATATTATTTCATAAGAATTCAGTTATTCTGTAATTAAAGAGAAAATATTTATACGTTAGAAATAATATTTTATCAAATTCTTTTTTGATTATTCAGTCACACTACCGCGTTTGTTAATAGACATTTTTTGTTAATGTGTAATCGTTATTGTATAAAACATATTTATACACATACTCTATTACATATATTTGTATAAAAATATTTAGAAATCGAGAGTTTAAAATTAATTATTATGACATTAAAGTGAAATTACTTAAGTGGTAAAGTAAAGGACTCTTAAATTAGAAGATACATCATAATTATTTGAACAATTTGATAATTTAAAGTTTTTATGAGCAATATTTTTTGTTCAATATTATTTCTAAGTTCAGCGCTAAACTATAATGAAAATGTACTTTTTCCGTTATAATACGTGAGTACTTATTTAAGAATCACGTCATTCAAACATTATAACATTATAACATTATAACATTTATTAACAAATGCAATTCTTTCCCAATAAATTATTCCCATTTATTAAATTCAACTCTCTTGTTATTACATTTTAATATTTAAGTATAATCAACTCATCTTATTATAGTATTAGCAATTATCATTGCAGACATATAATCAAAGACATATTAATATAATAATTAGTTTTATGAATTATATTTAATTCAGAAAAAAATAAAGATAATTGAACAAAAAAATCTAAGAATATAACTAAAAATTAAATAATGTAACAACAAACAAATATATTAATAAAGCAATAAAATGATTGGTTATGAAAAGGCAAACAGTTCATAATAAACGTTATGAAAAAACCCAGCACAGGGGGGTCGCGGCACAGTGGTGACGTGGCATAGTTGGATCAAGTATAATGATATCTGACAGTGATTAAAATCACTATCAAAAATAAACGCTTCGATGCAAATCTTTAGATAGTGTTTAATTTTAAAAAAATTGGTGTTTTATTCCAAAAGCTACTTGATCTGCTGGTTCCTTATTAATATCTCGATTAAGATAAAGTATGTCGAATGAAAAAAGGTTTATTAAAAAATATTATTTCTCATAAAAAAATTGTGTGGATCCATAAACTTTTCAATAAGTTATAGCATTATAAAGTTAAATATAATATAAATAATAAAATCGAAAATTTTCACACAAAAATAGCATTCGGTAGCCGTTTTCACCATGAAGACAAGTCCAGAGGTCAAATTTTTTTTTTTTAAATAAAAGTACATTACATTAGCTTTAATTTAAGGTATATATAAAAGCGTCAGACCTAAGTTAAGTTGAAAAAGTTGTCATTTTAAATCCACCCCTGTGGGCAGAAAAAAGGTCATATTTACAAAAAAAATATACCAAATGATAAGTAAAGACATCAAGCATCTATAAAAAAAAAAAAAAAATAAAAAAAAAACACATCATAGTAAAACCAATACCTTTTCAGCTTCGCATCGAAACTAAAAAATATATATAATATAAAAGGATATCATTGACAGCGCACAAACTTCCATTAACAACGTTAAGGAATATATACATTTGCCAGTTGAATGCAAATGAATAGGAGTTATAAGGTTGTATAGTATTTTATAATCAAATCAGTTTCACCACCGTACTCAGTCCAATAGTTTTTATTGCTTCTATGTTAGCATAAACAGTAGTTAACATTTCTTTTGGCGGAGGTGTTACGACAATTTCAATTAATAAAGACTCTCCTTCAAAGTGCTTTGACATCTCATAGACTTCTTTTCAGTTAAACAACATCATATGTCAAGCAAGTAAATTTTTAACAAACCATCATTCGTCTCGTCCATAATTTTCCCACGGTACCATTCAGCGCCAAAAAATATCAAGTACATGTCGTACTTCTCAACTTTTTGAATACGTCTCAAGTTATTTTCAATTTTGCGTAGATTTTCGCACAAGGTGATAACAGACTTTCTACTCTCCATCGTGTGTACAAGATAACATGTCTTCGTTCGTTTTTGAACTATCATTATCTGTGGAAAAATTATAGTAATAAAAGATTGTATGTATGATAATTATAAATAACTAACTTTTTGCATCTCGCCTAGTTTTAATGTTGGTTTCTTAGTACATAGGTCTTTTGTTGTTATGTCAGTGCTAAGATTTCGTTCTTTGCAGTATTTTACTTTAACTTCATATCGGTTCATATCTGTGTTCTTTGTGCCACACTGTTTAGGCTGCGTTTCTCTCGGAGTAACGGTGTCCTTGTACTGTTTAAGTCGGTCTTGAGCTGAATAACGTGTATTATTGGTTTTGTATTGTTGTCTATTTTCGGTTTGTTTGAATTTATTTGATTCGTGTACAATTTGTGGTTCTTCAGTTTTCCGGTATTTCATAAGTCTATCCTGGGCCGAATATAGTTTTTCGTTGTTCACTGGATAACGTTTAGCGTTATATGTTGCATAATTATTCGGTTTAAGTCCAGGTTTGTACGCATTCTTCTTTGTATAATTCTTTTCATATCTATTGCCGACGTCTTTGGCTTTCAAATTCTCAGCATTCCAAATCTGAGTGTTTAGACTTTTTTTAGATGTTGAATATATCAATACAAGTTCATTTTTGTCAATACATGCCTTAAAAATTATAAGTATAAATAATTATGCTATTTACACATATTTTTCACTTACGATGTTAAATACTTCTTTCTTTTTGATAACATTGGTAAGGATATTCATCGAGGACGTGTCGAAAAATTTCCCACATATTCTTTGAAGTTTAACGCGATACTCTTCGGGCTGTTCAAGATTTTTGTCATTTACTTTGGTAACTGTTAAATTTTGCATGTAGTCATAATACCTTATAACAATCCTATCACCTCTTTCTAACGGTGCCATAATTATATTCAATAATATCGCAAATGAATTTGACGGCTGTTTTCGGAAATAGTCAATATGTTCGACTTGCGAATGTCGCGTTGATTTCAAGATTTTTGAATTTTGATTTCGACGTGACTGATACTAATAGACTAGAGACTAATAGACTAGTTTGGCTTCAACAAGAGCTTGTATGTTCTTCGTTCGCTGGTTAGACTAAAAGTCCCAATGAATTTTTAGTTTACTCGATCTTTTATACTAATTTTTTTGGCCAACAACAAATAACGTTGCTAAAACAAATTTTCATTATTTCAAAAATAAATATGTTATTTAACGACCACCATAATAGATTGTTTTCAGCCAATATTTAAATTATATTTTTTCGACTTATACATATTGAAAAAAAATTATTTTAGCAACGTTATTTATCGTTGGCCAAAAAGTCTTGTTTACTTTTTATATAAGCCAATTAATATAACAAAATATTTTTAATGATAAGCTAACAATTATTAAATTTGTTTAATAAAATAACTGATTTCGGTCACTAAGTTACAATTGCTTTTTATTCTCATGTTTATGATCATAATAGATTGTTTTTAGCCAATATTTAAATTATATTTTTATAACCAACCGAAATGAGTTATTTTATTAACATTTGGTTAAATCTCTTACACAAATCATTGAAAAAAAGAATCAATATCAAAGACGAGGTACTCCCAATGTTACATTTATTATTTTAGAAATATACTTTTCAAATTTGTCTTATTGTTTTTTATTCGACAAAACCATTATAAAACTGAATTTTTACAACATATCATTTTAATTTCTGAATAAAATAGAGTGGTTCATACTATCGAAAGTTTTTTTAAGATCTGTATACGTAGCATCAATACTATCATTAGAACTTACTGCTGATACTAGATCATTATAAAATATTAATGAATTATTTATTGTGGCGTTGCCGCACTACTCTGACTAGTTTAATAAAAATTTATATGTTCCGTTTTAGAGACGTAACCACGTCAGCAGTGCAGCGAGAAGTTAATCAGAGTTTATAAATATCACTCAAATCACCTAAAATTATTGAAAATTTCATCCTTAATTTCGAGTTTCCCTGTTAGTGTTATATCATATTTATAAATACGCAGATTGATCAATTTATCATAAACCACTCAATTACTTTTAAAATAAATACAATAATTGAAAAAAAATTATTACTCCAGTTAAGTTAAATATAATGAAGGCATTCTTTTTCTAATATTGTATTTATTTTGAGAGTAAACGGAGTGGTTTATGATATACCGATCACCTAGTATATATACAAAGTGATTCTTTTAACAATTGCCAGTCAGTATTTTTCAATATAATAATAATTTTGAAAATTTTTTTTTTTAGATTTTTTTAGTTATCCACTGTTTTTTAAAACGGAAATATATTTTTAGTTTGATAAATTGATAGTGTTTTTTTTTTTTTAATTATTAACATTTGAATTTTTTATTTAAATTTATTAATTTGTTTGTTATAACACTTTAAAATTTCTATTTCTCAAGATTATATACATGTACATAATAAGCGGGACTATAAATACAGGTAGCTAATTGTAGCGTTTATGATGTGTTACTTATAGTAATACATCGGTTATTGCCAATTATTATATTTTGGTCATATTAATTTAAGGTATATAGGTATAGGTGGTTTTAGAGATGATATAAAAACGAATGTATACTGTATACGATGTGTTTGGAAAATATGAAAACCTTTTATTTTTTTATCAAATTATTAGATCATAATTTTGTCATCATTATTTTTATTAAACAATTTTTTAACTGTTATTAGTTTGAAATTTTGTAAAAATAAATTTATTTTCAAAATTAAAAATATTATTAAAATTTTAAAATGGAACTTGCAATTGTCTTATTTCAAAAAAAATAGTTTTATTTTTATTAAAAATAAAAAGTTATCAAAGAGTTTCGGCTTCATATTTTTAAATTAGAGTATACATAGTTAATTACCTTATAAAATGAAAGATGATCTAATTAAAAATATGGATAATCGATAACAGTTTTTAACACATTATTTTGGAAGTTACTAATTTTTTAAAATATGAGTGTAAGAAGACAAACTTACACAAATTTGGGATCTTTCAATAGCTTAAACTAAATTTTATAAATGCATTTAAATCTGGCCCTTATTAATGACAAATCTAATCCAACTTAAAATGTTTATTTTATATTAACAATCAATTGTGGGTTTTTCTTATTCGGTAATAGTCTCAAGCTCACTGTTTTTGCTATAACGAACACCGCTTCTGCAAACGACTAAAAATAATAGAAATATTTTTAATGTTTTTTTTTTATTTGATTATGTGGTACAATAATGTTTGCTCAGCATCCCTTCAAAATGAGGCACCTCAATATCGCCTTGATAAAATTTATACATACATACAAATATTTTTCTATCTAGTTCTATCTAGGCCAGAGGAATTTTTAAAGTAATTATTTTTTAGAGAAGAATAGAAAATTTAATAAGAATTCTAAATATCAGTCATTCATTATTATTCAACCCCGAGATCATTTTACTACTTTATTACATTCCCTGTTATTTTATCATGTTAATTTATAATTATTCAAGTTATATAATTAATATATTTTTTTATCTATTACCCCGCATATTTTTAGTTTTTTTTATTTATTTTATTACAAATTTTAACATAAAAATTTAAATTGATATATGTATATTGAAATGTGATTTATTAATTTCAAATGATATCTGATAATTATTTTTAGTGTTAAAGAATTAAACAATATGTCATATACTCAATCCTATTATTACTTTACCACTTATCTTGTAAACTACAAATTCTATTAAAACCTATTTGAGAGAACTAAACAGGTTTAGTAGACAATCTATTCAGGTTATTAATTTGAATCAAGTTACAAAAAAAAAAAAAAAATTATAATTTAATTAATTAAAAAAAGACTAAAACAAATAAATTTTTTTTCATCAATTGACAAAAGTTTTAAGACGTTCAGTATTAATTGTATACTATGTTAGAATTTTTAAAAAATAATACTATTTAAATTTAATCGTTTCAGTTGTATAGTTGATTTTATAGTATTTATTCTAAAATGCATAAATTTATCGAAAAATACATTGTATATATTTTTGAAATAAGTATGAGCAATACTCATGATAAAAACTTGGTGGAAGGTAAAAATATAAAAAAAGTAATATTTTTTTTTACAAAATTTAAGTAAATTTCAAAATTTATTATGATTTATTAATATTGTTTAATAATTAACAACGTTAATTAATTTCAATAAAGTCTTAATTATTTTGTTATTTTTGCTTATCCAAAAAATATATTTGTGAGGGTTTCTATATATTTCAATTTTGTACTTATAGTATAGATTAGGAGGACTGAAGGGTATAGATCTTCCAGAAACAAAAAATAATTACTAAATGTATTGAAAATTTATTTAAAATGAAAATTTAGACTTACATGCGCATTCACCTGGGCCTTAAACCCTTTTTTTTTCCCGCGACCGGTATAAGTGTGGACCACCCTAGAACTACCGTGAGGTATTACTTTAGGGCGGCCCACGCCGTCTTTAAAACTCACACCACCACGTTGTGAATGAGACCGAATTTAATCAAGAGCTGTTTCACAACATGGTGTGGCCTCCCCCGTTAGCCGGATCCCAGAGTGGGATTTTATTTTGACTTAGGGATCGCGACATATGCAAAAATATTACCACTTTGCGGTTCTATGGACACGAAACACGGTCTGATTTGATTTTAAAAATATTTTTCCAAAATATTTATTAACCAATAAAAAAAATTATAGATACATTTTGCAAATTCAAAAATTAAATTAAAAATTTCAGTTTTAGTTTTAGTTATTTTAGTCGTCTAATTTGTATTCATGAAATATTAAAAAAAAATTGTTTTTTGTTTACATAAAACTTCGGTGATTTGCCAAAAACTATGAACTGTATACTCATTTAACTTCAGTGTCTATGAATAAAAAATGATTTTAATTTTTTCAAATACTTTTTATAGTTATACCAACAACTTGATGATATAATATTGAGCAAAATAAAATTCCACATTCTCATTAATTGATGATAGTTAAATTCATATTTTCAATAAAATCTCAATTTAATAATAAATGTAAATTATATTTTTATTTATTATTAAACATATTTTTAAAAATTCTTAATGCATGTAGTTTTCAAAATATATAAACCAATTATATGACAATGTTTTGCCTTTTAATGTACAGACAATGATAAATTTACACTAAATTTGAATCACAGAACAAAAGTTAGATCCATAAACATTTTCTACTGTTTACAAAATAATTTTTAATAAAATTCAATAATTATATATATATCTTACAAATTTAAAGTGAATTACAAATTATGCTACAAATTTATGATGAAATTTTATTATTACTATTTGTACAATATATAAAATTAAAAATAGAAAATAATAATTTACAATAATATTTCAATAACAATATTTATAACTAAATGTCATGTGTTGAGATCGTGAACGAACAATCCCTTAGTTAAAAAATGATTTATACAAACAAATTTACAATATTAGCAGTCTTGTTGTTTTGCTTAACCACCGAATAAGTCTAGTATATAATTATATGATTGTTCGATATAGTCATTTTCTCGACAAGACAACGAGACAAATTTAAAAGAACAAAAAAAAGTAATAATAATAATAATAATAAAAATAATAATAAATAATAATAAAATAATACAAATAGTAAAGATTGGTAGACACCGTAATTAACACGGCAAAAAAGGGGTTTTTTGTGGAAAATGGTATTCATATACAATAATAATCATGTACATTAATATATAATATAAATATATGTTTGTAAATAAAATCTGTACTTTAAACAACTTAAGAATGAACCAAGAAAAAGGATAATCCATCAACATAACATAAATTATGTTTTTAAATTTGAAATTGTAAAACATCAGGATTTCACATAAATAATAAAAATTAAATTTTAAAAATTTATATTAACTTATAAAAAACAGAAAGTGGTAAACAATTTGCATTTCAATATAGCAGAGCTAAAATAATATAACTATATTTCGATATTTAATAAAAATAATGATTGAAATACCACTATCTAACTTTATAAGAATTTTAGTCTTATTAAATATCCCAAAACATTCTACTACTTGATGGCACAAATTTATTTCTTAGCCTTTTGTGTGGTAATAAAGTATACCTATTAGTATAATAATTATATGTGTCATCATGAATTAAGTGGAAAGACAAAATGTATATATTTGGTAATAACAAGAATTAAATATAAACAGCATCTGAAACTTTGTTTGGATGACTGTTGTTGTTATTATTATTGGGTGGTGATGAAATACCTTCCGACCAATCTGAATTGGAATTAGGGGACGATGATGACCAATGCCATGGGGAATCAGGTGATGGGGTTGGGTAACTCTCAGGTGCTACATCTGAAGGTGGTGTTAGATACTGTTGAGGATGTTGTGGTGCAGAAGGCTGTAGTGATGACTGTTGTGTTCCATAATAGTGGTGGAATTGACTGAATGGATCAACTGCTTGCATTGTGGCATGCCTTAAGGCTTGCATATGAGTAGGTGATGTAGGCAAAGATGGCCTAGTTTTACCTGGCGAAGGAGACATAACAACACTATGAGGTGGTGAAGGCTCTTGAAAGGTTTGCATGCCAAGTAACTGTTGATGAATAGCTCTGTAGTCTGGTTGTTGTTGTTGCTGTTGTTGCATAGCTACACCATAATTAGACATTCTCTGTGGTTGAGATAAACATTCCTCATAAGCTGGAGGTTGAGATGAAAGACCATTTCCATACAGTCTTGATACATCTAATGCCATTAAGTCAATATTGTTTGTTCCACCATAAACATCTAAACCAAATGGTTTCTTATTGCTTGGTGCAGCAGCAGTAGACGACAAAGGTGGTGGTGGAGGTGGAGGTTGTTTTTTAACACTACCTTTGCGTTTAATGGATATACTTGAATCCATCGAGTCAGCAGGGCTCGTAGGATTAGAAGGTTTTGGTCTCTTTTTGCCCTTAGTTGTACCATTATTGCTTAATTTGATACCCGGAATATTAATATTAGAATGAGACAATATATGTTGAGAATCTGTAAATAGATCTATGTTTAGCTTAATTTTGTAATTTTACTAATTTAGGTTAAATAAATACTTACTCATGAAATTATTATTAACAGGAACCATTGTTTGAGAATTGGGATGTGCTATATGCGAATCCAAAAGTCGAATAATATCATGATGTAATCGTTCACTAGCAACATCTCTCGGAAGTCGTTCCATATGATCAGCAATCTCACGATTAGCAAAATTATCCAGTAATGCCTTACATGCTTCATAGCTTCCTTCTCGTGCAGCCAGGAATAATGGTGTTTCATCCTGTAATTAATATTAAATAAATGAAGTGTTTAAGTATTTATTTTAAAGATAACTGAAATTTTATTGATTTAATATTTTATTTATTCAAAGGAAAATACTGAAAATTTATATTAACCTTATCATCTTGAGCATCTTTATTAGCATTATTGGCTAACAGTATATTTACAGCATCAACATTATTTACAGATGCAGCCCAATGTAAAGCTGTCTTTCCACTATTATCTGGAATGTTTATGTCAGCATCAGCATGTATTAAGTCCTCAACCATTCCTTCAATAGCCAGTCTAGCTGCTAATATCAAAGGAGTAGTTCCATCATGCATTCTAGCATTAAGGTTGGTTGAACGATTTCTTAGCAATATCTAGAAAGTAGACGTTATTAAGTTATTTATTTGTTTAACAATTAAATTATTTTTATAATATTCAAAACTATTGAAAAATTTAACTTACTTGGAAAGCACCCATAGCATCAGCAGCTACAGCTGCATGTAGTGGGGTTCGACCTGTTTTGTCTTGGAAATTAACATCAGCTCCCATATCCAACAAACGTTTAGCAGCATCTGCACGAGCATACCTTGCAGCCAAATGAAGTGAAGTCTCTCCAGTTTTTTCAAGAGTTGCATTTAACTCAGCGCCTTGAGAAACTAATTCAGATATCATATTAGTAGTTGCATCTTGTCCATCTTCATCTTCATTATCAATGCTTGTATCCAATCCAGCACATCCCGCAACTGTCACATCCATTAATCTGGTTAAACCACCAGGGAGTCTTTCATTAACTTCAGTTTCCTAAATAAAAATAAATAAAAAATAAATATAAAATATAAATCTATTTACTATAACCAATGTGGGCTTGAGAAACTAAAATAGTTTACCCTTGATGGAGGAGTATACATAACAGTCGCTTTGTTATCATTTGAATTTAAGTTACAGTGGCTCCAAACATCGTCATACGGATTATCTAGAGGCTGTGATGATATAATAGGAGCAGGTCTATGTCGTTTTGCAGGTGGCATATCACCTTCAGCATCTTCATCAGACCAAGCCCCAGCTCCACGACCTATTGTCATTCCCCCATTACTCATATCCATACAACTAAGAGTTACGTTATTCTGTTTCATAGTTCTAAGTTCTTGGCCATCAGGAACACGTCTCTGTGTACTAGTTCTGCTACTGTTACTTCCAGTTCGTAAAAATCCTTCAGGGAACCATGTTATTCCAGCTGCTTTTTTACGATGAGTTGAAATTAATACACCCAGACTAAGTCCAACTACTAATATTAAGAACATTCCAGTTAAAACAAGAGCTGTGCTACTTCTTGGCTGTTCAGTAGGTATTTGACTGCCAGGGTTAACACCTTCGGCTCTATAAATAGGGAAAGATGTCGACAAAGCATGGCTAACTGCTGATGCTGCTAAAAATTCTGCAGCCTAAAATTTTCAAGATAAAATTTATTAAAACTTAATTAAATCATATTTTATCATGTTTTATAACTTACCCCTGTAGCACTTGAAAAACATTCAATATCTCTGGTAATTTCACATTTTCTGTTATCAATTTCTAAATATATAACAACAGCTCCAGGAGGACTTTCCGCTGGGAAAATCATTTGTTTACCTGTCAAACTATCTTGTTTTACACGTACAGTTGCTCGTATTTCACGGCCAATCTATAAAGAAATAAAATTATGTAATAAATACATTGTAAACAATTCTAGGTTTAAAAAATGTAGACGTTTATAAACATACATCTCTCAAAAACGAAGTAATATTAGAGGTCAATTGATGGTAGTCCATCCTCAAAACTAATCGCATTGCACCTTCAGCAATTTTGGGTGGTTCTCTTTCACAGTCTAAACCATCCCAATTACATTCTGCATTGTTACAACCATAATCACAATGACCATCAGCATAATGACTTTGACAGTATGCATCATAAATTGGGCTAAAAATAATGAATAATTATAAATACTGCATCTGTCTAAATAACTATATTTAATTATATAAGTAGTATTTTTGTTAATGACTTACTTGCAAGGTAAAATAGTTTTTTCACAGTCTCTACCATCATACAAACATTCCATTGTATTACATTCAACATCACATCGTCCATCAGCAAATACTTGCCAACATTTCTTTGTTGCTGTACAATTCCTCCATGGATTTAAACCAAGAGAACAGTCACCTCCATCAAAATCACATGCAGCAGTATTACACTCTGGATGGCATTTATTGTCCTGAGATTTTGCCTGACATCCATTTGTCACGCAACTTGTTAATTCGCGTTCCCAATCATAATCTTTCTTCAGCGTAATGCCTTTTGTAGAAAATTTTCCAAGTCCACCTTTAAATTTTGAATCGTACATATTGCAGTTCTTTCCAGACCAATATTGTGGACAGAAGCATGCATAATCACCAAGTTTATTCTGACATGTACCATCATGTTCACATGGATTGCTATCACATTCATTGTAACTGTCAATTTCACAATGAGTTCCTGTTGTTCCTAAAGGACATTCACAACGATATCCTCCATGCTCTAATGAATGACATATTCCATCACCTTGACAAGGACTAGAATCACAGTCAACACCAAAGAACTCGCAGTTTCTACCAGAAAATTCTTTTGGACAAGCACATGTGTGCCCACCTTCTACTTGGGTACAAACACCACCATTTTGACAAGGACTGCTTTCACAGAAATTAACTTTTGTTTCACAGTGCCTTCCCATATAACCTCCTCGGCAATTACAATGGTAATTATTCACAAGTTGCACGCAGTCTAATGTTCCAAATGGATCACATGGATTAGATAAACATTCATTTATATCTCCTTCACATCGATGACCCACAAAACCTGCTGGGCAATGACAGTCAAAGCCTCCCACTTTATCAACGCAAGTTCCATTATTATGACAAGCGTCTGGTGTACAATCATCAATATTAATATCACAAATAATACCCAAAGTTCCAGGAGGACAAGAGCAACTAAATCCATTTATAAGATCTCTACACGTTCCTCCATTTTGACAAGGATTTGGATGACAGTCATCAACATTTAATTCACAATTTTGCCCCTGGAAACCACGAGAACATTGACAAGAATATCCAGCCACTAAATCTTTACAAGTAGCTCCATTTTGACAAGGTGCAGAGTCACATTCATTTATTTCTTTTGTACAATAACTTCCCGAGTATCCATCAGCACAATGGCAGCGATGACTGTTACCAATATCTTCACATATTCCACCATTATGACATAAAGCATCACGTCGTACGCCCTTTCTGAAAGCAGCATCTTTACAAGATACCATTTCAACATCACACACTTTTCCAGTCCAACCAGGTTGACAAACACATTGGTAAGTATTTTGCATTTGTTTACACGTAGCTCCATTCTCACATGGCTCAGGTATTCCACCACCACCATTACACCAATCTACCAACAATTCACAGTTTTTACCAGTGTACCCATAAGCACAGTGACATGAATAATATTTTCCATGGTCCAAACAAGTACCACTGTTTTCACAAGGTGAAGAGTCACATTCGTTGATTCGGGTTTGACAATTAAGGCCATTATATCTGCAGAACAAAATAAGTCATTTATTTCATACTAAAAAAAAGTTAAAGTTTCTTCTTACCCAAGTGGACATATACATGTATAATTATTAATTCCATCCACACAAGTTGCACCATTCATACAAGACGAATCAGTACAGTCTTGGTCATTGGTTTGACAGTGAATACCTGAAAATCCTACAGGGCAAGTACAAGTGTATGAATTAACATACTGTTTACACGTTGCTCCATTCAGACATGGTTGAGAGAGACATTCGTCATTATCTACTTCGCAATGTCGACCCGAAAAACCATCCGAACACATACATGAATAATCACCAATACCATCTAAACAAGTGGCTCCATTTTGACAAGGAGCTAAAGTTTTATAATAATAATTAGTATCAATAACAAATATTATATGACAATCCATAACTTTAGTCGTATACTCACAAGAAGCACATTCGTCAGTATTAATAACACAATCCCGACCTTGGAAACCAGGCGCACATGCACACTTATAAGATCCATCAGTATTTATACAAGTTGCACCGTTTCGACATGGAGCTGTTAAAGCACATTCATCCACATCTTCGTTACATAATCGACCTTTCCAGCCAATTGAACATTCACAAGTAAAGTCCAAATAATTGCTCGACGGAGAACATTTAGCACCATTACGACATCTAAATTAATCAAAATAATAGTTTTAAAACGTGTGAACAATAACATGCAAAAAAAAATGTTTGGCTAAAAGTATACCTATTTGGTGTGCAAGGGTCTAAACGACTTTGACATTCTGGTCCACTAAATGGAAGTTGACATACACATTTGTAAGAATTTACTAAATCTATACACGAACCACCATTTTTGCACGGATTAATTGCACAATCATCAATGTTAATATCGCAGTTATGTCCGGAGTAACCCGGTTTACATTGGCATGTATAACCGTTGACACGGTCTGTGCAAACACCTCCATGTTGACAAGGGTTTGAGCTACACTCATCAATATCGAATTCACAACGTTTTCCAGTATACCCTGGTCTACAGTGGCATATAAACTGGTTCAATCCATCTTCACAACGCAAAGCGTTTAGAGAACATGGATTACTAGCGCATTCATCTATGTCGGATAAGCATCGAGGACCATAATATCCACGAGGACATTCACAACGCCAACCAGCTACTAAATCTACGCAACTTCCACCATTGGCACAGGGACTACTAGCACATTCATCTACATTCATTTCACAGTGTAAACCAGTAAATCCAGGTAGGCAATCGCAAGAGTATCTGCAAAAAGTTTGTAAAATTAGACAAAATTTAGCTCAGCAATAATTTAAAAGCATTAATATTACTTGTTGATTCCGTCGATGCATTTAGCACCGTTTCTACACGGATTAGAAACGCATTCATTTATGTTTATTTCACAATTGGAACCTGATGTACCAGCCCGACATCGACACTGATAACCGTTAATCAAATCCTCGCAAGTACCCCCGTGCTGACATGGTGCAGAAGCACATTCGTCCAATTGATCTTGACATAATAAACCTGTATAGCCGGGATGGCAAGAACAAGTAAATGAATTCTGTCCATCAATGCATTCGCCATGTTTGCAAGGGTTTGACAAGCAGTCATTAATATTGTGTTCGCAATTAAAACCAGTGAAACCCGGAGAGCATTCACATTGGTAACCCGCGATAGAGTCATGGCATATACCACTATGACGACATGGGTTGCTCACGCAGTCGTCAATGTTGATTTGGCATCTTGGACCAGAAAACCCAGCTGGACAAGAACATTTATATCCATTGATCATGTCAGTGCATAGGCCACCATTTTCGCATGGGTTGGTTTCGCATTCGTCTACGTCAATTTCGCATTGAGTACCAGCGAATCCTGTAAAAAAAAAAAAAAATAAAATAAAATAAGGGATAAACGTTATACTGCAGAGTAACTATGCAATTCTCATGATATGGAGATAGTATTAAGCAATAATAATTATAACCACGTTTTAGATTAAAAATTTAGGTCACATATCATTATCGTATGTTATGAATATAGTGCACACATATAACAGGTGTACAAGCGTGTGTACATGTGTGGGAAATGAATAATTCCAAGGAGTTTACAGGATCGAGTTCCACGTTTGGTAATTAAAGGTTGACAATCTGGTTTTTTTTAATTGTTTATAAACAAAATTAATTATCAACTAGCAACGTCTAGCAATGCGTATAGACTAACTGTCACCAGATTTGGATGCGACAAGGATCTTTGCAATAGATTCACTCATGTTCGTAATACACGTATATTTTTTTCAACTCTAACCGAAAACGTAAAACTTAATTAATTCTAATAAAATACGCGTGATATTTCTACTTATAAAACCAATACAGAATTCTCAAACCTATAAGTTTGATTAATTAATGAATTGTTAAGTTGTTTAGCCATGAGTAATAATTAAATGGACAGCGTATTTTCCCATACAATTATTAATGTAATAATTTAGTTTTTTTATAAATATATATATTCTACATGCATATTTTCTAAATAAGTAAATAGAATTGAACTACACCGAAAATGTGAAGAGGTAAATAGACCTTCAATACAGAAGCAGCTAATGTATAAATAGAACATATTCTGGAGTGATTCATTGGATTTAAATAAAAAGTCAAATTATAAATGTCAGCCATATAAAAAAATACATTTTGTCATTTAACTGAAGCTAGGGTTTTATTTGAAAATGATTTAGAGAGGAAATCATCTCAGACCTTTCATCTTTTAACCAACTAATACGATACCATATGTTCATTTAATTGCATCATTCGTACTAGATAGTTTTTTAAATTGTAAAATAAAAACAAATATGTAAGCCTTCTGGTAGTTAAATATATAACGGTGGGAACGTTAGAAAAAAACACGTTTACTACAATTCTGTATCGCAAACCTTTACAACACAGCTGGCGGAAAACAGTTAAAATAAGGTTCCGTATTGTTTGACATTCTACGACTTGGATAATTGAAAAACATTCATATTGATGGTTTCCTTTACAATCACTTTTAACCTTAAAATGTATAAAAGGAACTAAACAAAACGATTACGAACATATTTGATAGAGAAATATCATTTGAGATCGTCGTGGAATAATAATAAAAAAAAAAATAGACAATGCCTTTGCAATGAACATTTCAATTCTTAATTTTATTATATAAGTCTCATTCGAAAATGTTTACTCGAATTATTAACGAATAAAATAAACTCGGCGCTCTCGTGACTGTGCAAAGCTCATTAATAATATTATAGTTTTTCCGACCACTTCACACAATATCGTGTACCTGTTGCTGGAAAGACACGAGTTAACAATATTGTTATTGCCGGTAATGTTGAGGTGTCACAATATATAATTCAGGTCCGTTATCCTATTGACTATCAGGTGTGTATATAATGTAGATGATAACGAAGACAAGACATAACGAAAAGAAAACGCTCACGACCGTGCCAAACGCCGACTGTGTCAAACGACATAATGTAACTTTGCTCGGAACTCTTACTACAACCCAATGTAACAGTGTCGAATACATAATAATAATATAAAAAAATATTGTAAATGACTTGGACACATTGATATGCGAGGTACTAAGTCGCTTGCATTTCTCAATGTAGAAGTGCAGAAAACACGGCGGCGCGCAAACGTGCTTTTTTGTTGTTAAGTTTGTATGTACAGAGAAACAGGTGGACGACAGTGGAAAAGGGAGAAATATACCAGCCGATAGTTGCGAGTGTCCGAATGATATATGTCGTCGAACGCGCGAGGTGTAAATAACGCCTATTGCGCGTCGCATATAGTCAGTACATTAAAATTTATGAACATCTACACCAGCAGCGTTATATTACACACGCCGCGGAGACTATGTACATATACAACGTCGATAATAAGTAATATATACACATTATGTGCGACGACAAGTGCGAGAGTCCAACCCGTCGCCTAGACATCTAGTGTACCAACGACGGTCGGTCACATTGAATCGCCAACGACCAGTTTTATACGCTTTGTCTTGTGTCAATCATCGGCGGGAGAGACTCGCGCGCCAACTTTATAAAAGGCAATCCACACGTAACCGTGCGATGTCGTCCTAATGTCTGTCAGACTCATTCGTCCGTTGATTTGTAGAAATGCTTATTGACCGACTGAAAAGGAATACACGTACATTCTAAACACATACATAATCACACTCATGTGTATGTGTAAGCCGAACCACCGATGGTTGAATGGGAAAAAACCATACCGGAATCCGGTCGGATCGGTAACGCTTTTTTTCAATAACGTTTTTCTCGGCGTTGCCTCTTTCCAGTTGGTTGCTCCCTTTTAAGTGTACATAAGCTTCGTGTGGGACAGGACCAGTTTGCAGTGTCTTCCTACGATACGCGCATACTAAAGACGTACCCCGACATATATTGTTATATTGAATGTCTCTGCGTTTTTGCAGTGAACAGCATTTCAGACGACAACGTTAATCGTTAGCGCCGTAGATGCAGTGAAAACTCAATAACATTTTAACATGTTTCGTTTGAGCGGTTCGAAAACTCGCCTCAATATTTAAGCAATCCGTACTAGTGTACCTGAGGGTATCAGATAATAACAATCTGGAAATAACAGCGATTCCAATAACGAGCATGCGAACGATGTTAGTTGTAGAAAACGACGACGTTACAACTCGACTGCGATTCTAATTGTGTTTTTATCGTTCCTGTGGAAATGACAAGCAAAATTTCTGTACGTGAAAAACAATCATTATGGTCATAAGAGGAGCACAAACAACTAGGATTAATTGAAACGGTACCGCCAGTCTATATGCAGTAGACCGCAGCAATAATATCAACATGAATCCGTGTACTTTTTTAATGTCCTTAATCAGAAACACAAATGATGTAATCTAAGAATCATTCGATTAAAAGTTCCAAAGAGCAATCCTCCGATTGCAATGATCAGACAACAAAACAACAACCGAAGAAAATATAACGTCAAACATAGAATATCTTAAAGAAGGACTGGCTTGTTACAATGTGGGGAATTTCAAACGCGTTCGTTCACTTGCACGTCAAAGGGGTTTTCATTGGTCTCGAATTTCGCGGTTTAAATTAATCGTCGACCGTCTATTATGTCTACTACATAGCGTCGGGTCATTCGGGTCTTATTTCGCTTAATCATTAAATGTGTACACAATAACGACAACAACATTCAATAAACAGTAACGAGCGCGTTCGTTAGTCATATATACAACGGTCAAACGCGGTTTTATAGCCCTCGGATGTGTGGGCGTGATGATGATTTTGTACGACAACATAACGAAACGGCGATAATAGATTAGGGTCAAAGCGAAACTGTACTCGTTGGATACGACCTGGGACAGAAGTATAGAAAAGAAACTCGGGATAAAAGCTACAAGTATAGAAAAAAAAAAAAAACTAATACTCTTTACCGGAACAATGGTGTATTGTATGTAATAGTATTATACGTGTGTACGAGTATGTTCTATCGCAGAGATGATGGCCAGCGACTAGATAAGCGCATTTTCTACATGATCAAGCAGTCCGTACGACCGCATGTATCTGATAAAGAGCTTTTTTTTCATGGCAGATACACTGGATCGACAGAAGAGGGGTAACGCGTTGTCGGCAAGCAACATCCTTCCCGGAGATAAGAGGACACTATCCGGTTAATGAGGCACCCGGTATTACGCCAATAAAGGAGAACTTTACTACCCATTAGCGATAGCCATCTCCACATTCTATGAATGCTATTGCAACGAACGATGTGTTGCCGCTGCTACAACAATTACAACTGTGTTTCTACAAGACATGTCTGCCCGTGCGCTGTTATCACCATTGCCGTTCGATTCAATAACGATTCGCACAATGCACAATGAGCCGTAAATCTTATTGCAGCCAACACCCGACGGCTCGCGTTGACGTGCGCCTGGTGTTGCTTAAGGGTCGCCTTTGAAATCGTTTTCATTTCTCTTTCTCCGTGTAAATTTTTACTTATAAGGCCGCCTGTATAGTAAATTTAAACGTCACAAAGGTATCGAAATATCTTACAGAACAAGATACATTCTAATCGACCGACTGTATCCAATTGGTTTTTCGACCAAAAGGCGAATGACCGTTTCTCGAAAAGCGTTTGACAAACTGTCGTGTATAATATACGAGATCACGTTTGATGAGAATCGGATAAAAGAAGCATTGAAACTGACATTGAGTTTTCTGTGGCGGTATTTTACTAACGCTGTGCTAACCCCCCCCCCCCCCCCGNTTGATGAGAATCGGATAAAAGAAGCATTGAAACTGACATTGAGTTTTCTGTGGCGGTATTTTACTAACGCTGTGCTAACCCCCCCCCCACTGTCAACGTAATTTTTGCTATCGCTCACCCTATCTTTTCGATAACAGTCTACATGACCTAAATGACATACATACGGTCGTCCGACCGAGACGAAGCAGCTTGACAAAACACGTCTGTCATTTGAAACAAAACAGCGACCGATGAAGCTTACATGATTTTCTGTCACGTCCGACTTTTACGGTGACATTTAATTTTACGTTGATTAACCGCAATAAGAAACTATGAGCAGGGAATCAAATTCGATTTCCATAAAATCATATCTAAAAAAGACACGACTAAACCAAAAGTCAACTCATTCATGTAACACATATTATTGTTTATTAAATGATTAAACTAAGCATTATGAGAAACATGAATTACGCACAACTCCTAGGCAATCAACTCTTGGAAAATACAACTAACTACACTCGGTGTATTGTTAATTTGCTAATGACTTGTTTTTTCCTAAGCCGTGATCTAACACGATTTAATGTCCTATATTTTTGACACAAACAGTTACGCGTCAGAAACTTGAAGGTAAAATGACACAAATTAATGGTTAATATGACAGAATGTTAATCATTTAGTATTTGACTTAATGTTTCACTATTATATTCTTAATTATTATTTAACGTATAGGCAGAGGGTAGATGTTATCGAAGTCAGTTGATTTAATAAGTTCGACGCACAGATATTTTATTGGGCGTTTCAAAATAATCAATCAATTAACTATAAATAATTTACCTGGCATGCAAACGCATCGGAACGTGCCAGGATCATCTAAGCAAGACCCTTCGTTCTTGCATGGATGAGAATCGCATTCGTTTACGTTTGTTTCGCATCTTGGTCCAGTAAATCCTTGTGGACAGTTGCAAGCGAAAGATCCGGGTGTGTTAACGCACACGCCGTCGTGTTCACATGGGGATCCTGAAAATTATTTATATTATAAACAATTATTTTATTAAATACATATAAACTATATACGAATTACACATAATATACTAAAAGTACCACGCTTAAATCAATAGATCTAAGAGTTGTTAATCATAATAATAATATGACATGGCTGGTAGAAAATAAACAAACAGTTGTAATCATGTGAAAGCTACTTTGCAGTTGCATAGGGTAACTAATGAAATATCGTTCAACAACCCACCGATCAAAAAATCTATTAAGTTTTTTAATTGACTCGTTTATGGGAGGCGTTTTGTTGATTTGACAATTTAAAAAGATGACTACGTCTTAATTACAACGTTCGACTAGACGCAATCCATTCTCGTCAGCAACACCCGATCGAGCTCGTGCAGTCATATTCGCCGAATCTCTGACGTTCTCGCTTACTGTCTGCGCATCCTCCTTCTTATACGAACGACCCAAGTCCACGAACATCTATAACGCGATTCGCGTATGCTGCGTAGAAACATAATCGTATCTACGTACATCTTCGGTATCTGATAGATATTTTTAATTTTATGCTATCGAAAAACTGGTACTCCCATAGGTAAAGACCATGTAAACTGCATACAGCACTTTTTATGCGCATACCCGTCGTCTGTCAGCGAACCTGACGACACCATTTGTCGTATCATGTGTACAAGTAAAAAAAAAATTGACAAAACTTTCCGTGGTGTCAATGAACAATTTGCGGTGGCGTAACAACGACGTTACGCGAACCTCACAGGGTTCGTGTAAAGATGGACGATTTTAATTAGCCGTAGTCGTCGTCTATTTTTATAATCTAAGATAATAATCTTTCCCCTTACCCCCCACAATTGGATGCCATGCACACACACGTCATGGGAACAGGAAGCCGGCGGGCCCATTGTTCGACGAAGGTCCGGATAATAATATAGAAAGCCCTACGGCCGGTGTAGATTACAAGAAATAATATGTAGAGTGCAGTAGCTCTATCCTGTAAGACAGCGGCGGCATGTGTGTGGTTTGAGTCTGATGAAACGCGATAGTGTGGGAACCCCGTTTTATTGTTTTGATTTTCAGCCATTATTATTATTATCATGTTTTAAGATATTAAGAGTAATGAGATTGCGCCACTGAACAGTACCTTGTTCGCATTCGTTGATGTCTTCCGAGCAGTCGATTCCTTTATAGCCAGACGCACACGAACAAGTGTACGACCCGTTGATGGGGCTGGTATCACAAATTGCGTCCGCATGACACGGGTTCGATGTACAGGCATCGTCCAAGTGACACAGCAGACCTGGAACAAAACGTAGGTTAGAAGAATACTCGATAGACTTGGTATGGAATTAATTTCAAGTGGAACACGTCGTAATATACCTGTTTTTCCGTGAGTGCATTGGCAATGGAAACTTCCCACTCGATCGATGCAGGTAGCACCGTTGAAACAGGCAGCGCCGGCACAGTCATCAATATTCACAGAACAGTCTTGGCCAGTCCAACCATTAACACATATACAATTGTATGAACCCAAAGAGTTGGTACAAGTGGCTCCGTTATGGCAGACACTTGGTCGCATGGCGCACTCGTCCACATCAGATTCACACGATTCGCCAGTCCATTGAGGCGGACAGGAACACGTGTAAGCGTTCACGCCGTCCACGCAAGTACCTCCGTTCAGACATGCGTGAGGTATACAATCGTCTATGTTCTCTTCGCAGTTCTTTCCACGGAACCCTATAAAAACAATATTGAAAATGAATTTAATTGAAATAAAGCAGTTTAATATGACTTTGGTTTTTAATACACGGTTTTAGCTTTTTTTTAAGTTGGTATGAACGGTAATATGACATCGATGGCTTGATGCGTAAATTAGCCATGCGACTATAATACTATAAAATAGGTATTGTAATCGATTCATAGATTTACAAAACGGAAGAAACTGTATAAAGATTTCACACGTGGCAGTATGTTTCGAAAATGAATACAATAACTCAAAGTGTTGATATGAAAGAAGATGCGTGATCCGTTAGACGGGTGTTGGAGGAGTATTTAAAAAAAACTTAATATATTATATTATTCTCCAGTCACGATTATGGCGATAAAAATTCAGATCGGCGGCGAGTCGAATCGGATATATTATCATGAATTTATGCGGTGTGGGCATAACGTTCCGTTAGCAGCAGTGTCAGTACACGATCAGTCGACAATTCGAGAACAGGAGAACACAAGAACGGCTTAATAACGGGCACCGACCGTATAAATATATACATATTTATATGTAGTTGGTATGCAAACGTCTATGAGCGAGAAACGTGCTGAAAGGTATACGTCGTCCATCAACCGCTCGCTCGTATGATGAAACGACAGTGTTGGTACCATAATAACAATATTATGTTATCAGTGTGTATTAGCAGCAAAAGACAATCAACAGTTAAGTAAAATAAATAACGCAACAAACAGCGGCCAGCTGAAAAAATATCAGGCCCACAACAAACTACGAATCTCACACACGTTAATAATATACGAGGATATTAAATTTTTAAATCATTGAAAAGCGGCGTTATTTTTAAAAACTGTAGCAACATCTGACAATAATTCATCACGCGGTCAACGTCTTGACATTATTTTTTAAGAATATAGTGACGACATGTTTGAAATAACAATGACGGTGGCGCACACATTTCCGAGAAACACCAAAGCGCCTACGTAAAGTAATTTTTTACAAAGTTGTAGCCGTCATCGAACCAAGAGAAAGCTTAAGCCATACGATAGAGGTTCTTTTTGAATTATAGTACACAGTCATTTGGACTATAGCAACGGAATTCAGGTGCAATCATTTCTAGGGATAGTCGGACGATAGTATTTATCTGAGGAATTTAAATAACGAATAACAAAATAAAAAACAATTTCTGTTATTATCACTTTATAGTTACTCTAATGAACGTCCTAAAATATTGCAGATCAATTATCATTATACTCGATAGTCCACGGTTCCCACGGCCTGATGGTCGCCAACAACTGATAAGGCCAACAGCTTCCGACAAAATTTTAACGAGTATTGCGGATGGACAGACCATCGGCCGGAAGTATTTCGGATAATAATTAATTATCAATCTTTTTTCGAATAGATAGATTTCCATGCGAAACTCAAGGTATAAAATATGCTCGTGGTGACATGCGTTTCTAGTGGAAACCGTTGTATTATATTTTATCGGTTCCAAACAACTAATCCGACGGGTAAAATATATACTTTTTTATCTTATGGAACGTCTTAGTGTCTACACTTAAACAGTATACTCGTGCCTCGATGATGTTATTTACATTGTCCCCTGGGTTGCTGCGACTCGGTTAAACATATTATACCGTGTACAAGGGCAGCTAGTCGGAGGATCCGATGCCCCCGGAGTTCATTGTGCGTGTCTCGAAGTAAAAATCTAACGCAAGGAACCCCCTGCGGATCCGGTAAGTACTTTGTGTTAAAATAATAAATAATCGTTATTTTTTACAGGTGGGCTACACGTGTACGCAGCGACTTTTACGCCACTACTCGTGTTGTCGCGGTAAAGAGAGCGGGGTGGTCGCAGTGCGCGCAGTCTCTACGAGTCAAAGATACCAAATACCGTACGGCGTGGCAAAAGGCTAAGCTGTTTACGATGTACACGAGAAACTTACCGGACTTGCACTTGCACTCGTAATTGAGATCGTCGATTTGCATGCACCGGCCGTTGTTCACACACGGAGACGGGTCGCACGGTACATACACCATCTCGCAGTTCTTGCCAGTGTAACCCGACTCGCACATACACCTGAAACAGAAAGTACAATTTAAATCAGAGCACAAAATCGCCAATGATAACGCTAACAACCATGTTACATTTTCTCATAACACGTCGTACTCAGTATAACAATGCGCTGTTTACGGATACGCAAAGTGTCCCGTAATCAGTGGAGTGTTCGATCTGCAATTGTCTACTTTAGACATGCAATTCTTTCACGGTGCGCTAATTAATGTATGACGTTCTTTCGCTGACGCACACGCGTTACGAACGATTTATCTTTCTAATTTTTTATGCGAATTTAAAAAGTTATCCGGCAACAGTTATGATTGTTTAATACAAACAACGTTGTATTATAGTTTTTTATTTTTTCTGCATCGAAACGCGCTTTTATTGTTAGTTCATACAGTCAATTGGTTTTTTGCATAAATGACGTGATCAATCAACATGGATCCAAAACAATAGGTCAATTGTGTGAGCAGTCCGGGACGGTAGTGTTTTCATAGTTAAAAATCGTGTGAACCGTAAAACGGAATTGTATATATAAAATAAAAAAAATTATACTATCGCTTTTGCACACATAAAAACTGTACATTTGTGTGGTATTGTCTTTTTTGCGTGGGTGAGTATTCCTTATCTGTGAGCTACCAAAAACAATATAAATAGAAATGTTTATACATACACCGTCGTCGACCGGTCTATATTGTCCCACGACCAAGTTCTATTATGTTATGATAAAAACTCATTAGTTTTTTTGCGGTGTGTTCTTGTTTTTAATTTTTATAACGGTTTTGTTAGAAAACAAAAACGAAGTCTCTCATAAGAAATCACTCATTGATACGACCAATGAGGTTTCAGTAAAACTGCTAAAACACTCTACATGGCTAAACAAATTTAAATACCTGATATACAAGTTGAACGTGTACAAACGCAACGTACGAAGGAAATGTAAGAAATAAAATTAGACTTTCTTATTTTTTTTTTTTTTAATTGAAAACCAACTAATTTTTTTGTAAGATTATCGTGGCTATGAGAAAAACTCTTCTCTTTACAGCCTCGTACAAGTAACATAGTATTACCGACTAATGTAAATGCTAAGAAAATAAATTTGGTCTATTTTTTTATATCTGCTGTTTTTATTTTACAACTTGTTCGCGTATAGATCATAACATAGTTACACCGAAGAAACGCCTACAGAAGAGAAATAATTACACGTCCACAAACGACACAAAAATTACGACTTGTCAGTTTGCGTGCATTGCGTTTTTTTTTATACGCACAAACTCATACAACTTACAAGACGTGCATTATATTTTAATCACCTCGTTTCTCTCTTTGCACACAACATGGCTGTCCGTTATGATACAAATAATAAACATGTATTAAAATAATAATCCCAACTCAATCGTAATGTCCCAAAAATCCGGTTCTCGAAGTTTTGTCCGACGTTTATCTTACAGTCGTTTCGACTCGCTAATTAGGCGACCAACCGGAAAAAGGGCTTCAAGTTTTCCATTATGCGCATGTTTTATGAGTACGGCACACAATTATCCGCTTTTAGGCCGCAACTATGGCCCCTCACATACACAACAACAATAATAATTATAACTTACGCGTATGATCCGTGCGTGTTGACGCACTGTCCGTGTACACATGGCACCGTGGTCGAACATTCCTCGATGTCTTCTGAACACGTTGGGCCCGTGAACCCGGGGGCGCACGTACATTCGTAGGAATCGCCTTGGGACTTGCATTCGGCACCGTTTTTACACGGACCCGACGCGCAGTGATCTTCTAGCTCACAATTCGGTCCTGCAAACATTAAACGTAACATTGACTTGTGCTCAATTCATAATTGATAAAATAAAGCGTTTCTATACGTGTAAAATACATTTTTGTTATATTTATCAAAAAGTCACAGAAGTGTCTGTGGAAAGTTTAAAAATTCTTTTAGTGAACCTACATCCTATTTCGATCACTCTTTTTTAGTCGAAGAAAAATATGGCTTTTAACGGGATGTTTAAAAAATCCATAGAATAACGGTTTAAACTAGAGGATCAGGAAATTTCATGACAATTTTACGACAGTCCAAACGATCATAACTAGCGGTGAACCAAGTTCACTCGAAAATATCCAGAAAATAGTCGTTATAAACGCGAAAAAACTATAAAAACATTTCTTAAGTAAAATTATTGTTGACCAGTTGGTTTGTTTACCTGTGAATCCGGGAGCGCAGTTGCATCGATGCTCCTTGATATCGTGTAGCCAACACGTGCCTCCGTTCTGACAAGGTTTCGAATCACAGGCATTAGAAATGGGTATCTCGCACAGGGACGCTGTGAACCCTAGTGGACACTGGCACGCGAATCCAGGCTGAGAGTGTGGCGACAGTTGCGTGACGGCACACGTACCTCCGTTCTGGCACCGAGGCACGGGTCCTGTATGACACGGGTTTTTCCACTGGCAATACGGGCCCACGAACAATCCAGTACAACTAAAACAATGAACGGGTAGTTTATTATTATTGTTATTGTATTATATACGGAGAGTGTATAGAATAAATGTGTGTATACATATAAAAAAAGATGATAATAATAATAATAATACGGCATAACGTATAGATAGGCGAGCTGGTGTGCGAGGCTGGGGTAGAGAGAAGACGTCATGTAATAAAATATTGGCCGCCCGGAGCACGTTCTTGTGTGTGTGCTCGCGCATTGTGGACAAGGAGCGGTCACGAGATGCCGAGATAAATAAAATATTATACGAGCGGAGGGCGGAGGGCGGAGGGTGACCGGGTCGAGGCGAAGACCACTGGAAATATTGTTTAAAACAAAAAAAACCAGATCGTATCTCCAACCATAATTCGGATTCGGTCGACCGGTTCCGTATAGCAGACAAGATGCGGGCAACGTTACCGCAAGACGACGTATACGCCGTACACGCAGAAGATCACCTACGGGCGACTTGTGCATTTTTATATCTAAAATAATAATATTATAATCGCGAATCTGCATCGTTATGGGTTGAGTGTGACGGGTTTGCTCAATGCACAGCCCCAACACAAACACTAAGCGCGTCTCGTGATTAATCGAACAGAAATCCAGGAAACTATTTCCTTTTGTATAAACTTCTATGGTATCAACATATTTGCATCCGAGTTTCTGTCTGTTTTTTTTTTTCAAATAAAAGTTGACTGCTACACAATAAGAGTATTCATAGTGCTCTTTTAATTGAACAAAATTTTATGAAAAATAAATTCGTTGCAGGCAACGCGCGTTTCCGTTTTTGTACTATTAATAATAATTGTTGTTACAAAAATCCACACCGAAAATCTTACTGGACGTCCATTAGCCTGCGGGCGACCTAAGGTGATTTTTCTTATTTTCCCATTCTCGTTTTGTCGTCAAACACAAGCGGACGGCCCGGGGGTCGGATTACCGTAGTGGCTCGCGCGTTAATGGATTGTTCCGTCGACCGTGAAGGAGATACGGACGGCCCTGCGTACGGCACGAAAGAACCTAATGATCTCGGGTCTAATATTTTACTAACAACAAACGATAATTTTTTTTTATTCCCTTTCCCGGTCTCACAAACGCGTACCGCGTGGCCCGTGTTAGTAAAAAATATTATTAATATTAAGTTTAAAATCGACTAGACCAACAGCTACCTCGTCGTCCGGCGAGATTTAAACGCGTAATCATCGTCGCGTCGTCATTACACACAATACGACTATCATCCAGCGAGTAGCAACCGCTACCACCAATCGTAATTAGACACAAAATGCACAGGGCCAATTTTTCCAACGCCATTAATTTCAAAATATACCTCGTTCATTTCTCGCGTTACGAATAATTAGTCACTAATACTATTGTGTGCTGCCCATGCATAATAATGTAACATAATAATAATAACCCCAGACATTGTTATTACCTCGCGCGACTCCACGTAACAATTCGTTCCACCGATAGCCGCCAACGGTCGTGTCTGTTAATGAAAAACCCGCAGCATCGCCTTGCGCGTTCACAGCCGTACACTGCACGCCGGGTTTTCGTGGCGTTTTTGCGCGGCCACCGTTCCGTCAACTCTTACGCATCGGCGGGTGTAGTACGTTGATTTTTATTATTTTCTTGGCCGCGCCAATAAACTGCATACACGCATAAAACTGCTGGTGGCCGCAACGCCAAGCGGACGGCGTGTGCATACGAAATTGCGTGCGGCCGCGTACACTAGGTGCCGGCCAATAAAAGATGTACTAAGGCCGGCGAAGTGCATGTACAACGCCAATTTGTTACAAGCGCACGACGAGACGGTCGGATAACATTAAATCACACGTGCATCACCTCACAAAGTCGTATGTATATACAACTGCGGTGGCCTCGATACCATATACCTCAACGGCATACAATGGGGTGGGTCTTTACCGCTCGGACGTTTTCTCGTGTATCGCGTTACTCGAGCACAATACATACACGGGTTTTGTTGGAATATCGCAATTTTATTTTTACACGCGTCTAGGTGTTTAACTCCGCCGATGTCTCGGACGTGCAATTCTCTCCTTTGGCTCGCGCATGAAATAACGTGGAACACCACAAGGGCGACATAGACCGGAGAGTAATTCACATCGACCGTAGTGTTGTGTACATACGCTGTGAGCTATAGATGTATGTGTTATTACAAAAAATTACAATTGATTACTTATTCATCGCGTACCGACGTCTTTATATAGAATAATAAATAAAACGCCCGAACAAAGACTCTCATTATTATTATTATTATGAATATTTGGTGTCGGACACGCCGAGAATGTCGATTCAACGGACGCCATTGTACACAGAAGAACAAAAATCGTTATAAATTAATTTATTCTTTAGGGTACAACATAGCGCCGTACGGGATACTGTGGTGTCGGCGGCGAACACTTAAATTACACATTTGTGATGGTGACGGGCAAAGAGCGTTTCGTACTGCCCACGAGCGCCGGCGACGGATCTCGAAACGATTCGCAGTGGGCAATTCGATTGATAATTAACAAATCGCTAAGCAACGATCGAAGGGGAAGAATACAGATAAATAAAAATAACTATGCACTCGGTGTGCGCACATGCAAACCGCGAAAACATGGTATCATTACGGCTATTGATATTGGTGGGCGTGAACGGGTCTGCCCATGGGTCAAAGTACCCGGACGCGCGCCGTCACTACCACCGCCGCACTGAGCTGCCGCCGTAGCGCAGAGAACAACAGCCAAAAGACCTTCGGCTCCCGGTATTGTACGGACCGGCCGGAGGACACGGCGCTGTCGTTACCGCACAGGTATTAGCATTCTTCTTGCTTTTTCACGGACAATATGCGACACGCAAACCAGCCGTTCGTTGACGTCCGTTTTTTATTCTTTTACTCGCATAGCTATGGGCAATACACCGTATAGGTACAATAGCGAAACGCGTAAATAAATGGATGATTTTTTTTATTCCAAAGACCAACATTTCGTTGGTCGTTTATTCGCCAGTATCGCACCGCACCGTTGCATACGGATTACTTACAATTGTTCAATGGTACTCTTGTGCTGCGTATAATTAATGACACTGCCATAACGATGAACAAATCTACAATAATACTATTACACGGATACATGCGCACGGCAATCTGGCTCGTTAAGCAAACAATAAACCGAGCGACGGTTAGACCTAGTGCACAATATAATTGCTATTGCACGGCCAATTAATTAATTAACCGGTGTCGTGATAAATGCTCTCCGCAACGTCACAGAAGATAAAAATGCAAATTATTACAAAACGACAGAGAAGAGCCGCTGCAATCGATTTCGTTTCCGGATGATCAGCACACAACAAGACGATATCGTGTTTCGTGAGGAGCACATCGGTCGCGGTATACAGCAACCGTGTGTACATTTACTACATAATGTATATGAACAGGACATTTTTCATAATAACAGAGGATTTTGCCGCCGGTCGAACGTGCGGTACACACCCAGAGAGAAGTGGATGATTTTTTTTCATAATTATGACCACCGAACATTATTGCAGCACCTCACCACTCTCTCTTCTCTGACCAACACTCGTATCTATGTGCCTTATACATAAGTTTTCCTCGGTAATAACCCGGTTATCGGCTTCCGCCCGTCCACGCATCTACTATTAGCAAGTGAGGTTTTTATGATTGATTTATGGAAAAGGAAAAAAAAAATGAAAACTTGCCGCTGAAATCAATTCGCTACTTCCATCATATATTTTATTACGTCGTAAACAACCGTCGTACTTCATTTTGACGGCACCAATCAGTTTACCTTTTAAACTCACTGAAAAATTACATAATTAACGTTGCAAAAAAATAAAAATATTCTGCCCGTGCTCTTTTTTGATAATACAAATGAATTACATAGACGGCAAAAAGTGCTGATCACTAAATAATAACAACGATCGTTTTTTAGAAATATTTTTTTTTTCGTCATTTCGGTAGACAGTAAAAAATATGCGTACAGATGGAATATTTTGTCTCGTTCAAATCTCCAGACTATATTTTGTTTAACAATGAACACCCTTGTATTCAATCGGTATCAAACGTGCGGCTGTCGGGTGCTATGTGTGTCAAATATAAAGAAGCAAAACGTGTTTATGAACATCTGCTATTTTCTTTCTCTGTTCATTCTCAGACAGACGATATCGAAAACTCACTTATTTTTCGGACCCCCACACGATTTCATGAAATACTTGTAAAATAATTATCAAGTAGCTGTGCAACAAAAGATTTGTGTATAAAATTTTTAATTACTAGATTAGCACATGGCGTCGCTGATAAAATACGCAATTCTACCATTTATATGGTATACGATAACACAACATGAGATTACCATAAAATTGTAATCAACAGCTACTAGACGTCTCTCTTTAAAAACGAGTGACGGGTGAAATATACTGAAAAGATTACTCAAGAAATGCATTGATACACAAACCAGACTCAAAGGTCAGAAAATAATGATTTCTATTACGGGCTATTCACCGATTGAAATTCCAGAACAATTACAGACAGTTTGTTGTCTTATACAAGAGAGCTGCCGGCTAAGAGAAAGAAAAATGGATTGCAAGATGATAATTATTGTCTGCGGTCGCTGCTGGTGGATAATAGATACGACGGAAGAAAGAAAAAAATCCAGTTTTTTTCTCCGACAAAGTCCAGAGTCATGTTGGCCCGCAAGCCATCACTCGACATCTGGAAATGTGCAGAAATCTATGAGTAATCGATACGCAATTTTGAATTTATTTCTTCTTTTTCGTATTATTTATAAAACAAACAATAAACTACCCGGTCCCAAACAATCTACCCGCAATTATACATAAAATAATGATTTAATATTCAGACAACTACTGTCTCCTGTGTGAGCCGTGCAAAACTACATTCGATATGTATTAGTTGGTGGAGTGAAGGAAGTAAAACGACAAAACATTACAATAGAATAATGTCGACGGGACACTTCACATAAAAAACTTTTATTTATATTTGTTCCACGCGAAGAAATAGGATTCGAACGAACAACCTTCGTTATATATTAAAAAAGATGAAGGTATGTTATAGGTAATGGGAGAACATGAAAACTTGATGACACCTAACACCGCGCAATGATTATTATTAACAAAAAATAATACTGCAGTGATATTGTTCCATCAACAAGTGGCGACACTCGATAAGTTTGTTCATATTTTTTTTTTTTTTACAAAAAACAGGTTTTGCATTTTTTAAGAGGCGGGTTAAATTGTCACAGAATTAAGATGACTAATGAATTTCAAATAATAATTTAATTTTTATAACTAAATGTTATTTTTACGGAAATATTTAATTATAATAATAAATTGTATACAATTGTTTTCATACTAAATAATTTTGCTCATTAAACAACAATTAACTTTAACTATGTAAAATATTTTGGTTATTTTTATGCGGACTACAGTGAGTAATTTTTAACGTATTTCTTAAATTAAATGATGATGAGTCACCAACAGCCAAAAGATACAAAACAACATTAACAAGTAAGAAGTGCAACGCGCATGTTTAGTGAGATTTCGCAATCGCAACTTGTAACACCCAAAACATGGACGTGCGAAGCTCCAACGATAGCATACTTAGATAATATAGATTAAACATGAAGAATGAACAGAAATGTTCTTTGAGTAGAGTAACTTTCTCTTTTTTTCTTCTTCTTCTATGGCCCACGACAGATACACAACACTGGAGTGTAGTATAAAACCCAGGCAAATCCAACGAGTCGTGATGATCGATATGGATCACGAAGGGTTGCGGCTATTATATTCATAACTGCAATGTGTCATTATGAACGTGCGAGATACGTGTAGGTGGATATAAAACTAAAGCACACTAAATTCTGCGCCGAACAACAGGCAACAGCGTCTTCAGTAACCGTTAAAATGTCGTGAACATCTGCCATGTCGTAGCTAAAGCCGCTACAATGACCCCAAAGACCCCTACCGGTTTTTTTTCACGCACAAGGGTTGATGATGACAACCAAAGAAAGGGGTGCTGCTACTGGTTCTTATGTTTCGACACCAGGTCTGCTCTCAACGTCGCCAAAGTCGTTGGGCCGGATAACAAACGGACATTGTCAATCGCTATGCATTATAACTATGTAGTGCTCGACACCGCTGTCATTGGGATGGTCCGAGATTGAACGGCTATTGATCGGACACGGAGCGATGATGTCGATGACGCAACGGAATTCCAATGTCAAGAAGATCACAATGTAAACACTGTATGTACGTGTACAGGAGGCATGCCCATCATGGGCTCTTACAAGATATATATTATAGAAAAACGGTCACGGTTCGAGTGTACATACGAGAAACGGTTGCGGTTCAAATAGAAATAATATCGGATTGGTATAAACCCGCAGGTTGGTCGTTCGCGATCGTGTGTAAAAAAAGCAGAGAGCACTTCTGTACGCTGCATAGAATAGACGGACACTGTACATCATAATAATTCTTATAGACGTGTACGGTGCCCACTCACACAATGGACTTGTCTACTTGCAAGACGTGAAAGCAGCGCCGGTTATCACTTCTTCTCGTTCAGACGGATTAAAAGTATTGTAATAATAATGGTAGAGAACCGCGACTTTTGTGAGATACGAAGCAGCCATTGTTTTCACAGCGCCTTTTTGTCTTCTCCCACACTCGTGATGGTTTTTTCCATTGGATGAATTTGTAAAAAACTCTCCCCAAGGAAACAAACAGTTTAGTTACTACATTTGCTGAACACATGTACTAAACGGTGTCGTTACCCTAACGATTTACCGAATCTCATGACGTTAAAGGAAAAATAAAAAACAGCGCGACAATCGTGCGAGTCTACGAATAAACGCTCGTTTTCAAATAATTAAAAAAATAGTGTATATACATGTAAGTCGAAACAAGATATTCGCTAGTTAACAAAGGGTTTGGCCACATTCTTTTTAGACGTGCATCAAAAACACAACATGTACAAGAGTTGATAAAATCACGTTGTTATATGTCATAGTTCTCTGCGTTTTACATAATTATGTATTCCAACGAAATTTATGAAACGTCGACCCGCAAATCAGCGCACGATTTATTAACCCGTCCCGTACGCTTCCTTTTGCTGCAACGTGGCTTACCGATGACTGTGACAAAACAAGGTAATTTTTATCCCCCGCCGAGTGTCATCTGCACAGTGCACGCTGAGGGGCCGCAGAAGTAACCGGTTTTAATATATTGTTGTGTTGAACCGACTGTTGCTCGGTCTTATGACCCGGCCGTCCAGAAAAAATCGGTCTCGCGCACGCCTGGCATCAGTCGATTTCAATAAACTTGTAATGACGACATCCGAATGATTAATGCCTCCGGATGGCCCCGGGCGTTATTAATGAACGGACGATAAAAAAAAAAGGATATTTTTGTTAATATCAATGCTTATAAGCGCCACTACCGCATCGACGGGGCGGCCACACACAAACAGAAAATTAATAATAATAAAAATTGAACAGTAAAAATGTAAACCTTGCTTAAAAAATAATGGAGTAGGCAGTAGTTGTAAGCGCACAAAAAAATACTAATGACTCCCAAAATAATTTCATATGAAAACCTATTTATATTCAAATCACTGGACACAAGCGGCGTAATGAAATATCTTCTATGAAAAAATAATCCAAAGATAATTAATTCTTGTGCATTGCGCAAAACTCATAATTATCAACTTCCGATCAATGATTTTTTTGAGAACTATGTAGCGGACAAAGTATGTTTAATAATGAAATTCTACGCATTGAAAAATTGATTTGTGTGAACCGAGAAACTTTACTGATAAAATGTGTACAATACATAGCGTCTTTTTTTAACAATATACTGATAATTATAAATATAATTTTATGATTATTATTCTGTATCATATTTAAAAGTAAACTATCGTGTCAATTTTCCGAGAAAACACACAGTTAAAGACAAACATCTTTAAATAACAATCAATTCTAAACAATTCAACGACATTGGACTTGGCCTTTAATCGCAATGCATCAATTAACTTGACGTTATGTTTATCGATCCATTTTGTCTATACCGATGAAAAGCGAAATAAGGAAAAAATATGATTAATCGCTAATCACTTACTGTTTTTTTTTTTTTAAGAACAACGTCATGACAATAATCATTACTCGTGTAAGCATAACAAAAATGTATGCTGACGATGAAATATCAAATCTCATTCAACGAAAATTCGTAGAACATCAAATTGCTTACTTGCCGTTGGTTAAGTGAGGACAAATGCAATTATTGAATATATTTGACTTTTAATCTATTGAACAACGTATCACACCTTTTTAATGATTCTCAATACATTTTGTCGTCAATGATTTTTTTAACGATTTTTATCCATTAGATTTAAATTTTCGTTATCATTAATGATATGCGTTTAATTGAAATTAATAAATCCAATCCATTGCACAAACTTTTACTCACAAACACAACAAAGTTAATAACTGAAAACCGCAATTTTTTATTTCATAATCCATTTGAATACTAATACTAATATTCTGTAAGTAAATTTTTACAAACATAAACAAAATTAAATCAAAACCAGTTATTATGGGTGATTAGCATAACAGTTAATGTGACTAATTAATCTGAGACCAATTATTGGTCTTAGAAATATATATACTGCCAAGCAAGTATACAAGTATTAGCTAAATCAATTTTAAATGTCATTAAATATATTCATACTAATTTTACACTTAACCACATGCATATAACTGTCGCGTATCTACAAGGAAGGTAAAATGGTAAACCCCTCCTTAAAAACATGTTTAAAATACTATACGTTGATAAATCCAAGAGTTCTCGGGTTTACACCTGGTCAATTGTTAAACTCCCTACCAATGCGTTTTTGCTTAGTACAGAATAATATTATGTAAAATAGAAGATTGACGTTTTACATAAATCAATAATGTTGCTGACCACTGCGGTCTAAGAATGTAAAAGAAGAACGTGCTGATTTTATGATGAGCATGTCAAATGAAAAAAAATTAACATATGTATTTCAGGGTGAGTCCCACGCAAAAATCGTAAAGGTGGCAGTGGTATTCAAAAATAACAAATTGAAAATATTAAAAAAAAACAAATACATTATACGCATATAAAAAATAAATATATACTTTCAACTCTAGACGTGTATTACGGGGAGTCTTCGAGGTCGTCGAGGACACTGCAAAAAATAATCATACGTACTTTGAATAACTAATTGTAATTGTCAATGCCAGTGACAGAAATCCCGTTTAAATTATTATACAGTGAACACGTGTAGTTTTAATCTATACTTGCAAATATCTTAAAAAGCCCTCGATCGCGTTAGACTATAACTATAATCGTTACAAAAAGATACGTTTTAATTGAATGATAACATTAGGACTTATTAGTTTTAATTGTATAATAAATTCAATATTAAAATATTTAAATGTTTCCTTGCTAAATAACAGAAAATAAAGGGTAGGTAATAAAAACGATTAAGTATATAATATGCACACACTCCTACGCAAGCGAATTCAGATCTGGTCGGTTTCGGTATGTCAGCGCTGTTGTCCTTCTGGGCCGGATTTGTGTCGGACGCTAAGAGAAGACATAAAGAATAATGTAACGTTGAATAAAAAAATATATACAATGACAAGAAGTACTTGTTTTCTTGTAATCTGCTAGTGAGAGGTCATAAGCGCTCTTATTTGTTACGTCTCACTCCGGATTTATTACAGCTATAACATACATTTTTTAAACATAAAAAAAATAATAATAATAAGAAACAAAAAACTCCACTTAACATTAGACTTTGAGTGTCGTTGTACCATAGAAGTCACTTAATACAAGAGCCTATACCCCTTCTCAGCTATATGACATCATGAGAGGGCACGCGTGTGAGCAACCGAGTAAATGTCTCCAAACCCATCGTGTGTCATCTGCGTCACAGTCGTGTAATGTTTTCGACTATGGACACAAATTTTCGCCATGTGTCGACGATCATCGACCGTGAGAATGGAAGCTTACGTCAACCATTATGACGACCACGTGTTGCGGCTTTAAAATTTGAATCCATAGCGCTAACGGTAATCATATTGAAATAAAAAAATCGAAAGAATAAAAGACATAGCTGCACACGTCGAAGTGTTTAAGGGCATGGTCGACTTTGAGCAGTCGTATACTTTTAAATGTAACACTGATGAGCTCTTAATATAATTGAGGTTGTTTCGAGTTTATCTAAAAGTACTTAGTCACACCGAAATCGTTACGTGAGACTAACGAAAACGTCAGACGGGTCAGTGTGCACTTTATGCGCACTTATTGCAGGTTTGGAAAGTTAAAACACTTAAACGTACGCCGGCGGTTGTCCTTTAGCGGTCCGTGCACGGCGCAATGGTATTTCCTGACTAGCACAAGAAGACAAATAAAAGTGATCCGTACCGTCACGTCTCGGTGATTTTTGGGACAGATAAGAAGACGGCCGGGGATGGAAGTGTATGAACATTGTGTGTACACTTTGGTCGTCGGCTAGATGAAGAAACGAGTATATATGATGTACATGGACCCCTCCAGGAACGGTAAGCGCGCGGGGTAATGGCCACGACGCCGCCGACCAAATTGATGGTTCGGCTCGGTTTTCGCCCGAAGCCAAAACCGCTCTTAAGTGGTTTCTATTTTTTTCTTATTCCTCTTAGCTCAGTCTGCCCCTCCTACTATAGGCTTCTTTTAAGTGGCACGTTGATCCGAACCCGAAGTAGGAGTAGGCGGTGCCGGGATGACAGGACCTCTAACGTATCCGTTGGTACGCATACAATCATAATTCTTCTAGCGAAATGGACTACCTTCCGAAATTATAGGGCCGCTGCCGAGATATTCTCTCGGTAATGGTTTGTTCTACCAACGTTTATACAGTATCACTCTGTACACCTGCTCGAGACCCCTATTTTTTCCATTACTTATTACCATTTTCTACTGTTAAGCGATCGGCCAGCAATGATGCAATAAGCGTTCACAGTAATACTTACAAAGTACATGCGTTACGGGACGACGATGATATGTCACCTCTGACGTCGAACGTCCCGTGCGACACAATACCCAGCTTAATTACTCTTTCGTCGTACTCGGCTAACCGTGACCAGATGGTTTGTACGACGCGAGACCCAACTGCACCCTTTTCATTGTAAAAAAAATAAATAATAATAAAACAACCTCGGCGGGGGTGATGCCGAAAAATCTCTCGCCACAATAAATTATCCCAATGGTATACACAACGGATAAAACTCGGTCACGAGTGTTCTTTTTATTAATTTCGAACAAAATACATTGAGTATTCAATAATAGCAACAAGAAAAAAAGGTTTTCCGTATTATGGCAACCGTACATACATAAACCAAATCTTAGGTATGCGTGTTAACATTACTTAAGAGAATGATAAAAACAAATTATTAAAAAATTATTTCATTCATTACGCAACGCTCGAGAGATTGATTAATTATTAAGATTTATTACTTTTATTGTGTTTTTATTTTTGTCTGACAACACATACATGAACATAAAATTTGGTTTGTAATTGCAGGATACTGACTACCACGTAGAATATTTAATTTAAATAACTTCATAATGAAAAGAACGGAATATTTATATACATCGCGCTTCTGTTGCACTGACTATGTACGATGTTTTGCTAGTGTAACCGTATAATTATATGAGTCATTACGTATGTAGGTATGTGAGAAGGTACCTAAGACCGCATAGCGGCTACACGGTAACTTAGTCAAGATGTACACTGATTTTGTTGAGATACTGCGGTGGTGGCCGACGTAATAATATTATTTACCTAACTAAAATTACATATGTCCAGCTTTTTTGGTTTAATAATATTATGTCGCTGGATAACATTCGGTGACCTGGACCAGTTCAAACGCACATAACTCAAACCGCATGTGTATTTGTTACCATAAAATACACGAGATATTCTAATCGATAACAGCCTAATTTTCATCATATACGACCGTTTTGGAGTGTGTATATTGAACTAGAGATAATGTACAATATATAAAAAAAACTGGTTCTTCGAGTCGACTTGGACGGGTATCGAGCGCCAAATGGTGTTTATAGTAGTGCAATCGAGGGTGGTGATTTTTTTTATCATCGTCGAATTAGCCCAAGGGATTGGAAGAAGGGAGAGAGACACAGATCGTAACACGCTCAATTGTTTTTTTGAACAGTACCCCTCGCTCCAACGCTACAATCTGTAGCCATGCCGTCCGTAATCAATTGCCCCTTCTCGTTTAACGACCGTATGCCAATCCAATTTCCGAAAGCCCAAACGTACACGACGACTATCGCTCAATAGTTAATGTTCTGTGTGACAAATATTATAATGATGGTAGCTGTTAATAGCATCGATGTCAAATGTAAATTTCGCTCGAAATAAATGTTCGGAAAAGACATTTCGAGTTCCTACCGAACCGGTCTACTGTGAGAAACGAAGAGCATATTATTTATGTATGTTATTGACCCAAACTCTCTTAAAATAAATAATATGGTCGCAATCACACAGTTAATTTGGCATTGGACTTATTTTTGTTACTAGTCAAACATATTTTTTTTTTATTATGTTTAAATATATAACCACATTTAAATAAACTCGTATGCCGATTTCGATATTGTCAGTCAAACTGCGGGTTTTAGATTTTTTTTTTCTTTAATTAGTTGTCGAATATAATACACTTTGTGCAATTATAACGTGGCGCGTTGATAGGTAAGGTTTGTGCGTGTGTCAGAACGATGTGTACGGAAAGCCTCCGGAAGGCCGTGTTGCGCTCGCGCGCATAGCTGCTGCTGTTCACCTGACCAGGTACTATGGCCGACTGCTCTCCGTGGGAACCGACGGTGCCCTTTCTCTTCAAGAGACGCGCAACAAAAGTTACAAATTAAAAAAAAAAATCTACACATTGCGAGGTAAATAAATTGGCAATTAATGAAATAAATTTTATAAATAATAATAAAAATGTATAAAATAAGAGTTATTAATTAGTCGATTAACAATTTTAATTTGCTAATTATTATTTAACAACGCAAGCACGCAGAATCTTTTCGTGTACCTCAAAGTGAATATATTGAACGATAGTCGTTAACGAGCAAACAAAAGGCCTTAGCAACGTTGTAAATTTCGTCTAAAAAGCCTCGAGACGGAACAGGATGTTTCTATGTATTCTCTGTTGTGTGCGAAGGATTACGGCAGATTGATTTCGAGGACAATAAAGACCATCGTCGTTGCTCGATGAATAATAAACATAAAGAAAAAAAGCTTCCAAGAATTATTGTTATTATTTTATAACTGCCTACTCGTTGTGAGAGAATCTTAATAAAATTTATCATGGTTGAACGTACATTATGCATATGAGGTTTTGTCATTATCGATTTGACTCGCACACCACACATACGTAATGTGTACAATAAATACACCATCGAAAAATGTAAATCGTGTTGTTGTTCGTGATATTATTAGTGGTAAAAATGTGACGATTTTCATTATTTCTTTTTTGTTAGAGTTGCCTATTAGCTCCAACAATACACCGTGCATAATGTAATTTCCATCTCCCACAAAAGAATGCCAAACACGGGACTCCTGGAGTCACCTCTTGTCAATCGAATTTTCCTGGTCGAGTTCCATGTATTTTTTCGAAACATATTTTATGATTTTTTCCCATTGGTACCATTATAAACGTTCAAATTAGTAGCGACGACCTTTTGGGGAGCGATTCAATTTTAATTTTTTTTTAACACATAGAAAAACCATCAGTTGACAGTAGTTCTAACCCATTTCTCACGCATAAGGGATGAGTCTAAGAATTACCACTGAACACCGATTCTTTTCTATTAGACCGTTGACTATCAAGATAATCGATTAAAATTTTCTTTTGTACCGGCGTAATGTAAACAAAAAGCTTGTGTGTTTTACTCGGCGGCGCCCGTGACAAATTCTATTATCTTTGGTCAACGATCTCATCTATAAGACATGATTACGTTTAACGACCAAAAATTCAAGGCCGTACGCCCACGCTACTGCCAGCGATGATTTACCGATCCTGATATAAGACGCTTGGACACGGTCCACTGTCTCATACCCACATTGTCCGTTTTGATAACAACAGTAATTATTCAAAAGAAAAGTAAACAAAATGTGTCGGACACATTGAACTAAAAAAAAAATATAGTGTTCTTTTATAGTGAACATTATGATGTATAGTCAGATAGTCTAATGAATGTTTATATCATAGGCTGTGAATCTAATAACAATTAGTTAAGAATGATCTCGAAATGTTTAATTCTCACGTGAAAGCAGTAATAACTTAATTTGTATTTATGGGCTACTAATACGTTGTTATAAGAAATAGAATTTATGAAAACATAAAAAAAATTGTTTAGTTATTAATTTTGTTATTAAAAATCCCACGCAAAAACGTGGTTTAACTTCTCTACGCGTACACTGTTACTATTCAATACTAACGGTTGAATATAATGGACAAGTCTTGCAACGTTTCCGATAATTGCTTCCCTAAGATCATTCAATGCGGATAATGGTTATTCTACGGGAAAGTTATCAGGTACACTGACAGTATTACCAAGATACGAGCAGTAATTTAAGACAATTGAAATATCATTTTCGATATTACCTGACGAGAAATTTTTCATCATCGAATAAATGAAAAAACCTAATAGAAGGTAATAGCAAAATAATTTATTTTTTGATTGGTGGGAAATTTGAAGCATATGGAATCATAGTTCAACTTTACTACTACTGTAAGCAGGGTTTTTTTTTCAATACAACTAACATTATTGTTTTATTTTAAAGTTATAGCATTTTCACTTGTGGGTATTACGATAATAGTTGCTGCTTTATAGTCAGATTTAATTACAAAATATCGAATTTCTCATTAAAAACCCATAGCAATGAAAGTCAATATTATTTTATATTACAACAGTTCAATTCACAGATAATTCTTAAAATGAAAAAAAAAGTTAGTCCTATAAAAAATAATAAAGTATCGTGTTGTTAAAAGACTGGTTATTTAACGAGTTCTAAATATAAGACCCAATAAATACAATTAGTCACTTGTACACATATATTGATACTAAGTGACTAATCTAACTTTCTTAAGTTGACCTATCCCTCTGGAGTTTATTGTAAAAGATATCGCAAAATGTTATACTAATTAACTATTTAACAACTTTGTCTGTGACTCACTTGCAAGCGTATTCTCCAGTTCTTTTCATGTAACAAGAGCCTCCATGAAGACAAGGGTTGGGCGAGCATGACACTATTCCGGTTGATCCTGTAAACATTATCAATGAAACTATTAAAATAAACAATTCATATTAATGGTTAACATGTTTTGTTTGCACGGCTATATTATCCGTGTAAGCAAGTAAATATTTTAGAATTAGCATATCTTTGGTAAGAATAGAATCATGCAGCGTTTTTTGTTTGTTTAGCGTTAGGGAAACGTAGAAGAAATACCAAGGCACACCTATTTGCGGTCAAACAACACCTCTATTATACATACAAACGTTTTTCTCTCTGAATTCCTGCCTGACCGTTGTGTACGGCCACTTATTTGTAGGTAATGTAACATGATAAAAGAAAAGGTCTGTGTTTGACCGACATTTCAGAAAAACACTTTACGTCTAAGAGATTTACGACACAACCAAAACGGATTTTCTTTTTTCTCTTGATGGCCGCTCAAAGGGTTGCTCAGAATCTCCGTGAGAAACGTAACCATTTTTTGAAACTGACCAATAGCCGATACATTTGACCTAAATGTTGATACCTTTTTTTTTCTTGGCGTAAAAAGGATCAGTGATATAAACGAGCTGGACTTAAAAAAAACCCATTTTACATATTTAAATTAAAAGAAAATTCAATTGCTACAGCGGTCCCTTCGCGACGATCAATCGAGTTCGGCACAAAATATGATGAATTCATCCGGTCCAGAGGACGTACAGTGCAGGAAATGATCCATTAAGCGGTCGTTAATTCGCCAACATAGCTGGGCGACTGTTGCCGTCTATGATATCATCGTAGCGGCAGCTTAATAGAATAAAATAAAACTAGTGGCGCACTACACATTATATACTTATAGAAGTATTCATGTACAGTGCACACACAAGTGTATAATAAAATAATATACAGACAGCAGTATAAAGACAAAGAATCACAGTTTGGTCGCAATTCAATTCACTTGGTTCAAACAATGAAGCGACCGAAAGATTATCATTACCGCCATTAACTACAATATGCTAAGGTTTACTTTGGGTTACGTTTTATTTTTAATAACCATTATATTTATTTATTATTATATATTACGCTATTAAAAGCATATTATAAATGTACAGTTACTGTTTTTATGAACTATTCACGATCACAGACTAATGTTCAAATTTATGAAGTGTGATATCTCAAAATAATAAACCATCATCAACATTTTGGGATTTCAATACATGTAATAACACATCCTAAGAAAAAAAAGGTAGAAATTGCCAGCAATAAACCAACGGCAGCAGTATTGAATTATACGAAAGCGATACCATACAATACAACAATACACTTCGTCGACTACAGCAACATGGCGGCCAATGGAAAGAAGCGCATACATGTGTTTGTGTAAAAAAAGAGACGACCGAAAACCTTACGGGTGTACCTGAGGCTGAACATACATCTGCGACAACACTTGATTTTGTATATTTTTCTAACACGTGCTTCGTTTAAGCCTTTTTTTTCTCACGACCAAACAAATCGGATGTACACAAAATATCCACAGCTATTATAAACATACTATCTATATCCATAAACTGATATTCTGTCTCCATCGATCCTAAAATTTTATCTCTCATACGTACAAAACTTAATTACAATGAAAAGACAACATCTCAATTTAATTTCACAAAGTTATCTACCACTAAACACAATAGAAATATCCCGAAATTTATATAAAGGATTATCCGCATAGCTGATTATTTTACTCGCATTCAGTCCCTTCTTATCGGTTTTTTAATTTTATATGACAATTTAAACATTTCTCTCTTAACACAAAACGAATACTTGTCCAATTTAATCTAACGATACCATATCTACTCCTACTAACGATCATCATTTATACAACACATTTTGTGTAAAATTATCCTTGAAGACAAAAATTTACAAGCTTAAATTATCAAAAAACAACATATAATTGAATATCGCATAGAATAAGTGTCTCATTCGATGATGGCGGTTCATATTGTTCAACATACAAAAAACATTTGAAATGATGTTTTATCATCGTCGGCGGACACTACAGTCATCTCAGCGTGTGTTTGATACAACAAATTAATAAAAGTGCAACGTCACGATCATTCCTGTGGTCTTCTTTCCGTTTATTGTTTCTCGTTCTCATTTGTTCATTTATCCAAAACGTTTTTTATCATGAATTATTTCAGAGTGTTACTCGATTAAAAATCACGTCCCACAAGACGATTAACGTTAAATCTTTAGCCTAAAAGACAAAGCAGATTTTTAGATTTTGTTTTAACAGTATTTTTTACTCTTACAATGCCAGTCATAAGCCACGGGAGACCACTTGTTTGGTCGAGGAGTTTGGCAAACGCGTGTTGGACGGACGCCCGAAAATTTCGTATACATCGTATTATACACTGTACATATATAATATTATACAAAACAGCTGCACAAATGCATTGAGTGGTGGTGGCGGTTAGACCGTGCATACCTACCGGACGAAGGAGAACCTCGGCAGATGTTCGGAAGGGCGAGCGGACGGGTAGGGGTTGTGTTTTTGTACATTATAGTGTGTGCATACGGAGGGTTTTTGGGCTCCCCGACCGTGACAAGCCAGCAAATAATGCAGGGTTGCTCAAAGTGCACATTTGAGGGGGGAGTGAAAAAACCGTTACAACCGACGGACCGCGAACTATTAAATGCGGGTGCTGCTGAAAAGCGAATAGCTAGCGCGCAAAATGAGAATTAAAAATACATTACTGGACTCATAAAATTGACAGTAATGCCGCACCGGGTAACATTGTCTTTGCACAAGTATCGAAATAAACACAATAACCGTATTCGGTAATACGGTGACACGGCTGTTGGGTTAACGCTAAATTTGCAGTCGATAATTTGGAGCCAATGAACNATTGTCTTTGCACGAGTATCGAAATAATCACAATAACCGTATTCGGTAATACGGTGACACGGCTGTTGGGTTAACGCTAAATTTGCAGTCGATAATTTGGAGCCAATGAACCAATTTAAATAGATGTTTAAACACGTCTCGTTACACGACGGTCACGGCTACTCTGTCCATCGACCAGTTAATTAAACACCAATAATAAAAAAATCATGGCGTTATTTTATGCAAAATTGTTGACATTCGGTTGAGTTCAGTTATGTATTTTTCCAAACTATTATGTAGTGGTCCAGCTGTGATTGTAAAGGTGTACACACGTCTATCGGTTAGACGGAGACGACGGCTGCATTGTGCTGACAAGAAATGGGAGTAAGCCGAGGGTGATGTCACACCGCGACGACGGGGACTTGTTGATTAAGACGCGTGTTTTCTTACAGCAGAAACGGCAAGCAAACACAGCTCACTTCAGCGCATTTCAAACGAATCAGTCGATAACAAGTATTGATAATTTCAGTTCAAATTTCTTTGCGATACGCATTATAAAAAAATAATGTAAACAAACAACTCGGCGGCAAATAACGAAGAAAGTATGAGCTTTTAGGAGAATACCGGCTGTAGCCAGCGTTGAAATCACCGAGGTCAAAAGTCATATAGATAGCTGTTGTGTAACTTGTGACAACAGAAACGATACGAAAACAATTCAATATACATCTTATAAGAGAATTTTTATACACCTGATATGTTTACACTATTTTGTACACTGACTTGCATGCGATTGTAAAATGTTAATGGACGTCAATAATGAATCAAACAGACGAAGGTTCAATCGCATAACCATATTTTTGCCTATGAACCTATTGTGTCACCTTTTTGTAAAGGTTGCATATTAGTCAGGTAATACCGTCGAGTGCAAAAACCTAATCGAAAACGGAAAATAAACCTATTCTACGTTTTGGGGTACATGTTTCATCATTAATAATTCGTAAACGTGCGTTTTACCTGATGCTTGGTCGGGTGCTAAAGCCAATGTCAAAAATATTAGCAAAATGCTCGCACCGACCACCATCCGAGTTCTGCATGGCTGTCTTCTCCTCATGGTTGGTACGTCGTCGGTTATAAGGGCAGCAATCGCAATTGGCAAGCCCAATAACGATTTCTATTTAAAATCGATACAAACCAGTGGAATAAGATTTATCCGAATTCAATGGAGCGCATGATAACCGTCTCGCACACACTGCTATCAAAAACAACGGACAAAAGCACAGCAACACACGCACAATCAAAACAACACTTACACAGGGCACACGCGACCACGAAAACTATCAGTAAGGTCGCGACGGATAAATATTAATAATTACAGAAATGTAAAATATTATCATACGTAGTCATGCACTATTCCGCGTGTAAATAAAATAAAAATTAAAAAAATAGTAAAATCTAAAAAAATAATTTGAAGCGGATCGGACGGCAACACGGACCACCACGCAGTACGTCGGTTTATTCAAAACTAGCCGCTAGGAGGACCGCCATCGAGCATACCGATGCCATATTCGTACGCCGCAGGACGATAACTGTGGAGGGGAGAAGAGAACGCCTGATTTGTTAGTAGGCAATAGCAAAAAATAATTGTAAAAATATCAAATGACCTGTGTTAGATATTAATAATTATTTAAAAATTTTCTAGCGATGTTCAGTATAATTCTTATTTAAAAACTAACAATTATAAAATAAATTTTAATTATTATCGTTGGTGGAACTGCTCTCTTCACAATCATTACGGACTGGTTCCTTCCTTTCTTCCCTTGGGCAACGCATGATGCGACGCCTAGCGGACGGTTTATTTAATCACAACCACCTGCTCTTTTTGAATCCATTGGTAGTCAAAATGTTTCATATTGTTAATATATTGTTGTTGTTAAATACTTCACCATGGTAATTTATTGCATACTCGCCAGTATCTTCATTCAACCTTAATACTTGACGTTTTAAATACAAATCAAAAATAAGTACCACAACTTATTTATTGAATAATAAGATATTACTATTATTGTTAACGATTGTACTTCAATTATTTTTAATAATTAATATATGAATAGAATAGAAAAAATTGCATTATAAAATCTTGTAAGAATATTATTTAAATTATATTTTCAAAAAGAAATATACGTTATTTTAACACTTTTGGCGCATAGCCTAAAGTTGGGACACTTGATTCTTTAGACCAATAATAACGATATAAACCGTATAGTAATGCCCCTGCGGGATGGGTTAGACTAAGTGGTTAAATTGAATAAAATGCTCCTGCGGATAATTATTTAAAAAATTATTCTGACCCCCAAAAAATTCAACCAAATATCCACCCAAAGTGATATAACTTTATGATAGTATTCAGTTATCTATAGCTGACATGTTATAAAAGAGTTGTAGTGTCATACTGTATTTTATTACGTTATATTGTTTTTTTAGATAAATTATTAACAATTAATCATTAAGTTACGATTAATGAAGTATCATAGTAATATCATCAAATTTCATTTATTTATTTTTTTATTCAGTATATTAATTTATCATACTTTATGTAAAATTGATTTGCTTTTTTTTTATTAAAGATAAAATTTTTCATTAGGATAGTTCATGAAATTATACTTATTTAATACAAATCTAGAGTTTGTGTTTTATGTTTCATACAAGAATGAAATAAATTATTAAAGTTTAGTTTAATAAACATGTTTTAAAAATAATCACTATAAATTAAAAAAAAGTTGATATGATATATATTATAACTAAAAAAGTATAGTTTTAATCTTTCAGTATTGACTTCACTGTATAATATTGAATTCGTCAATAATTTCAATTGATATCATATTGTAATATTTTATACTTTATATTTTTCAGCATGTATAAATTATATGCTTAAATATGAAATTCGAGTACGTAAAAAACCTGTAGACTTCTTTGTCTGCTTTTTGGTTTTGTTAGCAGGAAATCAGGAACTACTAATGTCATATATATAAATATACATACTCAAATGATGTAATCCGATACTGTCACACTAACGTGTATGCAAGAATGAGTACTCAATTTCCTCCAAAGTAATATAATCCGTTCGTTTTAACAAAGTAAAACTTTGTACAATGTATAAAACTATTTACTATATGATTCATTGAGGAGAACACAACAATTAATAACGGTATTCATTGGTGTTTTCGCAAAAAGCTCTTTTTATTAATTTAGGGTATACACTGATTTGCAAGCATAACCTTTCAATATACACATTAGTGATATTAAGACGATTTTATTCTTTTACTTTTTTTGTCATCGAAATAAGAACGATTCAAAGTTTTTTTTTGCCTCCCTCCATAAGAACGCTTTTGTTTATTTTATAAAAAAAACTTTGAATTGCTTTTGTTATGACAAAGATACATTTAAAAAATAAAAATATTTACNTTTGACTGATTCAGTATCAACATAATTTTATAAGACACTTTCCGTATAAGAAGAAACATGAAATTGAAAACAAAGATAGGTTAATTGTGTTAGAAAAAAGGAACTTAAATATTGCTAATTTCTTAGAATAAACAATTTTATGGGCAAGAACGACAACTGCACGACAAGGTGGCAGTAAACATCATAAGAATTATAAATGTTAGAATATGGGGATGACCCCCCTACGATTAAAATAAGATATAGAAATGTATTTTACCAACATTAAACTAATTAAAAAAAAAATAGTGAATCATAGAATATTTAAACCAAAATATCAATAATTAGTACAAATAACACATTTATTCAGTCATAATAAGTATTTTATAAAAACATAGTTGATATTATACAAATATTTCAAAATATTAAGGTTAAAAGTTTTAAAAAGTAACTTTATAAAATATAATATATACCTTTTGATTTAAAATGAATATTCTATTATCAAACTTTTTAATTAAAAAAATTTCTATTGTCATTTTCAAGACAAGTATAGATGATATTTAAGATTATTTAAAATCACCATTATAAAAAACACTTCGACGCTAATTTGTTGACTGTATTTATTTTTTAAATAGGAGTATTTGGTGTATTAATAATTTATAACATATTTAGAAATACTTTTTTTAAAAAATATAGGGAAGAAAACATTTAGTCTCCAATAAAGGTTGATTACTCATTGACTCATTTTAATTTTAACGAGTTAGAAAAAATCAACTTACACAGATTTGCTAATTTTATACTTTTTAGATTTAAAAACAGAAAAATTTCAAAAATAGTAATATAAAAATTAAATTAATTTAGCACAAAATATATAAAGAGCATAAAGAATATAGTTTGATCACTATTTAAAAGCTACAATACTGTTTTAGATTGAGTATGGGTCTATCAACTATTAACTTCCAACTAAACCTAAAAATTCTAGAATCTGTCTATTTAAATTGTCGGATCAAACTAGTTACAGGAGCTATTCGAACTAATTCAGTGATTATTATCATAAGTTATGAAGAAAACTATTCTTCAAATATACACTGTTTTTACATCATTTAAGCATAGATAATTAGGAATCTGTACTGTCCATTATTTTAAGTCTAATAGTTTAAAATAAAACACCATTTTTATTAAATGAGACTTTAAAATACCTCTGGTACATGTCAACAACATCACTCAAAAAAAGGGATTCTAAGAGACAATAAAAAATTACAAAAGAGAGATTTAAGAAGCTTTGGGACGATGCACCAAACTGTAATAAGTTTAAAATATAAAAAAATCTTCTTATAAGTACTACTCGCCAAACAACACCATGTATGAAGAAGTCATTAATATTCGATTAAGAATTGGATATGCTTTACTGACTCATTCATTCCGTATTTATATAATTTCAAAAATGAAAAACCAATTTATGTTACATTTTTACAGTGTAACATATTACCATTAATTGCGCAAAATATTAAAATGTCATACAAATTCTAAGAATCTCTAGATTAAATAATTATAGAGGTGATAAAAATCACCCCTCGAAAAAATATTTGGAGTAGAAAATGGAAAAACAATATGACAGTTTTTTACTAACCTATGGGTTTAGCTAATTCATTATAAATAAACTTATTAAAAAAAAA
>NW_026099572.1:71894643-71905620 GCF_025091365.1 Daktulosphaira vitifoliae | reverse complement strand
TGTTTTTTTTATTATCATAATATTAATAAATTGTACGACTGTAAATAAATTATTATAATTAAATATAATACACAAACTTGGTGGTATTTTAGAAAATTAACTAGTTTATTGTAACAAACTATATTAATTATCAATGATTATTAGTGGATTGATATCAATAACAATTATCATTGGGCCCAGGAGAAATAAAAATCGTGAAAGAACATTATTATGAACACAAATATTGTTTCAGCGGGAAAATAAAAACAATTTAACTTGTAAATAAATTTAATTTCAAATATTTATTTAAGAATTATGTCTAAATTTAATTTCATCTTCGTAAACCTGACGAGAATAATGTGAAAAAAATAAAAATTAACATAATACTTGAATACTGATATTTTGCTTGAAAATAACAAATTAATTTTTTAGACAACCATTTTTCATACCTTGAAGACTATTTCATAACGGAAAAGCAAATGAAATGATACGAATAAATTCCTTGAATAGTTTATGAATTATTAAATAATATACTCTGTATATCTACAAAGTTTCATTAAAATTTGGAATCTAGTGAGTTATCACTAATTAATAACTGCTATCGTAAATTGTTAAGGAAACTATCTGAAAAAAATTGAAATTAATTTTATTAAGTTATTTATTAATAAATAAAATATTATCATTTATAGCAGCATATTATGTTAAATAATATCATATTTTTATTTACTTGGCTTTTTGTGTGACTATTGGTTGAAGTTTTGATATTTTCGATAGTAAACGCATTTACATTGCAGCCACTTACAATATTAATACTCGGTACATATTATGTGCATGTTGGTTTTGTTATCCAGATAACGTTTTGTACGTCGTTTATAAGTTAGCCGATGCGAATATTCTTTATGTAAAGAATTTTATTAAAACGCAAAACAGATAATAGTCAGAACAATCTCACAGAAAAATCTTGAAAAGCAATAGACATTTCTTGAAGATACTACGACGTTCGCAGATTTGTGCATAGATTAAAACTCGAATTAAAATTTAAAAGTCGTGTCTGTGATTATAAGCTCTTTGAGTTGTCGGTTCAAAAACAGTAATTAAGAAATCTTTTTTTTATTTACTATTTACATCTACCTAAAATATGATTAAACTGACACTTTAATGATAAACGTCATAGGAAAAACAACAATAACAGTTTTATTACTTATAAGTAAAATTAACTGTATTTTTTTATTAAAGCCTAAAAATTATAAGATTTTAGATTAATACTGAATTTTAAATATCTCATTACATAATTGTAATTATATTTCAAGTTTCATATTTCAACAATATAAATTATCTGTTTAAAGATTTATTTAATTTACAAGTTTACTTTATAATATATACAACTGAACTGTATGTGTTATAAACAACGGAAGTTCGATGAAATATTTCATTATGAACAACAAAAACTGTTTTACGCTATCAATGATGAATGACAATGAAAATTATATATAGTGGTATAAAAAAATCCAACAACATTATTAAAAATTCCGAAAAAAAAATGATTGAATAAAAATTTTAATGTAAATAATGTATTTTTATTATTTACCTGTAAAACCATAAGATACTCTTAGAAAGATTGCTTTACTGATAATATACAGATATTTTAATGTTCTTTTGTCATACTATTATAATATATTTAGGTATATTATGCTTTAGTATAATAGATTGTTAAAATGACGTTCCTAATTATAAAATATTAACTACCAAAACACAAAAAAACATGTCATAAATCTGGAGACGCACTTAATGTTAAATGATAAACATGTGATGGGTTTATACTTCAAGTACCTGGACTATTTTATCTAAACCTAATTATTAGGAAGATATCAAATTCATCAACTTGTCCATTTAATAAATAAATAATTCAAATCGATTCAATAAAAGCTAAAACATTTTATCATAACTATGTATACATTAAGTTATCATACCAAAATTTAACAGAATTAAAAAATACAAACATCATATAATACAGCTAAAAATAACTTTGAAGTACAAAAATATAGTATAAAATATTACATGAAGTAACTAAAAAATACTACTGAAAATACTTAAAACATCTCAATAAAATCGTTGACATTTTAATTTCAGTTATTAATGATAAATAAGTTTATTAATAACTTATTAGGTTATCATATTTAATTAAATAATTAATCTAGATCATTTTAAAATTATTATTTTTTAAGTAGTANTACTGAATTTTAAATATCTCATTACATAATTGTAATTATATTTCAAGTTTCATATTTCAACAAAATAAATTATCTGTTTAAAAATTTATTTAATTTACAAGTTTACTTTATAAGATATACAACTGAACTGTATGTGTTATAAACAATGGAAGTTCGATGAAATATTTCATTGTGAACAACAAAAACTGTTTTACGCTATCAATGATGAATGACAATGAAAATTATATATAGTGGTATAAAATAATCCAACAACATTATTAAAAATTCCGAAAAAAAATGATTGAATAAAAATTTTAATGTAAATAATGTATTTTTATTATTTACCTGTAAAACCATAAGATACTCTTAGAAAGATTGCTTTACTGATAATATACAGATATTTTAATGTTCTTTTGTCATACTATTATAACATATTTAGGTATATTATGCTTTAGTATAATAGATTGTTAAAATGACGTTCCTAATTATAAAATATTAACTACCAAAACACAAAAAAACATGTCATAAATCTGGAGACGCACTTAATGTTAAATGATAAACATGTGATGGGTTTATATTTCAAGTACCTGGACTATTTTATCTAAACCTAATTATTAGGAAGATATCAAATTCATCAACTTGTCCATTTAATAAATAAATAATTCAAATCGATTCAATAAAAGCTAAAACATTTTATCATAACTATGTATACATTAAGTTATCATACCAAAATTTAACAGAATTAAAAAATACAAACATCATATAATACAGCTAAAAATAACTTTGAAGTACAAAAATATAGTATAAAATATTACATGAAGTAACTAAAAAATACTACTGAAAATACTTAAAACATCTCAATAAAATCGTTGACATTTTAATTTCAGTTATTAATGATAAATAAGTTTATTAATAACTTATTAGGTTATCATATTTAATTAAATAATTAATCTAGATCATTTTAAAATTATTATTTTTTAAGTAGTAATAAATAGCAGAACTAGAAATGAATTATATACTCTGTTACTTTTTAAATGTGTTTATTTTTGTATAGTTTTAGAAGTAACATCTTTGTGTTGTTCAATTTAATATGTTTTACATTTAGAATTTTTTTAAGTGGCGCATGTATGGGGCAATACTTCAATAATAAGATTTTCAAAATTTTGTTAATCTATGATCATTTATAACATTTCATTAAAATATCTTGAAAACTTAAAATAGTCATTTTTCATATAAATAAATATGGGAAAGTTATAAATAATAATTACTGTTCCAATACTTATTTACATATAGATACAGTTATCGTAATAACGAATATGTCCAAAGTACCCGATGGGAAAAATATATACTTCTGTTACTGAAGATAAACTTAAAATGCGTTCATACGTTCATTGATGATTTTAGAATTTTTCACTAGAATTCATCCTTAAATACCTATCTAGTAGTCGGAACAATTTACCTTGTACTTCAATATCCGACGAGTGCATATCTATTTACAGGTAAATTATGCAGAAATGGTTCCCGTTGTTTAATTGCATTTTAACGCGAAACTAATGTAAAAATTATTAGCTATAAAAAATGTATACCATACATAATTAGGTAGAGGCAATCTGTGGTTGGAATAAGTATCAAATGAAAAATAAAGTTATTGCACAAAGAATATTACATTAATTTCGTTNCATTAAGTTATCATACCAAAATTTAACAGAATTAAAAAATACAAACATCATATAATACAGCTAAAAATAACTTTGAAGTACAAAAATATAGTATAAAATATTACATGAAGTAACTAAAAAATACTACTGAAAATACTTAAAACATCTCAATAAAATCGTTGACATTTTAATTTCAGTTATTAATGATAAATAATTTTATTAATAACTTATTAAGTTATCATATTTAATTAAATAATTAATCTAGATCATTTTAAAATTATTATTTTTTAAGTAGCAATAAATAGCAGAACTAGAAATGAATTATATACTCTGTTACTTTTTAAATGTGTTTATTTTTGTATAGTTTTAGAAGTAACATCTTTGTGTTGTTCAATTTAATATGTTTTACATTTAGAATTTTTTTAAGTGGCGCATGTATGGGGCAATACTTCAATAATAAGATTTTCAAAATTTTGTTAATCTATGATCATTTATAACATTTCATTAAAATATCTTGAAAACTTAAAATAGTCATTTTTCATATAAATAAATATGGGAAAGTTATAAATAATAATTACTGTTCCAATACTTATTTACATATAGGTACGTTATCGTAATAACGAATATGTCCAAAGTACCCGATGGGAAAAATATATACTTCTGTTACTGAAGATAAACTTAAAATGCGTTCATACGTTCATTGATGATTTTAGAATTTTTCACTAGAATTCATCCTTAAATACCTATCTAGTAGTCGGAACAATTTACCTTGTACTTCAACATCCGACGAGTGCATATCTATTTACAGGTAAATTATGCAGAAATGGTTCCCGTTGTTTAATTGCATTTTAACGCGAAACTAATGTAAAAATTATTAGCTATAAAAAATGTATACCATACATAATTAGGTAGAGGCAATCTGTGGTTGGAATAAGTATCAAATGAAAAATAAAGTAGTGTTATTGCACAAAGAATATTACATTAATTTCGCTCTTCTACTTAGGTACAAATATTAAAACACTATTGAAATATAAAACCGGTATCATTTGTTACTTATTTCAAACTCAATTAAAGTATGCAATATGTATTTTCATACATAGAGTTGTGAATATTCTAACTAGATGATACAAAATATTTTAATTTTGTTTATCACATGACTATCATTGACTGGTTTTTTTTTTCAAATTATTATCAGTTGAGTTAAAACCACAGAATTATTACTCATAAATATAATTTATTATTCAACTGCTGTAATAAAATTATTATCGAAAATTAATATTGATGAGTTTTATTAAACTAAATCAATATACTTGGTTTAATAATTTTACTAGAATTCGGTTCCAGTAAGTATACTCTTAGTAACTCATATTTTAATATGAATAATAATAATTTGGTACGTTAATAAGATGAGAAATTTCATTTCATATTTGCATATAATACACAGATGGAAAAACATTATTCATATTCCATACGAAAAAAATCTAAGATTGCCACTTCAGAAAAACAAATGAAGACTAATACACAAAAAATTAATATAAGCCTCATTTTGAAATAAATAACTTTTAAATTATTAAATACATATTGTATTATTCATACATACATACCTACATATAAGTATAGTATATATATATATATACTATACGCGGGGCGTCGTTTTTGTTTCAAGTGGTAACGAACTCGTTTTTTTAAATAAATACTCTGTCAATTCATCTGCATACATTATTTTTGTTCCAAACAACAATCATTCATTATTGTACTTGTCCCCGGCAGCGCTTCAATCGAATAGATGAAAAGCGTAGGTATACTGTGTATTAATATTTATCAGGTACGGTCATATGGTTGATGAAGACGAAAAACCACTAAGGTGGCATACGTCACTACTGTTTACATTTCATACAATAATATATACAAATTTCGTATTTTCTATGAATGTTGAATTTTTTTCAACATATCTTATAAAATATAATACAATAAAATTAATGTACATAATCGCTCAAATATTACTATTTTGTAGCACATTAACCATTAATAGGATACTTGACAACATTCTGAAGTTATAAAACCAAAAAAATTGGCATATTATAATACATTAAAGAACATTTAACATAAAAATATTCAAGATTTCTTATGGTGTGCTTTATGAAGGAACATTAAGCAAGAGGTATTAAATATATTTTTTTTATTAACCCGTCGTTGGTACACATATATTTCGTAACATAATTGTTACACTGTGAGCGTGACGCTCACACTTCACTTTATATATTATTATTAATTGATCGATTAACTTAAAAAATTACACCGTACCTAGAATTATGTATATTTTTATCCTTCACTAAAAAGTAAATAAATACTTTTTAAGTAAATGTCATAATTTATAAAATAAAAATAAAAAACTACAATCTTATTCCAAAAAAAAATTTTTTTTTCCTTATAAAGCAATACAAATTAATTAAAAACTTAATATAAATGAAAATTTATAAACTATTAAATTCATCACTTTGGTCTATTCACTTTCTGTACTACTTATTTCGTTGTGATCGTTACAGCAGGATACGCATGTGCTCGTCGTATGCTCCTTACATATTGGCACGCTGCATTTTACGCACTTGGTCTACAAAATTATTTCAAACAATTATTTGAAAAATTAGTTATATATAATATTATTATTATTATGTATTCATAAAAATATTTCCTCACCATGGTCTTTCGATTTTTTCTTTTTGGACAAAATACGCACTTCGGACGATGATCAATGTTTGAACGTTCAGGGACTTCATCTTCTGTCTTGGTGTAACCAGTCAATTTTATTATTCTTTGTCGAATACTTGTACGCAAAGTAGGCATCTGCAATCGTTCTAACATAAATGGTCTTGTAAGTTCTTTTCCCAAAGTTTTTAGAAATTTTCGACGACTTAGATAAATTCCTGTATTTTCTCGAAAAATAATTTGGCTATTTATGCCTCCTATGTTCATCAGAGAGAAAAAAATGGTCAGTGGCCACCTGCAACTTATTCTAGCCACAGAGTATTCGCCCTTCATTTCATCCACACAATCCACGCCACTTTTTGTACTGTTGTAGTACGTTATCACTTCTGGTTTTCTTTTTTCAGACTCTGGATCAATGACACCTTGTTCGTGCATAGTGGAAATAAGCAATACATTTTTATTTTTTTTTGGTACATATGACGTAAGCAATATGTCTTTGTCATAATCAAACATCGTAGAGTTCAATTGCCTTTTTTTAGTGTCTAAAAAACAAAGGGGAATTTCACGTTTGTTTTTACGAAGTGTACCAACTACAGTAGTGTTGTGATTTTTTAGTAGATCAATTGCTAGAGGTATAGAATTATACCAGTTATCCATGGTGATATTACGACCTGTTTTCGTAATTGGGGCGATTAATCTTTTTACTACACTTGCTGGGTCGTTTTCGCATTTATAAGGCCCATCGGGCTGAGTCCCAACGTACACTTCCATTTTCGACGTATAAAAGGTGCTAGAGTCGACTAAGGCCTGGATTTTTATACCATATTTGTTAGGTTTACTTGGGATATACACTCGGAAACTACAACGGCCTCGAAAACTTTCGAGCATTTCATCTATAGTTACATTTGCCCACACTGTATAATAATTCTCGCAGCGTAGAACAAATTCGTCAAATATTGAACGAATGGCCGCAAGCTTATCAAATTGTTTTCTCTGAGCCCGTGTACCTATATCGTCAAACCTCATTGCTCTTAGAAGAATATAAAATCGTGCTTTTGGCATAACTGCTCGAAAATACTCTGGAGATAAGCCGTCATTTGACCATAAATCATCAAGGTTGAGATGATTACCACGTTGAACACCGGCCAAATATAACAGTCCAAAAAGCGCGTTTATTTCGGATTTTGAGGTTTCGCGTACCATATGTTTTTGTGTATATTTTGAACGAATTTTATCCAGATATATGTTGGTGTATTTTACTATATCGTCAATCATGGAATCAGCAAAAAATAAGTTCCAGCACTTCAAAATAGAATTTGCATTGCGACCTGTTGGTTTTACGCCTGGTAAACGTAAAACGAAGTTACGTTGGCGAGTACGTACATTTTTAGGAGGAGCGTCTTTATACCATTTTGTTTGTTTATCTTTTCCTAAGTAGTAAGAATTCTGTGCTATAGGACTATGACTTCTTGAACGAGAGGTTTGTGAAGTATTTGATCTTTGAGTAATTATACTAGGTCTAGGTTCAGAAATGTCACTATCAGACTCATTTTCACGTAATTCGGCGGGATCTACATAACTAGGATCAGCATCGGTATCGTCTGAGTCATCTAAAAAAACTTCTTCGGTCTCTTCTAACCACGAAATAACTTTATTGGACATGATAAATTAAAAAATAGTAAAAACACGTGTACGTAATCGACTGTGACGGTGGTGATAAAAATATTGCGCGGTTAGTACAGTGTTAGCGCGACGCTCAATAAATCGATACAGTCGACTTTGTCTATCGATAACTGATAGGAAATGACAAATAGCGCAATCATTTATTTTTAAAAATATTTATAGACATGTTATTTGAAGGTATTTATAGTATCAGATTAATTCAATAATATTTGTACGAATAACGCTCGAAATGCTATCTGTGTGAGCGGCGCGCTCACATGTGTACCAACGACGGGTTAAGTGTAGACGTGTCCCACATGTCAAGTATCACATAATATTATCCGAAAAAACATATAAATTATTCGATTATTTTATCAAGTATGTTATTTATGATAAAATAAACAATATTTGTAAAATCACGTGGACTGTTAATTTTTTTGATATTATGAAATACTCGAAAATATGATGTAGAGAGTACAAACTCTTAAGTTAACTAGATAATTTATTTAATAACTTCGAAATTTAATAACTTAATATTTATTATGAATATATAACTCATTACATGATCTTAAATCTAAATAGAAACTAAGTAGCATATTAGCATACCATATTTTGAAGTTTAAACATATTTCTGTACTATAAAAGTCGAATTATTTTTTCTTATTATCTTGTAGTTATTGATCAAACTAGTACGAGCCTCCACATTTGAGACTTACATTTATTCACACCAGTAGATGCCTAGCTGTTTCTTTAACTTTACATATTATATAAGAACTATTGAAATTAAATTTTTAGGAATATTATAATTAATTTACAATATGATAAACTAATGTCTGGAAGACGTGAAAACTTCATAGTTTCCTACGATGTACTCATAAATAGTATAAATGAGTTGAAAAAAAAAATTCAATTGTCTGGTAACCTAATTTTAAACACAATATTCTTATTAAAAAAGTCATCTNTAATTGTCTGGTAACCTAATTTTAAACACAATATTCTTATTGAAAAAGTCATCTTAAATTATACATTTAATTTTATATAAAAAAAATGTATTTAACTTTAATATAACATTATAGTAACAATTATACAATTATATTTTCTTTCGCTATGAAAATATTATGTTTTAATCTGTGTTTTTTCATTTTTTACTGTGTTGTATATCAAGTTTTACAAAACCGTAACATTAACTGTAGTTTGTTTGAATTTAGAATTAATACAAAATTATTATTTTAACTCATTTTGCATAAAGGGACAGAAGAAGACACAATATGAAGAATGTGAAGAGGAAAAGAAAAAACACAACGAAAATATCCAGACATTAAAGCAAGAAATTAAAAAAATGTATGAAAATAAAAAACAAAAAATTACAGTAAGTGTTTAACTACAATAAAATTATTAAAAAATATAAATGAATGATAACTATTATGTTTATTTAGTGCGCTGAAGCTCTTCCTGATACATTTTTAAAAAGTCATAACAATATGGTAGTTTAAAAAAAAAAAAAATATCATGAAGCGTTGGATATTTTGGATTTGAAGTTGATTGATGTGAAGAAAAAAACTGATCTAATTAGACATGATATTAATCAGGTAATGTATAATAGTCTAAAGCAATCTAGATTTGTTTTAATGTTTCCGTTATTGCTTTAGAAAAGATCCAAGTTGAATGATTTATTTGAAAAATGGAGTGACTTACGGTCAAAGATCAGCTCTGCAATGAGCAGGGATTTGAATACCGCTAAAGTGAGATAAATCACTTGCTAGTTATTTTCACGTCTAAATCAATTACAATGAAACGTTATATATTATTGTACAGTCTTTGTCAGTGCTAGAAAATCGATCTCATCAAGTCGATATGAGCAGAATGAAAGCTTCGCATGTGACACGCAAGTATAGATCAATAAAAAAACAATTGCTGGATGATTCTGTTTTGTTTGATTCAATTTTAGATAAGTTAGAAAAATCTATAGCAAATCAACAAAAAGAAATACATAGGCTCGAAGTATTATAACTATTTTATTATTATTATTATCGCGGCTATTGATTTATGTCAATGACATTTTAAATATTTTTTAAGTAGAAAATCAATGAGGAAGCTGTTCAAGCAAGAGACAAAACTAGAAATACATTACAAAAGAAAGAAATAAATGCAACCAACATCGCAAAGTTCCGTATGCGACAAGTCGAACAAATAAGGTAAACATAAAAATTTATTTAACTACCCTAAAATAANATAAAAATTATTTTAACTACCCTAAAATAAAAAAAAATGACACAATTAATTTTAGGGCTAAAGTAGAAGAGAGGAAATTAGAGTTAGAAAGATTAGAAAGAAAAATTTTCCCTCCTGGTCAAAAATTATCTCGTCATGATTCAATTCATAGTTCTTGCGATGAACAACGTTTGGTTGGTAATGAATCATCAGATAATCAAGAAGTATCAGATTCTACCTATATAAGATTAAAACAAATTACTGGTTTTATATAAAATAAGAGTGAATATAAATGAGTTATCTGCGAATGTAATTAACCTAAAAAATTGTAAAATAAACATTTTTAATAAATTAGGTTCAATCGATTTTGAAGATATAAGGAAAAAATTTGGATCTCAGAAGGAAACTAAAGAACGACTTTCTGCTTTAAAATTTAATACAGAAAAGGAAAAACAATCTCTTCAAATAAAATATCAGAAACTTAGTGAAGAGTTTGAACAATGTAGATTCTCAAATGCTCAAGAAAAAGAACAGTAAGTTTCTTAAATAAT
>NW_026099572.1:71892741-71894543 GCF_025091365.1 Daktulosphaira vitifoliae | reverse complement strand
TACTCAAAGTAATTGTTAGTAGAAAAAAACACTTCTACAAAAAAAAAAAACTTTAAAGGCTCTATTAAAAACATTGGACGCAATTAAAAATATATTCGAAGTAATAAAGAATATTTCTAAAGAGGTGAAAAATGGTTTAGAAGAAATCAAAAGTACTTCAAATTATTTTAAACATAGTTCAAAATTCTATTGACTACATCAAAAAAGATTTGTAGAACTCAATAAGTTCCTATAGAAATGATGTAAAAAACAAGTCAGACTTATGCTCATGTTTTAAGTTTATAATGGGTGACCAAATTAAAGTTGATAATTTAACAGTTCCCTCCCTCTACCGAAATAGCATTTGTTACACCTAAAAACGATGCAACTAACATATTTGCAATAATGAAACTGAAAAGTGTAACCAGTTAGAAAAACATATTTTAGATTATAAAAATGTTAATAAAACTAGTTGAAAGGGCACATTTGCAAAAATATGTACTACAGAGGTTTTGTTAAATACTTCGAAAACAAATTGAAATGATTTGAAGAAACAAAAAACGATTCAGATACTACTAAAATGAATTAAATTACAGAAGTAATTTAAAACTCAATTTGCTAAATCAAAAAAAATTTGGGGAACTACAAAAATTCCTATAAAAATGATGGAATGACTGATTCAGATTCATACTCTAAACTTGTTTGGAGTGACCTGATTAAGGTTGATAATTTAATGGCTGTTTCTTCTGATAGAGCATCTGAAACTATAACCGATAAAACAAACATGAAAAAGAATGAAACTTCTATGACTCGTTGGTTAGAGAAATATATTGTAGATTATACAAATAATCAGAAGATAGGACGTTTGTTCAATTCACAATATGAACTACGCTATGCATTCAACATATTATGGAAATTCTAAATTAAAATTGTTGTAATTCGTAAAATTTTGTAATTCTTTTTTTTTTTTATGATGATATCATAAGTCATTGATGCATTATTACAGAATAGCACGGTTTTCGCTTTCCTCATCAACACCACCTCGTGAAAAGGATATATAAATTATATGCTACCGTGAAAAAGCTTGCATGGAAAAAAATCGACTAGTTGGATATCCAGCTTGGAGTTCTTTTGATAACAAATTTGGCTTAGTAGGATGTTATTTTAACGGATGTCGATACGATTTTTTATCAGTATAAAGTATTTTATAGTCATAAAAACTTTGATGCTTTGTGAGATTGTCATTTATACTTCATTCTTGTTATTTTTATAAGCCTCCTAATATTACTCACGTTTGGGAATAAATTAAAATCCATTAAATTATACGCGTCTTTTTATTTAATAAAATACAAATGACAAAGTTCTTTTTTCAAAATAATATTTATTGTATAATACATCGAATGTTGACATAGTATATAGTTGCAATATTTTTGTATTGAATCTGAGTGGATGAAAGATTTTTAATAATGAAAGAAATATGGAGAGTGAATTTTATAAGGTCCTTAGCAATGATTAAATATATAACGCTCGTTTAGTTATAAATATTTAACGAATTAATGTAATCAATAACATAGTTGTTATGTTACAAAGAATATTGACGAGGACCAATTATTATTAAATTTCAAAATGGCATAAACAATACAATTAATTATGTAAAATTTAACAAACAACAACAAAAATAAGTCAAAATAATACTCATCAATTTGTCCTTGCGTGTAGCTTGAAGTTGGTGCCAATTTAGGCAAATGATGGACAGGACGTTAGATGAACGATCGTGCAATACTTAATGACAAAGCTGATGATGACATTGAATGGCAATATGC
>NW_026099572.1:71891588-71892641 GCF_025091365.1 Daktulosphaira vitifoliae | reverse complement strand
ACTACAATATAAACAAATATGATCAATTTGCAAATTATTTGATATGAAATGATTATGCCGGGTATATTAAATAAAATGAACTGCGTTTATTTTAAGTCTTAAAATATTTTGAAAACTTCATACACTTACATACTTTTACTTAAATTTAAAAAACAAAAATTTACTTAATAAATAAATGTATGTAATAAGTAAAATTAAATTACCAAATAACATTAGGCCAGTTCGCATTAGGATACTGTGCTGACAAATCAACCTCTTGGCTTTATAAAAAAAAAAAAAACATTAATGTGAAGCAAATTATATATCATTTAATGCAATGAAAGCACTTCTAAATATTAAGTATATTACATACATAATTTTTCATTATTCCTCTATATGCTACAAATTATTTTTGCACAATATTAAATATTAATGCATAAATGATAATAATATCACTATATTTATGGAAAATGACCATACAAATATTCGGCCAATGAAATGAGGCGAACCAGCTATAGATGGGGTGAAGAGTATCACAAAGAGGTTGCGTATCACAAAGTTGCTGACATACCTATCTATTTTGTCATGCTATAGACCACGTAAAAGAGTACGATTTAATAATACGATATCTCGGCGCCAGGATTATATTTGGAATTGCATTAAAAACAGGATGTATTAGCTATGTTTACATCTTATTGTAACACGAATTATCATGCTTATTTTGTATTTTTGTGTTATTTTTAAAACCTATCAATGTAAAAATATCCAACTAAATAAAAAATCTTCCCTATTTCATAAGCACTATTCATATTTTCACTAGAGCACTGAAGTCTAAGGTCCTCTTTTGCTTGGTTTTACCATTTAATATATTTATTTGTATTATTATCTATATAATTATAATTATAACAATGAGTACACAACGAGGAAATAAAAGTATTTTTTTTAATTGCGGTAAAAACATATCTTAACTTCTTATTTTATCATTTTTAGTGATCTGAACTTTGGTTAAAATTGCTTTATTTGTTTGAATATTTTTTTCTAAAATATTTGTTTTTAAAATTTTTATATTTTAAA